>NW_027509219.1:31735000-32305000 GCF_051911475.1 Siphateles boraxobius
TACTATAGAAATGAAACTTGGATATATTTTAGAGACGTCAATGTGCTGCTTGTATAACAGTATTTACTGTCCTCTGGAAATAACTCAACATACAGCCATTATTGTCAAAATAGCTGGCAACAAAAGTGAGTACACCCTAAGTGATAATAGCTGTACGTTGTTTAATCATGCAAAGCTACATGTCCTATTCATCATGCTCATGTTTTTGTCTGCTTGACAGGATCATACAAATGTGTGTATCTTGTATTAGAGCAGTTAAAATTCGTGCTTTGAGTGCAATTCTCTCATACTGACCACTCGATCTTCAACATGGCACCTCATGGCAAAGAACTCTCTAAGGATTTGAGAATTAGAATTGTTGCTCTCCACAATGTTGACCTAGGCTATAAGAAGATTGGTAACACCCTAAAACTGAGTTACAGTACAGGTCAGTGTTCCTGTTCCACTCGTAACAGACCTCGCAAGTGTCAATCAAAGACGTTGAGTGGCCAAGTATGTCTCCAGACCTGAACCCTATTGAGCACTTGTCGGGCGTCCTCAAGCGAAAGGTGGAGAAGTGCCATGTGTCTGACATCCAGCTGCTCCATGATGTCATTATGGAGGAGTGGAAGAGGATCTCAGCAACAACATGTGCAGCTCTGGTGAACTCCATGCCTAGGAGGATTAAGGCAGTGCTAGATAACAATGGTGCTCACACAAAATATTGACATTTTGGACACAGTTTTGACATGTTCACTTAGGGTGTACTCACTTTTGTTGCCAGCTATTTTGACAATAATGGCTGTATGTTGAGTGATTTTCAGAGGACCATAAATATAAACTGTTATACAAGCAGCATATGGACTACTCTAAAATATATCCAAGTTTAATTACTATAGTATTATCCATTGAGAAGATAAACAAATATGTTTGCTGAAATGTGAGGGGTGTACTCACTTTTGTGAGATACTGTGTGTGTGTGTGTGTGTGTGTATATATACATATAGAGGGAGAGAGAGAGAACTTTTTTTAATGTTTAAGAAAAAAGTCTTCTGCTCATCAAGGCTGCATTTGTTTGATCAGAAAAAACTAATATTGTAAAATATTACAATTTAAAATAATGGTTTTCTATTTTAATATACTTTAAAGTATTTATTTTTGTGATGCAAAGCTGAATTTTCATTAAAGATTTCTATTTTGAATAAATGCTGTTCTTTTTAACTTTTTATTCATCAATGAATCCTTAAAAAACTATCATAGGTTATAAAAAATATAATAAGCAGCACAACGGTTTCCAACATTGATAATAAATCAGCATATTAGAATGATTTCTGAAGGATCATGTGACTGAAGACTGGAGTAATGGTTGATTAAAAGAAAATTTATTTTTCTGATGCAAAGCAAAATTTTATTTATATTAAAAAAAAGTTTAAATTGTGGGATTTTTGATCAAATAAATACAGGCTTGATGAGCATAAGACATCTTTCAAAAACATTAAAAATAGAAACGTTTCCAAACTTTTGACTGGTATTAGTATATTTATATGCATGTGTTAAATAATCTGTGAATTTTTACTTGCATACTACATCCTAACGTCCCCTTTAAGATTGTAATCCGCTCACTGGCTGTTTCTCTCAGGCTATGGATTGTGGTGGAGGTGCAGAGGGACCATCAGTGCACAGCACAGCAGTGATGGAGCAGCTTCCACAGGACACCAGTCATGAGGAACAGGAGGATGGGTGGACGCTTGTATGTAGGAAGAAGTAACTGGACTTAAAGTATTAGGACTGATGAATTTCTTAATTTAAAAGACATTTTAAAGGGCCTCTTCTACTCTGGATACTTCTCCATTTGCAACTGCAACAAACTCATGAAAACTACAATATATATCATGCATCTGACTGATGTGTAAACAGATCGAAACGGATGGATTACCTCACTGGACCTCTTGGGGTTTCTTTCATAAATTAGTTATGACTGTTTTTCCAGTGATTTTCATGTACGTATGATTTGTACTGGTCTGCTTTTGTGCATATACAAATATGTATATAAATTGACATGACTCTGAATTTTCTCTTTATCTTACTCTGTATACCATTATTTATAACGTGTAGGTTAAAGGATGCAATGGTCCTTTATCGCCCCCTTCTGTCACTGCAGTATCACTGCAACTGAAAAATGCAGTCCTGGATTTTCCATCTATGTAGCATTTGATTTTTTTTTTTTTTCAAAAACAGCTTATGCACATTGATCAACTTTTGTAATCAATGTAAGATAAAATACGTCTAAATCACGAAAAAATTGAATTGTTTTTCATGTTTGATTATTATATACAATGTTTAAACGAATTATTTTAAAAAAATACTCCATCACATCCATGATTCTAAGTGATACTTTATTCTTCAGTACACAGGGTTTAAGATCTCAAGTCTTTATTGAATTTAGTCAAGTATTCATAGTGTTCTGTATGTTCACAAACAAACAAGCATTCCTCACACATATTCGCAGACAAATATAAAAAGGTGAGGGGCTTTTTTTTTCTTCTTTTTTGTTTGTTTTTGCAGATGGCATGTCAAGGCACTATTTTAACATAAATATGTGACCCTTCTACACAATTAAATAACAGTACAATGACAACTCGATAGACTACAGACATATCTCCATCATGTTCAGAGATCAAAGCTTTAAATAGATATAAAAAACATAGGTTTGAGGTTCTAGCTAAGTCTGTGCTCAGGATACTGTATCTCCAGTTTGTTTGACCTTAACAGTGAGTTTACACTCTGAAAGGTGGATGTGCGCACCAGGTGATCAGACGCAGTGAAAGACTGTTTGATAGGGACCGTTATGAGTTGAGCCAGGGGTGCTGTAGACACTCTGAAGCTGTGGCGCGCTTCTCTGGGATGAACTCCAGCATTGTGAGCAGGAAGTCGCTGAACTGGGCCGCTTGATCCAGTGGCCATTCGTACTTCTCCAACAGCACCTCAAACAGTCCCCACGGCTTCAAGTTCGAGATGTGCCGCAGCTCACCTACACACACACATAAACACACTCTCGGTCAAAGCATTATCATGCACATTCAAATGTCAAGGTGGCCTGTTTTCTATGAAAGTGCAAAAGTAGTTCAGCAAAGTGTGAAGAAAAGTTGTGAATTAAGTAGAGCTGTAAGATTCTGAATAAACTGAGAATCAAGATTCTTTTGTTTAAAATTTGAACAGACATCAAACTAAACAAAATAATGTTATTTACTAAAATGCTAATAGCTGCAGTCTATTAAAAATCTTGAATTAATTTGAAATGATTATAAAAAAGTTAATGAAATATTCAATGACTTATTCATAAAGACTATTGGGTTCATTACTGGATGAATCAGAGGTTTTGAACAAATCTCTTGATGAATGATTCAATGTCAATTAAATGTTTTAACAGTCACTTGTCGCCACCTACTGGTGTAATGATGCAATTGATACAATCTTTATTTGAAGTGTCAAGTTTCTTTCAAAAGGTGATTTACTCTATATCTCTACTGTAGTCATCTGAACAAATCTGGCGATTCATTCGCTAATACTCAAATACACACCAACTGATTCCAGAAAGTCACAATGAATCAGCAAGCGAGTCGTTCTGCTAAAAAGAATCAAGTGTCAATGGGATGAATCCAAACAAATGATGGCCTCCACGACAATTCAAACATCTTGTCACTCTCGGGTCTAGTGAGAGATGGCAATGATCAGGTGGGATTTTTCCCTCTACAGCAGTGGAGGAAAGACAAATCCTACAACAATCCAACTAACAGCAGTTACTGGAGTTCTGAAACACGAGAGGCTCTCGTTCACATTTCTCTGTGGTTTAGAAAGCAAGCGGAGAGAACTCTGCTAACGGGCTGATCTTCAGCAAGGATGTTCTGAGCTATTAATATCCTGAGCGTTCATCACATGTCTGAGGAAAACCCTTTCAGATTAAGCACTGAGCTAATGGAGCAGCATTTCATAATGTTCTGTGATTGGTCTATGGCCTCATGGCTGAATCTCATCTTTATTTTTACTTTATTCAGAGTCACCCTGATATTCTCCTGTGCATTTCGAGTCATTTTCTGAAGGACATTGATAAGAATAGTGTTAGTTACCTCTCCGGTTGAAGTATTCTCGGGAGTATCTGCCTGAGAGGGCGCAGTGAGGAGGAATGGAACCCAACAGCTCAATCACGTGAGCTATATGATCTGAAAAACAATAAATCACACAAACACATTTTTGGACTGGTTATCATATATAACAAGCAAACTAATATCTCTATTGTGTGTATATTCGGAACGCATAACATATTAGTTTATGGTTCTATTCGACTGCCCAGTTTTTAAAGGGATAAAGTTACTCCACCGTGTTTTCATATTAAACTATGTTATTCTCTTAACTAAGACTCGTCTCAGTGCGTGCACTAAATCGCTCTGTCTTGCGGCGAAACTTTGTTAGCACTTCGCTTAGCCCAGTTCATTCAATAGGGGCCAAGCAGAGAAGCGACCAAACACCTCCACGTTTTCCCTATTTAAATACAGTTACTCGAGTGGTGTAACTCGACCTAGGACGGTGACACACAATATAGTTATCCATTTTACACGCTTAGAAAAGCACATTGTTTTATTTTATGGCGGAATACCATAGCAAGTGCTTAGGAGCACTTCGACTTGGCGCAGTAATATCATAACTCGGCCGGTGAGAGGATTTTTCACGAGTGATGATATTACTGCGCCAAGTCGAAGTGCTCCGAAGCACTTGCTATGGTATTCCGCCATACAATATAGTTATCCATTTTACACGCTTAGAAAAGCGCATCGTTTTATTTTGTGTCACCGTCCTAGGTCGAGTTACTCCACTCGAGTAACTGTATTTAAATAGGGAAAATGTGGAGGTGTTTGGTCGCTTCTCTGCTTGGCCCCCATTGAATGAACTGGGCTAAGCGAAGTGCTAACAAAGTTTCGCCGCAAGTCAGAGCGATTTAGTGCACGCACTGCCTGACTCTATGGGAATTTAAAATAGGGGTGTCCTGACTTATGCAACCTGTATTTTAAAGAAGAACATTTATTTATTTATGATACATTATTCATACACAAAGAAAATTGGTGTCCTTAAAGGTTGGATTTTTCCTCTTTTTAGTCAACTTTAGCATGGGTGTGTTCACTTATGCTAAGCACTGTATCTTCATAGGGATTATACAGATCATATTTTTATAGATATACAAATATCTATATTTGTACTATTTCATGGTTATTATAGTTGCCAAGGCAGCATTTCTCATTTTCATGTAGTTTAACTTGATGTACTAAAATAACTAACAAACACTAAAACAACAATTTATAAAAACTATATACAGGTCCTTCTCAAAAAATTAGCATATTGTGATAAAGTTCATTATTTTCCATAATGTAATGATACAAATTAAACTGTCATATATTTTAGATTCATTGCACACCAACTGAAATATTTCAGGTCTTTTATTGTTTTAATACTGATGATTTTGGCATACAGCTCATGAAAACCCAAAATTCCTGTCTCAAAAAATTAGCATATCATGAAAAGGGTCTCTAAACGAGCTATTAACCAAATCATCTGAATCAACTAATTAACTCTAAACACCTGCAAAAGATTCCTGAGGCTTTTAAACACTCCCAGCCTGTTTCATTACTCAAAACCGCAATCATGGGTAAGACTGCCGACCTGACTGCTGTCCAGAAGTGAAAAAAGTGAAAGTGAAAGTGAAAGTGACACGTGATGGCCAAGTATGGTAACCCATACTTGGAATTTGACCTCTGCATTTAACCCATCCAAGTAAGTTCACACACATTAGGAGCAGAGTAGTGAGTAGTGAACACACACACACACTGCAAACGTGGATACACACACCCGGAGCAGCGGGCAGCCTTGAGTGGCGCCCGGGGAGCGATTGGGGGTTAGGTGCCTTGCTCAAGGACACCTCAGTCATATTCCTGCCGGTACTGGAATCGAACCAGCAACCTTTGGGTCACCAGTCCAACTCTGTTACCATTAGGCCATGACTGCCCCTCATTGACAGAAGGCCATCATTGACACGCTCATCATGACATCATGGCCATGACAGAAGGCCATCATTGACACCCTCAAGCAAGAGGGTAAGACAGAAAGAAATTTCTGAACAAATAGGCTGTTCCCAGAGTGCTGTATCAAGGCACCTCAGTGGGAAGTCTTCGGGAAGGAAAAAGTGTGGCAAAAAACGCTGCACAACGAGAAGAGGTGACCGAACCCTGGGGAAGATTGTGGAGAAGGACCGATTCCAGACCTTGGGGGACCTGCGGAAGCAGTGGACTGAGTCTGGAGTAGAAACATCCAGAGCCACCGTGCACAGGCGTGTGCAGGAAATGGGCTACAGGTGCCGCATTCCCCAGGTCAAGCCACTTTTGAACCAGAAACAGCGGCAGAAGCGCCTGACCTGGGCTACAGAGAAGCAGCACTGGACTGTTGCTCAGTTTTGCATGTCATTCGGAAATCAAGGTGCCAGAGTCTGGAGGAAGACTGGGGAGAAGGAAATGCCAAAATGCCTGAAGTCCAGTGTCAAGTACCCACAGTCAGTGATGGTCCGGGGTGCCATGTCAACTGCTGGTGTTGGTCCACTGTGTTTTATCAAGGGCAGGGTCAATGCAGCTAGCTATCAGGAGATTTTGGAGCACTTCATGCTTCCATCTGCTGAAAAGCTTTATGGAGATGAAGATTTCATTTTTCAGCACGACCTGGCACCTGCTCACAGTGCCAAAACCACTGGTAAATGGTTTACTGACCATGGTATTACTGTGCTCAATTGGCCTGCCAACTCTCCTGACCTGAACCCCATAGAGAATCTGTGGGATATTGTGAAGAGAAAGCTGAGAGACGCAAGACCCAACACTCTGGATGAGCTTAAGGCCGCTATCGAAGCATCCTGGGCCTCCATAACACCTCAGCAGTGCCACAGGCTGATTGCCTCCATGCCACGCCGCATTGAAGCAGTCATTTCTGCAAAAGGATTCCCGACCAAGTATTGACTCTTGAGTGCATAACTGAACATAATTATTTGAAGGTTGACTTTTTTTTTGTATTAAAAACACTTATTTTATTGGTCGGATGAAATATGCTAATTTTTTGAGACAGGAATTTTGGGTTTTCATGAGCTGTATGCCAAAATCATCAGTATTAAAACTATAAAAGACCTGAAATATTTCAGTTGGTGTGCAATGAATCTAAAATATATGAAAGTTTAATTTTTATCATTACATTATGGAAAATAATGAACTTTATCACAATATGCTAATTTTTTGAGAAGGACCTGTAGACATCTTTAAAAAAATAAAAAAAAATAAAAACGAATGCAATTGTCAAAAACAAAAGAACTAAAACTAACTATTATTAAACAGAAATAAAATAAAACTTGAAAATATAAAAATAAAAACATTCAAAATATTAATACAACTATGATAATATTTAAATGACACTAAAATAACACTTACAATAGAATTATACATGAAACGATACAAACGATAGAAATGATACATGGTTTGCCTCTCTCTTTACATTTTTTTACAATAAGATTTTTAATGGTTTTGAAAGAAGTCTCTTCTGCTCATCAAGGCTGCATTTATTTGATAAAAACTACAGTAAAAACAGTAATATTGTGAAACATTATTACAATTTAAAATAACTGTTTTCTATTTGAATATATTGTAGGAATAAATTAAATTTTGTGATGCAAAGCTGAATTTTTAGCATCATTATTTCAGTCTTCAGTGTCACATGATCCTTCAGAAATCATACTAATATGCTGATTTGCTGCTCAAGAAACATTTCTGATTATTAGCAGCAACATTGAAAACTGTTGTGCTGCTTAATACTTCTGTGAAAAGCTGAGATACAGTTTTTGTCAGGATTCTTTGATTATTTAATCTTGAACGGTCGTGTTTATATTCATGAACCCAGCAAAAAAGTATTGGAAAAATCTAGGCATAATTCAATTATTTTAAGAGGCAATTTATTACTCATCCCATGAAGCATCGTGAATCAAATACTGGTCAAAACTACTGACCTACAGTTACTGGTAAGTAAAATAATACGCATTAAAATTTTATCATGCCAATAACATGTTAAATCTGAAACTAGAAAAAAAAGACAACTGACCTTCATCTCGAGTGTAGTCCTCTCCTGAGTGAGGCTCAAACAGGTAGTCTCCAGTCGCCAACTCAAACGCCTGTTGAGACACATGATGTTACTGCTCTCTCACATGACCCCTTCAGAGGTAAAAACCGATGTCTGTTCATACGTCGGGCAGCAGGTTGTCTGAATGACTAGTTGACTAATCGGTCTTAAGCAGTAGTGAACCGTGACTCTTGAACCTTGACCTCTCACCCCTTCCCTCGTCGGGAAAAAAGCAAACTTAGCCTAACTCAAACTTACAGATTGACCAGTGATTCTGCGAAATGACTGTTTATTCAAATAAAGCTTAACATAGGCTATATAAAACAATGTCAGCGGTGGGCAGGATAAAATCAGTTGGCACGTGAGCATTAAAGCTTTAACTTTGATGGTGTCATCCAGGAGTCTCGATTATAATCGCTGGGGTTGAAATGCTTTCAAAAACTTTAGCTTTCAGTGTAGGTCTGCCTTTGCTGAATAACTACAGCTTAAATTATAATAAGGAGAAAACTGGCGTCTTTCAGCCTTCACAATCCAAAACAAACTGAATAGATACATTTAAAGAGTTTATTTCCACAATTATCCAATCATAATTTCCAATCATTATTTTATGTTAATTTGTCCATTTATGAATTCTTAAAATAACATTAGAACGGATGATTTTTTTATTTAAAAAGTTGTTAAACCATTGTTTAAGTTTTGAAATATAATTTTTTTTACAATAGTTTAGGCTGAGGTTCCCGCTGGTCTTAAGGAAGCCCTGTATAATTAGGCTGGTGTTTTGAAGGGGAATTAACTTCTCAAAGAAAGCTTATTATGAGAGCCTCAAAGCAGAGGGGTCTCAAATCACTCCCTTTCAAAATAATACCACTGTTAAAATATACAACAACTAGTCAACTATCCTGACTCATCCCTTCTCAGACTGTTTTCTGTGGAAAAGTGGATGTTGGATCAATGCTGATTAGCATCAGTGTCTAACACAAGAACTGACAGATCATTGTGTCCTTACTGATTTAACTGCACTGACACTATTGGATGAGAACTCAACTTATTTAGCTGGATAATAACATCACTGTTTACGGCTCATTTATAACTGAATCGAACTCATTTCATAATTTATGTGCTCTACACAGTTATTAAACCAAAAATAATCAACACTGATTTCAGCTGAATTAGGAATGCTTATTAATGTCTTTTTAAACTGCTTTACAGCAGAATTGAATTCAGTTAACATCATTGAATCATTATTTTCCTGTTTATCACTGTAAAGCTGCTTTGAAATAATCTGTATTTTATAAAGCGCTATATAAATAAAGCTGGCTTTGGTGAGGACATTGGTGGGAAAAGATTGTGAAGGGGAGACATTTCTTTTGTTACTTTGATGGTGGATTGCTTCAGTTAATGTTTATTTTATTTCAAGTAATGGAAAGGTTTATTTGATGGTTTTAGTTTGGTGAACAATAATAAGCCTGATAGCACTGAATGAGTTCGTACCATACACGCAGTGCTCCATATGTCAGCAGGGGGTCCGTATTCGGCTCCGATCAGCACCTCCAGAGCTCGGTACTGACGCGTCTGGATGTCCTCGGTAAAGTGCTTGTGCTGATATGGAGAAGAGGACACCAATAAACATCATACATCACCTGACATGATCCACTTTATGAATGGAATCAACAGTACTCACCACCCAGCATGCATTGCCTAGGTCTGCAATCTTGATGTGTATTTTATCTGCGTTCTGAGGTTCCAGAGGATTCACTAAGAAATCAGCAGCGGAGTATGCTGGTGGAAAAAAAAAAACCCAGACCATTTTATCACTGATGTGAAAACTCTAGCAACATAATTACAGAACATATCTGATGTTTAATTAAAGATCAAAGGCCTTTAGAGTGCAACAGTCGGTTCCAGAAGTAAAAATCCCATTCGTTTTCTTCACAGGGGAGTTGATACAATAACTTAAGCCTTTAAAGACAGACCTTCTGTGAGCTACAAACGTTGTTAATCGATGCTATATGCTTTTGGTGAAGCCATCAGTCGCATTAATTCAACTTCATTTTTAAATAATCATGTTCAACAGTAGGAATCCTTATGAAAAATTACACTACCCAAAATTTTGCAAAGAAATCTCCACCAATCAGAGAATGTACACAAGCAAATAGCCCCAAAAGAGTACTTTAGAGCTCGTCCACTCCCAAGAAGCACTGCGAATGATGTAGTCAGTGTCCCTACGCTCTCAAACGACTTAAATATTTGTGTGCATAATATTCATATTTTGAAATTACCATAAAAATGTATAGTTTCTATGTACATAATAAACCTCTTTAAATCAAATGTTTCATATATTTGCAATATTTGCAATGGTTGATGGGATTGTAATTCTATCCCTCATTAAAGCCAAGTTCACAGTCTTGTACCTTTTGTCAGATTTTTGCTTCAAATCGAAGTTCGTAATGCTTGTGATTTTCACCTCATCTGGTGGGTGTGTTTCATGGCTTATAACTCAAATTAAGAATAGAAAAATACTTATAGAAGTATTTGATTGAATCTAGACAACAGCTGATTCATTCAGGAATTAGGTAAATGCCTCTCTGAATCGATCGGGTGAATCAACGATTCAGTGGCCCATTCATACAATCAAAACGCGGATTCATTCAGTAACCTACATAGGTCTGGGGCGAGTGCGTTAAATCACAGATATTTAAGTATTTTGACAGCATAGCGAGACCGACTCGATTAATTCATTTGCAATGTTTCATGGGAGTGGGTGGAGCTTACGAGCTCTTTTGGCACGTTTTACTTATCGCGACTCTGATTGGTGGAATTTTCTGTACAGCATTATGGGTAATGTAGTTTTTCCACCACAAATTCCACTGTTAAACAATTATTTTAAAACATAAGCTGAAATAATGTGATCTGATGACTTTGTAGAAATGACAGACTGCCTCGACCCAGATTCCATTCCTAATTTCCCGAAATGGCTTAATTATCATAGAAAAGAACAAAGTCAACAGTTTAGTTATTTCTGCACCACATATGGTGATCACATGCTGAGCAAATGGTCGTAGAATGGGAGCAGGTGAGGGTCTCTGAGAACCATCTCAAACAATGGGGTGTCTCAACTTCTTAACATACAGACCACAGCTGTTACAACAACAGTAACTTTATTTACACTGTGGGTTGTACATTTTATCTGTATAAAAGGTTTGAGTTTAGGATGTCTGGAATCAAACCCAAGGTGCTTAATGTACTTTGTCACTGATACACTGCAATAAACTTCTTCATCGAGATCTTCACCGTCCTCATAACTTTTCTTATAGCTTTAACAGAAGCGAACAGCAGTTAACAACCTCATAGCTCACAGCAGAGCGGTCTTTAAAGGCTTGTAAGTTATTTTTTAAAATCAATTTTCCTATAGAGAGAGAGAATGTACTGTTGCACTTTATTGGTATTTTTCCATGAGCAGAGTACGTACAGTTGGGAGAGAGCAGCGAGCGCTCAGTGGAGTATCCGGACAGTGTGGACAGAGCCGACTCAGAGGTAGCTGACAGGATGGAGCTGGACATCCCGGACAGGCCCGATCCAGGGCTGGAGAAGCGCAGGGGTCCGAAGCCGTTACAACCCTCCTCCAGCCACGACGAGCCCGATTCAGGACTGTGTTTAGTCAGAGCTCCTATGAAGGAGTGCCCGTTCCCGTTCACTGTGAGACACATCAAGAGGAAAAGGTGTAGTTTGTATAGCGATTTTTACAATACACATTTGTTCGGTGACACTTTAATTTAGGGCCCAATTCTCACTATTAACAAGTTGCTTATTGGCATGCATATTACTAGGATATTGGCTGTTTATTAGTACTTATAAAGAACATATTAATGCCTTATTCTGCATGACCATTTTCTACATTCTTAATCCTACTCAATACCTAAACTTAACAACTAGCTTACTAACTATTAATAAGCAGTGATTAGTAGTTTATTGAGGAAAAATACGTAATTTCCAGGACCCTTGAAATAGTATATCGACTTACAATAGGTTGAATGACACGTCTGCCATAGCCTGACAGTGTCTGTATCGCTTTTACTTGCACTATGTAACTTCAGGTTTCGGGTAGTAACCCGAGCACAAAAAGAACTACAAAATTCGACTGCTTTACGGCATATCTCACTTCCCCCACCACCCCCCACTTCCTCAAATTCTGACGTGAGAGCCCAACTAGCGTTTGATTGCCGTCTGTATGTTGTTGTCATGGCCGAAGCAGCAACTAAAAGGAAGAAGGCAAAAGTTTTGTCAGAGGAGACTAAAAAAAGAAAAAAGGAGAGTGACAAATTAAAAGGCCGGACGAGGATCAATATTGGTCCAGCGTTCGCTCGCTGGCCTGAGCTAAAGGAGGAGGAGGGGTGCCCGACTGATGCTGACCTGGCCGTCATGCTGTTGGACTAGTAAATATATTGCTTGCATACTATCTCTATTTTTTCGAATTTGTTGTCTGCCTGGCCATGTTACGGAATTTATCTGGTCCTCCATTTATCTTCATGATAGTCATGTTTGTTTATTTATTTTTCTGGTGAAAGTGTCTTGCCTCAGACTTTAATGCAAATCGATTTTTCAAATTTGCAGATTCATCTATGGTAGCTTGATATTATAATATTGACGATATATGGCTATTACCTACCACACAAACATTGAATTGAATTAGCATATCCATTATGTAAAACAGTAGCCAATAGGCTACTATAATGAGGCTGGCTTGTAAACGTGAGCTACGAGATATTTTGGCGTTTGAAAAAAAAACTAAAAAAACATGAAATTTATATTCATATGACATTCTTAAATATATGCCAATGTACCTGGGATGAAGACATTTCACTCGCAACGCTGGCAGTCTGCCCAAGACGTGAGAATTCGCGAGAACACAAGACGGTATCGGCTTGTCAACAAATGCACACGTGTATCCCCTGGTGTAACCATGACAGATTTTACGACCGTAGTAGAAGACAATACTGTTTCCCAACTGTTGGGGGACCCCGAGAGCAAAAACTACATAGTGCTGCTTTAATAGTTAGAATTGGTCCCTAATCTAAAATGTGACAATTTGTTCAAAGCAGCTTTACAGGAAGCCATGCTTGTCATGTCTATAATTGCTTTAACAGGGCAGTTTTAGGGTTGGGCGATAATACAATGATGATATAAATGATCCTCTGGATTTAGATCTAGCTATTTTGTATCTCTTATTTTGTGTAGCAGATGCCTGAGTGTTCAAATGTGAAATACACTGAAATACACTAGCCCACTTTTACCAGATTTTTGTCCCAATTTACAGTCGATCCTAGATGTGGAAGTTAGAGCAAGTCAGTAGATTTTTGGCAGTCGTATTGGACAGATTTCAAAATCGCAGTGTTGTATGATTGTTTAAGAATTGAGAAATTAGGAAATGCCGGGCAGTCTGGTTGAGGAACGACCACTCCCCTAGAAGACAAAGGACTCTTTTCTCGAAATTAACATTTGACTGTGTCTCTTGAGAAACTAGCATCTCCAAGTCAATCACCTCCTCCATGTTGTGTCTCTCTCACTGAGATCACCAGATATTCACCCAAAAATCTGTATGGTTTAATGTGAATAACTATCATACAGTATTATACATGTTTGGTATCATTTGTCTCACATGATCATCACATGTCTCAGTGCGTCTGGTACAAATGTCTCATTCCCAAAGAAGTATACCATAAGGTAATAAAGTTCTTAAGAGTTTAGAGATTACTTGCACACAGAGGAGGGTGTGTCTTCCAGGCAAATGGCATTCTGCTCCAAAAAGGTGTAAACTCTGAATGCAAATTCCCATTGTTAGCAAATGTTTCTATGTGAAAGAAGTTTCTGTCTATATAAAGAAATGCAACAAGAGGCTCAGGGCGATTTGTAGCTCAAATTAGCCAGTGATGCGGAGTGTGGGCAAGACACTCAGCATCATGTATTTTGTTTGCATCTTTTCTCTTTATTTCAGAGCATTTGATATTTTGTATTTATTATCTTTGAATTTGAAATTGGCATGATACATTTACCTGACATAATAAATTGTTACATTTGATTTTATTCTGATTGACTCTGACATTGTTTTCCCACGTAGATTAAACGGATTCGTATGTTACCGCAAGTCTGCGTCAGATTAGTGACGACTAATATTTGGCACTATTTCAAGTGTACGTGGTTTGCAAAGACAAGAAGGGAATTTCCGTTTAGAACAGCAAAAATGCTGCTTGACCAATCTAAATTTGGGTGTGTCTTACCTCTGTTTTAATTTAATGTTACTTTAGATAAGTGTACATGGGAAACCACGGCATGGCCAATCCAAAGCTATTATAAGAGAAGTAATGTTGGTCTGCTTATATCTGTAGTAGTGGCCATACCTCTGCCTGAAGTAAACATTACTTTAAATTCAAGTGTATGTAAAACCACGGGGGCTATACCAAAGTATCTTTGATTGTGTAAGCGTGAATACGACCATCTCAGGTATATAGCCAATTACCTATTAATGTTTAGTGAGCGAAGCTGGTGAGCTTGTGATCCTGAGACGTGCGTTAAACAGAAGGCGTGAGGATCTCTGAGCGACATAGCTTCCTAATATGAACGGGTAAAGTATAAGTAAAGAGTTAAAAAGTTTAATCAAATGTGAGTCTAAACTTTAAATAAATGACCATTAACCAATTGGTATTCTAACCTAAATTCAAGGTCAGATAAAAGCTTAAATGGAATTAAATTACTTTGCCACGTGGAAAGACAGTAACGCGCAGAGACCTGCACCCGTTCTATCGGATGCCGCCACTGGAGCGATTTAGACGGGCTTACAATTGGCACAGACAGATTTTGTTTAAGCTTCAGAGTTTAGCTGCATCCCAATTCAGTGGTGGCAACCATTGAAGGCCGAATGCTTCACAGCAGTGCGACAAAGACTGTCCGAATTCGAAGGCTCCTTTGAATGCATCTCCCAAGGATCTTGCACGCCAGTGAAGAATAATTTTTTTTTGAGAGAGAGAAAATGCTGGGGCCAATCCTCCAGAGGCTAGACCATCCTATTTAACAATGCTCAGTCTGACCTTCGAGGGCACAAGAGGTCATATCTTCCACCTCTAAGTAATTTAATCAGGGAGCTGCTAGAAAGCCACTTCATAACGCTTTAATCTAAAAGATGCTTTCATTTAAAAAGGTCCATGTTTTAAATATAGTTTGATGCAGGGCATGTTCTTGTGTTCAAAAACAGTGAGATGCAACAGAATAAAACAGGGGTTTTGAGATGCTGTATGCATCCATGTAGTGCATTGGTTCCCAACAGGGGGGTCGTGGCCCACAAGGGGGCCTCAGCGAGCTCTGTGGGGGGTCGCGTCATATTTTGAAAAGTTTGGAGCAATGAGCATTAAACAAAAGTCCTTAACTTTTTCCTGTTCAAAATTTATATAATGAGCGAGTTCATCATGAATCCATCAATCCGTGTTTTTGTCTTATCCTGAACCACTATGGTAAACCTATAATAAGTGTTTACATTGGGACTATTTTACACTGGTTCGGATCGCTGCCGCTGCGTAGTAGCCCAGAACCGGCGTGACTCGTCATAGACGTACACAGAGAGGTAGTTCCGTCTATAACGTTCTTTCGAAAGGCGCATTATTCCGTTAATAAACGCAAGTTTACTATCGCTCGCTAAAGCGCCAAAAACGTAAAAAATAAAGCCTCACATTGATAAAGACTCACAAATAACGTGCAAGTATTGAGGCCCCAGACAGCAGTCATTTAGTAATAGCCTATATTCTTTCTTTTTTTACCTACACACCAGTGGGAATATTTTTGGTTTTGCATTTCAAATAGGGCCAATATATAGGCTTCTCCTAGGCTTACGTTTTTAAATTACAAAGGGCCTACTGATGTTTTTGTTATTGTATTTTCAATATTATAGGCTATTATTTGTGCATAAACCTATCTGGTTATAGTAAACATACCATTTGTTTGAAAACAACATATTTTGTCATCCTTGCTGCAAGCTTACAAGAGCGATAATATCATTAAATGTGAAGGGGGGCCCTAAAATATTTTATTGGGAAAAAGGGGGTCTCAGACAAAAAAAGGTTGGGAACCACTGATGTAGTGCATATCTACATAGACCAACGCATATGTAAAACCTGAAGATTATTCACCTCTTCAGTAACCTTAAGAACAAAAACAATGAGCTGTAAAGTGCAAAATGTCTGCAAGCATGGTTATATTTTACCCTAATCCTAAACATCAAGTTCCATGAATTTTCCAGTAATTGGTGATGAAAAAATATTTTATTGAGATCTAGAGATTGTACTAACAAAAAACGTCTCTAATTAATATTTAATTTTTGCTGAGCAAATCACTAAAATGAACAAAAAATTCTTAACTAAATAGTTTCTGAACAAGCAACATGTAAATTTTGATTTAACCAACTTTTTTTTTCAGAAGTCCTATTTTCCAATTTATATTTTACTCGAGATAAATGAACAATCTGAGGACAGATTATATGTGCATGTGATTTATGTAAAAAAAAAGCAGAAGCAGCGTCAAAGCTTGATTCTCTTAAAAAATTGATGTAGATGTCATCTTGCATTGGCAAATGGTTCATTAAATCAGTGCATTAATTAGATTTCCATTTGATGGCCATTAATGCTGGATAACACTGTTTACAGAAATGCAAACACGTTTTGTCACTCGAGTAAAAGATTTGTTGTTAGCTTTGAGATGTTGCGGTGATTTATTTCTTTTCTTTTTACCCAGGAACAACAGGAGACGTGCATAATGGAGTTTCATTATTTTCTGGCTTGAAATATAGTCGAAAATAAATTTAATTGATTTTACACATTAATCTTGTTAATGTTTACTACACAAACTTTTTCTCCATATTGTACATAATCTTTCAATCGTTCACAGTACGTCCCCACAAAGTATTTTACGTCTCATTTTTTAAATAATTTTAATAATAATAATATATTAAAAATTACTATTTTTAGTCCAAAAACCCCTCACTAAATGATCACTAAAGTTAAATTCTCCACTTGTTCATGCTAAATACAGACATAAATGTATCTCACTTTGTACGTGTTTGTCATCGTCCTCTCCGTCCTCACTGAGCCTCCAGAGCGCTCGTGTGTTTCCAGAAGCCTCCTGTGGCAAAACCCCATCCAGCTCCTCCATCTTCTGCAGGTCCAAAAGCCTCTCGTCCAACAGACGCTGCTGCCGTTTGGCTTTCCTCTTCAACTTCTTCTTCTTATTCTTTGATAATTTACCCGTCTAGACACAGACAAACACACATAGGAAAAAAAGAAAGAAAAAAAAAGTGTTTTAAAGTGCTGAATAATAATTTAAAAAAAGAATGAAACACACAAATAATTAAAAAATACCTTCTAAAACAAGCATGATATCTAATGTTAGCTGATCAACCTGTGCAATTATGATTGTTATGTTTGCAAGAACAAACTAACCTCACACACTTATTTTGGTTAATATGTTCTCATACGAACAGGACGTGACAACCAGAAGGTTCCTGGTTCAAAATCGACAAGAAAAAAGTGTCGTTGACCTAAATACTTATTTCAAGCACAATTCCCTTTGCAGTAACTTGAATTTAAGTCGCTTCATGGGTTGCCAACATTAGACTCAGGTGCCAGCAATAAAATGCAGAAGAGTTATTTTACTTTACTTAGAAGCCAAACCTTCTGCATTAATCATACTTTTCACAACATCATGTCCAGGGTTCACTCAATTTTGCATGCACTCTAAGCTCACACTGACACAGCATAAAGTGAATTCCGCAGCGGGGGATATCTGACACGACTGCGCCATTTCCAGCTCTGGGACTATATTGGGATGGCAGGACTGTTGCCATATCTGTTGTCTGGTTGAGCCGTGACACGTCTGCTCTACTAAGCCCAGTCTAACTGAACTGACCTGATGAACCTCCGTGTCTGGCGCTGTTCTGCTGTTGGTGCAGATATATATTTATCAGAGGTACTCAACTGTATTTCAGACCTTACACTCAGGTTACTGTATATCAAATGAATTGGGTCAATGTAATCTAAAGGGGTCAGTGAGGGGCTGGTGCATGCAACATGTCTGATATGGATTAGTCTGTCTGAAGAAAACAGAGGATACAATGGTTCAAAAGTTATAAACCTTTTAAATCAATTATGATATTTATTAGCCATTGTTACAACATCTCAAAACATTTACTGGTGAAAATATTTAAAAGAAGGCGATGCACGGATGGAATCACAAGGACTAAGTAAATCAAAATATGCCATAATAAAGAAAAATATAAAGCAGTTTAACTAACCTAAAACACTAATTTGAGACATCCAGAAAAAATCCTGGATGGATAATTACTCTTTTTAGACTTAAAGGCAGCCATTAATTCAAGTAAGAAATCTGCAGCCCAACAATCTGAAAAAGCATAATAAAAATGGTGAATAATAAATGCATAAAAATAAGAATTATTTCCTTTTCTTGTTTCTCATAATTCTGTCTTATCATTATGAATATTATTATTCATAATAATTATAATAAAAATACATTGACGCATGAAGAAAAAAAATACTATTTGGATAATTACTCTTTTTAAACTTTTTAAAGAAACATTCATCCAAGTACAAAATCTGTAGCCTAACATTTAAAACAGACCAAAACAAAGATAAAATGCATAATAATAAATAATTTGATTATTTTTTATTTTACATTACATTTTATCCTATCATTGATATATCATTAATATTATTATTAAATTTATGATAAAACTAGAAATAAAATAATTAAAAGCCAATTTGGCATATTGGGCACTAACATACAACATAAAACTCTTATTCTTGGAAGAGACTGACCAGGATATTAACCAGGGCTGCCAACTCTAAACTCTTACGTTCAGCGCGTGACGGACTTGACACTGTTCTCACGCTCTCACGCCACACATGCATATTCTCATGCAGTGAAAAAACATCGCGCCGCAAAGACGACACGGACAGAGTGCAGACAGCTGATAAGCAGATAACAAAGCCTCAGCTTTCAAATTTCTAAGTTTTATTGCAAAATTCAAACAATAAATACTGTTTTGGCACTCTTAAAATAGCGTGACATATCGCTGTAGCCTCAGTTAAAGAAAAAGGGCGAGCACGTGAACCAATCTCTTCCTCTTTACTACAAGTTACAGTACAAAATAAACATGAATGAACATCAGAGGGTATGTTGAAAGAACCAATACTTACGAAAATGTCTCATGTAATCACAATCAGTGTTTCAACAGCGGAAAAAAGCTTGTAAATAATGTCACAACATTAAACTATAGTTAGTAAGAAAATGCATATTAATTATATGTACTATATTATATATTAATTATAATTTTACTTGAATAAAATGAAAAGTTATTATTATAACTTTATTTTTATAAAATCATCCCTAAATGCAACTGAATACAAATCAATTGTTAATTAACCTTTAATAATAATTTACCAGCTGACAGGGTTCCCTGTGTAGTTTACAACATTAGTTGAGAAAGATTTTTTTCTTTGAGAAAAATGAACATGTACTATTGCATCCATGTATATCCCCAAATTAATCGATAATTGAATCACAAGCTCATGAATCGAATCGTGAAATTTGTGTCAACACAATCCCCCCCCAACCCGCCAATTCTCACTCCTAGCTGAACTCAAAAGTTGGCAGCCCTGATATTACACCCTTCCAAGCGGATAATTGAGTTATCTTTTTTTCTTTTCAATGTTTCTTTCCTCATCTCAGTGGCAGAGACAGTCTTGCTTTTTGCCATTCATCTCATTTATATTCAGAAGAGAGGAAAATGTGACAGTAATTTGTGAAACCGCTCTCTGCAGAGGTGGTGGCTGAAATAAGAAAAGCAGGATACAGGGAGCGGGAACGCACCGGATCTCTGTCTGACTGTCATGACGTGAGAAAAGATAATGCTCCTTTCTGAGAACAGCTTAAAGCGCAGCTCTTTTCTCACTTTTAAAATAGTCACTTTCTTCAAAAGAATAAAAGAGGAAAATGAACCGAAATGCAGTGATCAGATGAAGGACCATAGCTAGCTGGTTTAATGATCCAGCATGCAAACACCTCTGAAAGGCCTAATAATGTTAGTGAGGAGTTAACGGTGCAAAATCAACACATCTGTGGGGCGACACCGAGCATCAAGACCAAATCCACTGACTGGGTGAACACAAAAGAAATGTTTTCTCCATGCACTGAGCATTTAAACTTAGACTCTACGCGTTTACATGTTTATAAAACGTGCTTAAGATCAGTTATCGGCCAAAATATTTTGAAAGCATATTTTGAGCGTAGCTTGCATTCTCTTTGCCCAGATCAGTGGTTTTGACCCTGGACATGGAGATGTGCCTCTTTCCCGATGGTTCATGCCCGTGTATCTACAGAGGCAGGGGTGGGTTAGGGTTACAGCAGGCAGATTATAACAGTCATGTGTCTTTTTCACCAGGACAAACTACATCCTCTCTGTATTTCAGCAGGCACAACTCTGAACGTACCTGTTTTTCTCTTGGGGCCGTGCTAACTGCCGTCAGAACAGAAGAGGAAAGAGGGAAGGGACAGAAAACCACAATGATAATAATTATAATAATTTAAAATAAAAAGAAAACAGAGAAAGAAAAGATAGGACACCAGTTAGAAACCAAACAGACGACAGAGAAGAAATGAGAAATGATTGGCATATTCACCACAGAAGCAGAGGAGAAATGACGACCATCATGCAGATCAATTTCATTGGCACATTTCTAGTCCATTCAAAGTTAAAAACACAACCAAGTGACTTTCTTACTTGCTTTCTTACCTTTGTAACTTTACTTGTAAAAATCATGTGGAAAATAACCCCTAATCTATGACCTGGACTCAATTGTTGACAAGGAAAGAACTGTGAGCTTGAGCTAAAATTCGCAGGAAGGCAAATCTGTGCAAAAAGGATTGGCCGTCACTGCTATAGTAAGGCTGTAAGTAGGGCTGCAAAAAGATATCTATAAAATCAGTAATGAAACTAAAAACAAACTTCATTATCTACAAGTTTTAAATTTGAAAAATTGAAGTACAACTGATCATTATGTCGAGATCATCACATTGTGTTGTTATAGTTTATGCCAGGGATACTCAAATTAGATATCACTCAAGGGACACTTTTAGAAAACGCTGGATGACCAGGGGTCAGGGATTAAAAAACCAGGCAATACTTGACTTCCATTTGGTATAGACAGAAGTATAAACCACAGAGCTATGTGTTACACCAGCCTCATATTTTTAATCAAAACAGTAATAAATGCTGGTCAGTCTTCGAAAGGCATTTCCAGCACAATATGCAATATCAAAGAATTAAAAACTGTAAATCTTATTTATGCATGAATACATTAAAGTTGTGATGAAATGAAAAGAAGCACTGTGTATTGTGTCGTACATCATAGTGAAATGGATTATTGTAAAAGAAAAAAGAATAGGGACTTGGTGTGTTGGTTTGCGTTAGATGTGGCCATTGTACTCCAAAATGTATGCAAATTTCAGTACACGCTGGCATTAGATTGTAAGAAATTGGTGGGTTTTGTGCAGACTAAATGATTGAAGTCGTCTGCCATACGTCACCAAAGAGAAGTCTGTCATTTTCACAAGAAGATCGAGTTATGGCGGTTTTTTTTTAAATGACAAGGTCAAAAAAATTTTTTTTATATATATAAAAAATAAAAAAATAAAAAAAAATATATGCATGGATGAATTGTTCACAATATGATCGGTAATTAATTAAAAATTTGATTGTGAATTTTATGCTTACTTAATAAAATTCATAAATTAACTTTGGAGCTGTTTACTTCACATGTAAAATTTACATTTAAAGTTCTGAAAGAAATTAATCGGATTCAGCAGTTTAGAAATACAATAAGACGAAGAAAAATTCAATCTGGTCACACTAAACTTAAAATGAAGAATTAATTGAATTTCAAAACTGATTAGACTGTATTTTGAATGCATGTTTTACACCACATCAACACTGCAAGCAACAAAATACACTGAATTACAATGATCTGTGGTCATACTGGAAGTAAGTAGTGTAGTGCGACAAAACTAAAACGGCGTTTACAGTGTAGACATTTTGATTATAGTGGCCCATAGACAGAACTTTGAGTATCCCTGGTTTACAGCATTGTATGCTGTTCGTCACATTATATGAATATTATAAGGTTGTCAAACGTAACAGTGCTACCGGTACCCTTCGGTACTAAAAAAAAAGTTGATGGTACCAGCATTTTTGCAGTACCAATAGCACGGAGTATATTTGGTACCTGCTGATAGACACACTGCTTTCAAATGCTCTTGTTTCATGCTTGTTTGAGTGCTCTGTGAGCTCCGAAGGTTTATAGGGACGTCCCGCGTGACGTCACGCCATTCGAGGCAGCCATTTTGACGGAATAGAAAATGCTATACCGCCGGTGATAATACAGCTCATCGCGAAATATTTCTATCATGCCCGAGCGATGCTGTGCAGTTGGATGCGATCAGACACGTGATCATACAAAAGGAATATCTTTATACCGTATCCCAAAAGAAACAAAACGGAGAAACAAGTGGTTGGCGGCAATAAACAGGCAAAACGCTGATGGCGGTGTTACTGTTTGACTTCCAACTCAACACAATCCAACTCAACACAGCTTTGCAGTCTTCATTTTGGATCAGGTAAGTTGTCCCCTCGAAGGCTAATGAATGATTTCTCGGAGTTCGGGATCAAATGTTATAAATCCACTGTTGCCATAGAAATCCGCAATGTGTGTGTGTGAACTACCATTCAGCATAACATAACAGGGCTCTCAAGTGTCACGCATTGAGCGTGACAGTCACTCATTTCGGTCTTTTGTCACGCTCTCCTGTCACACATTGTATTTCTCACGCTGAAAAAGTATTTGTAATATATTTAATATGCCGCAGCGCCAAAACACTGGCCGCGCCGCTCTCACTGTGGAACCGGCAGGAATCAAGCGCGTCTCCTCTGGTGTTGTTCGTCGAGCTACATAATAGCCAATCAGAAAATAGCACTATTGTATCTGGGTAAGATTTAACGGAAATTTACACGGTTCTAACGGTGTATGGGTTGCCTACATTTTTCTACGTTTTTTTGTAGCAGTGAAAAAAAACCTACCAACATTAGCTAGAAACAGTATTAAAGTAGTAGTAAAGAGTAGAGAAGAGAGCCGTGGAACTGCTCAGTTAGCTTCAGAGTCAGTAACGTTACTGGTAAATGCATTTACCTAACACACTGTAGCCCAATGTCAAAACGTTTTTATGTAATTATATTATTAGTATAATAATATACTAATAATATACATTACCCACGGCAATCGATCTATTATTAGGGGTGTCCCACCCCTAATAATAGATCCATTGCCACTGAGTAGCTGACGGATGTATTCCGTCAAAATGGCTGACACGCGGCTAGGGGTCACGTGACTGGGAGATCCCTATAGTGTTTTTACAAGGTTGAGCATTGTAGCCAATCCCTGTAAAGCACATGAACACAATGACCTAGTCAGAAAGTTAGTCAAAATCTGCTTAACACCGCTGAGGAACAAGGTTTTCATTATAACCTTTTATCATAACCAACAAAGTGTAAATAAGATGTGTAAATAAGAGCGTCGCTGTATGACAGCTTTAGTGGTTAAAAATTAGGCTCTTCTCTAGCTTTCGGTTTAATACTCATTCAAAATTTGAATACAATTTTAGTTTTTCATTCCTAAGTACACTGCAACGTTTCTGGATTGACAACCGTATTTAAATATGCGATTGAACCAGAAACTGTGATGACTGACAGTCATAATGAGACTAAAAGGGACAAAACTATTTCATTCAAAAACTACAACCTCAAAAGTTTGCTCCGATACCGAAATTGGTATCGAGAACCGCAAGATTTTACTGGTATTGGTACCGACTACTGAAATGTTGGTACCATGACAACCCTAGAATATAATGTAAAATGTTTCTTTATATATTGTCTATTATAGTCAATGCATTTATTATGCAAGCATTAAATAAGTCTGAAGGGAGCGTTACGCAAATCTCAAGTGATACTACGGTGAGTCTCAGGTGAGCCTGATGTGATTTACACTTGAAAACAAAGAACTGTACCAGAAGAGCCGGAGGGGGGCGGAGCTCCAGCTTTCTGCCATATCGTGGCCTCTGCCGCCAGCCGTCTCACGTACACCTCATTCACGTCCAGCAAGATGTTTTCAGGCTTTATGTCTGTATGGATGATCTTGCATTTTGTGTGTAAGTAATCCAAGCCCTCGAGAACCTGGAGGAGAGAAATAAAACATGTCTGAATAAGGGATGTCAATTTACAGAAATTCCCGTAATCAATAGTTGTTTAAATTTAAATTAATCGATAACCTTAACCAATTAAATGTTACTTAACAACCATTTAACCAACACAAAATAGGTGTAAGCTTAATAAGCTTGGCTTTACAGTGAATATAGGGAATATGACCAACACTTAACATTTTTTTAGCTTTTTAATTACCTGGCATATTAAAAGTGCACTATTTTGATAGCGTGAAAAAATAACATGAGTAAACAATGTTAGATTGCATATCTTTATTTAGAGCTGGTGGTCTCGAACGAGTTCAATCATAACATAAGTTGACACGCTGCTTGGTTAAAGCTATAGGACTTCCGAGATTCGTGTCGCAATTATGACGCAGTGTTTTCCAACATCATTTGAAAGTTCAACCAATGGAAACTGGATCTCAGGTGTGGTGGGTGGGTATAGTGGGTAGGGAAGATGTGTAGAAACCAATCGGAAAGCTGGAGCACGCTTGAATTGGTGAGATTGCTCAGACTGACAGGTCTTCATTTACCATGTGCCACAGAATAGGAGCACACAGCTGAAACAACGCTGGAAGATCGGCACTCTTCAACCAGTTTCTTATTACTTGTTTATTTGATGTACTTTTATTGTGGTGCTTACACAAGTAGTAACTCTTATGTTCTGTAAAATCACTTGTTTGTAGGTTTTTTTGGACCCTTGGTTAAAATTGGTTTAAAAAAACGGCTAGCCTTCCTAATCCATTGCATTGCTTGAAGGCATTAAAACATTTAGAATACATAAAGACATAAAAGAATACATAAAGAATACATTTTAGTATTTATCAGCTGCAAGTGTTTTGACCATGAGAAGCAAGCTCCTCAAGACCTCAAAACGCTTAATTGACCATCGATATATCGGTTAAATTATTATCAACTATTAATCGACCATCAATTAATCGTTAGCATCACTAATCTGAACCCTTTCCAGGGGTTTGATGGAGCTGCAATGTGTGTACTGTATGCTGGTAAAAACAAGCCTGAGAAACTGTTGTTTGTTTTTGACATTTTTATAAAGGAAAAACCGTCCCACCTGTCGTAGAATGCTCTTCACACAGATCAGTGGCAGACCCATGTAGTTCGATTTGATGATCCATTTCAACAGCTGGTGACCAAGCACCTCTAGTACCATACACACATCTGAGAGGACAAGGAGTCAAGGACAGAGTCTGTGATTATTAAACCACAAGAATCCTGCTATTTAAATATGGAGTCAGCATGTTCCACGCATCCCAGAGTGAATGAGTGGCAGTTTTGTCTGCTACAGATACTCAAGTGAGCTTTTTTGATAAAAAAGCTATCGTCAAATACAACACAAAAACTAGCAAAATAAATGTTTGGTTTAAGTTTTATGGTTTAAAATCATGACAGAAAAATATTATTAATATTTATATTTATAATAACAAAATAATGGGGGGGGGGGGGTATGTAACTATTTCTTTTTTTTAATCTGTTTTCTGTTGTGTAGGAATTGTTATATTTTCATTTGATTACATTTTAAAAGGGTTAAATTATTAAGGTTTTATTAATTACATTGATTAGACATGTTTTATGATGATTCAAATTTTATTAATCCAGAAAACACAGATTTTTTTTTCTGGGGAAAATGAAATGGAATTTGTGAAAAAAATGCCATTGATTTTATTGGGCCCTAGAAAAAGAAATAATATAAAATAGTGTAGGCTTGAAAGTCAAGAGCGAGTAAATTATTATATTATAAAAACAAACATGTGTTGAATCATGCACAATAAGAACAAGAGCATGTATTAAGAAAGTAAGTCGAGTCAATATTGATTTCGTGCTGACTTTAAATGACAGAAGACTTCAGATATGACTTCTACAGCTAACAGAGGAGCATCAGCATGCTGGTCACGTAACAGGCAGTAAAGGATACGAACACCATTGACACCAGAGATTTTGAAGTCATCGATGAGCTGTACCACCCTCTCTCGTTTGGTGTCTGTGGGGTCGCTGTCTCGCACCTGAGGAAAAACTCTGTCAGAATATATATTCATCTTTGTTTTTAAATTAACTTCAACTGGTAAATGTATTGAATTCTCAGACTTACACATTTCAGTAGTTTAATCTCATCCAGTGCAGTCTCAGTGTAGTGCTGGGCACTTTTAACCACTTTCAGTGCCACAAACCGTTTCCGTCTACAGACAAATGTCATATTCACACAGACAGTCAAACAGCATGTGAGGCTGGATATCCATACATGACTATCTGGCTGACTATCCATAATCTGACATCGGCTTACATCTCAATATTTAGAGATTGCGCACCTAGTTCCAGCAGTTTAATCTCAGGGATTAGGATTCGTGTAGATCCCAGCATGTAAAATACTCACTGTAGATCCCAGCACAACCATACAGTGGAGAAATGACCCCATCCCAGTTTCCTGACCACGTGATATCTGCCATTAAATAAGTCTCCAATCTTCACTGGATAATATCCTCCTGGAAAAAATTTGTTACACAGCATTCATTCAACCAGTCATTACC
Organism: Siphateles boraxobius; assembly: GCF_051911475.1. Classification (NCBI taxonomy): domain Eukaryota; kingdom Metazoa; phylum Chordata; class Actinopteri; order Cypriniformes; family Leuciscidae; genus Siphateles; species Siphateles boraxobius. The sequence continues at coordinate 31,762,081 of NW_027509219.1, forward strand.
ATTCATTACTGCTGTAATAATATCAATATATAATAATAGAACGCGTATAGCATCTATTTCACAACAGCTTTGAATGTAACTCATTCAATCAGAAATAAGAGATGGAAACATTTGCTTTGTAATATTAGTTGTTACTGTTATAAGACTTGTTTCATAAAGTGAAGTTGTTTTGCACCACGAGAATTAATGGACCGCATTATTAGACTGTTTTCTAAGGCTGCAGCCGCTGCACAATATGTTAAAACCATTTCATAGAGTAAATCACAAAGGCTGCAATTCAATTAAATAAATACAGGTCCTTCTCAAAAAATTAGCATATTGCGATAAAGATCATTATTTTCCATAATGTAATGATAAAAATTAAACTTTCATTTATTTTAGATTCATTGCACACCAACTGAAATATTTCAGGTCTTTTATTGTTTTAATACTGATGATTTTGGCATACAGCTCATGAAAACCCAAAATTCCTATCTAAAAAAATTAGCATATTTCATCCGACCAATAAAATGTGTTTTTAATACAAAAAAAGTAAACCTTCAAATAATTATGTTCAGTTATGCACTCAAAACTTGGTCGGGAATCCTTTTGCAGAAATGACTGCTTCAATGCGGCGTGGCATGGAGGCAATCAGCCTGTGGCACTGCTGAGGTGTTATGGAGGCCCAGGATGCTTCGATAGCGGCCTTAAGCTCATCCAGAGTGTTGGGTCTTGCGTCTCTCAGCTTTCTCTTCACAATATCCCACAGATTCTCTATGGGGTTCAGGTCAGGAGAGTTGGCAGGCCAATTAAGCGGAGTGATACCATGGTCAGTAAACCATTTACCAGTGGTCTTGGCACTGTGAGCAGGTGCCAGGTCGTGCTGAAAAATGAAATCTTCATCTCCATAAAGCTTTTCAGCAGATGGAAGCATGAAGTGCTCCAAAATCTCCTGATAGCTAGCTGCATTGGCCCTGCCCTTGATAAAACACAGTGGACCAACACCAGCAGCTGACATGGCACCCCAGACCATCACTGACTGTGGGTACTTGACACTGGACTTCAGGCATTTTGGCATTTCCTTCTCCCCAGTCTTCCTCCAGACTCTGGCACCTTGATTTCCGAATGACATTCAAAATTTGCTTTCATCCGAAAAAAGTACTTTGGACCACTGAGCAACAGTCCAGTGCTGCTTCTCTGTAGCCCAGGTCAGGTGCTTCTGCCGCTGTTTCTGGTTCAAAAGTGGCTTGACCTGGGGAATGCGGCACCTGTAGCCCAGTTCCTGCACACGCCTGTGCACGGTGGCTCTGGATGTTTCTACTCCAGACTCAGTCCACTGCTTCCGCAGGTCCCCCAAGGTCTGGAATCGGTCCTTCTCCACAATCTTCCTCAGGGTCCGGTCACCTCTTCTCGTTGTGCAGCGTTTTTTGCCACACTTTTTCCTTCCCACAGACTTCCCACTGAGGTGCCTTGATACAGCACTCTGGGAACAGCCTATTTGTTCAGAAATTTCTTTCTGTGTCTTACCCTCTTGCTTGAGGGTGTCAATGATGGCCTTCTGGACAGCAGTCAGGTCGGCAGTCTTACCCATGATTGCGGTTTTGAGTAATGAAACAGGCTGGGAGTTTTTAAAAGCCTCAGGAATCTTTTGCAGGTGTTTAGAGTTAATTAGTTGTACCAAAATCATCAGTATTAAAACAATAAAAGACCTGAAAAATTTCAGTTGGTGTGGAATGAATCTAAAATATATGAAAGTTTAATTTTTATCATTACATTATGGAAAATAATTAACTTTATCACAATATACTAATTTTTTTAGAAGGACCTGTATATGCACTGCCGGTTTCGGAGTGATTTGTTGTCTATTGTGATTTCAAATTAAAAGTGTAAACCCTGGCTCTGAGTTTGCATGTTTTGATGTCCACATGTTCTTGTTCAAGAAATTAAAGTGTAAATTGCAGGTTTAATTTTTCACGAAGATAATGCAATGTGCTTATAAAACATAAAGATAAGAACCGCCCACCATTGTTTTTTATGTTTTTTATACCAAAATGCCGAATATAATATGAAAAGTTGGTACGTTTTACAGTGGTTTTAAGCACGCCCCCTCCGTTCCACTAGGCTGGGCGTGACGTCATAAGAGGGACTCCAAGCCTAGAGTTACCGTTAGTCTAACGGCAAGTAACAAAAATGGTGAACTATTGTGTTTGTGCGGGATGTACAAATACTTCTAATACGGGAGAGAGGCTCCACAAGTTCCCCAAGGACAAACGGCTGATTCGTGCCTGGGTGAAGTTTGTGGCTACGAAGCGAGCTGATTTTAGTAGAAACGTTTTTTAGATTCAGAAGTGATTAATTAAATTACTGAATTGAAAAACATACTCGTGTGTGCTGGCTTCAAGAGGACCGTGATCCTGCCTGAAATGAGAGTAAGCTATGCGCAAAACAAACGGGTTCAGGCAGCATGCGTCAAAACCAGGATGCTGCGTAAGGCACTTCAGATTTGCCGGTCGCGGGTCGACCTGCTCCACTAAACTCCAAAACGCGTTCACTTCACGACAGCACATACTCTCCACTGCTGATTCCATTGGGTGGCATAGCCCACACAAACACCTGTCAAACACAGCGATAGGGACATCGATCTATTTTTTTCTTTCTGACCATGAGCATTGTTAATTAGTTGCGTTTTAGCACAGGCAATATCGCGTTCTGTCAACAGATGCCAGCAAAAGCGCCATTGTGCCTGTGCAGTGTGTGCATCTCTACAGCTCTGATTAGGACCACTAACACCATGTAAGTAAATAATGTCTTCAGTTGTTGTCCCTTCTTGCTATTCTAACATGACGGCAAGATTTTGAAAAGACTTTAGCTTGTTTCCTAATGTTATCCGGGCTAGCACCAGGCTAACCTAGGCTAGCTCTAGCTACTCACCAGGAAACCTGGCCAACCCTCCACTAATTTTCCTCACACCAAGCATTAATAACTCTTTGAGGGCCATGATTTCTGACAATTTCTTCCCCTCTCTCACGCCTGACTGGTTTTAAATTGTAGGGCTGTGGTCCATCAAGAATTTGATGGTTTCCCACCTCTTCAGTCTCCCAGTCGTTCTCCATAGTCAAACCGCAAACGGTAGGAATCTAGCACAGTACGGGTTGCTACTCCCTGTTATGACGTCATCACCCAGTTACGGTAAAAAACTTGCTACCTTTGAAGAAACCCCAATAAATGTTATTTTAACGCCTTTTAAGACCGAAATTTTTAAATATATATATATATTGAGCACTTTAATTAACACATTAATTGATTGTGGTGGTTAACCTGCAATTTACACTTTAAGTTAACACTAGCATTTCTATTGTAAAGAAGTGCCAAATGTTAAAGATAAAGTGGACATTTGAATTAACTGTTGTAAAGTGTAACAACAAACAGCAGACCGTTGGCGCCAGTGGCGCAACTTTGGTTTAAAATGTGTGTCTGACAGGTGTGGGGGTGGGTGGGGTTGCTAATAGAATGCTAAATTTGATATATGTACAATAACAATTTTCAGAAAAAAAGAGCATTATGATGTGCAGAAATCAATCTCAATATTACATTGGGTTAAATTTGTTGTTTAATGAGATATACTAATATTGTTAGCACTTAGAATTTTCATGAAAATAAATGCATAGACCTGCAAATTTTGCTTGTGCACTTAAATGGTCTATTGGTAACTTTTGCCAAGCGTGTCAGAGGTTCTGGGTTCTAATTCGCACTTGTATAGTTTTTTTTTCATCAAAACCGAATGTGTTCATCAGTGAGACGTCGACATCAACATTGAGAGGTTTGCACTTTTTTCACTGAAATAAATGTTTGTGTTATTACACAGAGAGTAAAGTACCGAAAAAAGTACCGTACCGAATTCCAGGTTAAAATGTGAATGGTACCCAACCCTAGTTAATTGTAATAAATCTGAAATAAAATAAATATAAATATTAGATGAAAAACTTAAAACGAAAATATGAAATGTTGCTTTAGCAACTGACTAAAATAAATTAAGTGGAAATAAATCAAAACTAAAAGTGAAATAAAATTAAACCTAAACAGTAATATAAAAAAATAGAATTGCAAAAGCACATAACATGATAAAAATGTAACTACAATTTAAACTAAATAACATGTTTAATGAAAACTATAATAGTATATAAATAATACTAAAATAGCACTTTTTTTGCACTGACACCAGATGTGTTTTTTGTTAGGAATATCATTTTTTGGTTTGCGTCAATGTCCCAAATAAAAGTGCTTTTCATTTGGAAAGTACTCAATTAACTGGATTATTAAAAACAGGCATTATCATAGGGTTTAATATTTTAATAATCCCCCCACCCCACACACACACACACACAAACTAACTGTGATGAGATACATATTTCTGAGACTTATATCAAGTTGTTAGATTTTGGTGATACGCCCATCTCTTTAGGTTGAACAACTTTATAATAAGGATCAATAAGTATCTTTAAAATTGGTTGTACAGAAAATATCAATTTAAAACTGATTTCTGATGATAATCCTACCTTTACAGTAATCTGACGGATTCTCCTGCTCCTCGTCATCTGACCCGAGTAATTCTGCTGGGGGCGGGGAAAAGTCTGGAGGGGGAGGGCTCTGAGCTTGTGGTGGGGTCAGCTGATTGGACGGGTCCTGTGGAGTGGGAGGAGTCGTGGAGAGAACTGAAGGTAGGCCCAGTGAAGGTGTAATGGGAGTGGAAGGTGTGCCTGGAGACGAGAGGACGCTGGGTGAGGAAACCACTGTGATGGGAATGGAGAGAGGGAGGGGGGCTGGAGGCTGGAGGTCTGGGGGGCTCTGGGAAAGGTTTAGTGGAGGCGTCGGGGGCGACTCTGGAGGGGTGGCGGATCTGTGGATGGTGAGGATGTGGCACAGTTCATCGGAGGAGGGGATCTGGGGTCTGAAGAGCAATAAAAAAAGAGAAGAAGAGGTGTTTAATACAACATCGATGGTTGGCATCCTGTCTGAAAGTACATTCTTCTACATTATGTCACTTCTTTGTTGTCTATGCCAAACACAGCCATGTTTAAAGGCGCAGAATGTTACTATTTATAATCAAGCATCACTGATGACTACTTCATAAATAATACATCAACAGCTACTACTTTTCATAAGCAATCTCTAGCGGTGACTTTCATATCTAGGGCTTATGATCTCACTCGAAATACATATTCTTCGACCATCTGTGCGCTTCAGAACATCAATGCCAAGAAACAGCCAAGAAGTACTTCTAAAGGGGTTAGCAACAGTGGTCAACCAATAAGTTTTTTTTCCCAATGATTATATCTAGAGAGCAACGCGGCTATTATAATGGCAGACATTTACATTATACACAATGACATTCTAGTATAACAACAGTACATCATTGTTTGATATTAATGATATTTCAGTGCAACATTAAAAGCATGCCATTTTCGGTCTGTGTTACTGGCATAAACAGTAATGAAAGCTGATGGTGTAAATACAGGGCCGGATTATCCATAGACGGGATTGGACGAGTGCCCTGGGGCACTAGCCAATCGGGGGTGGGGGGGGGCACCAAATGATTAAGAGAATGACAAAATCTTTAAAATAATTTTCATGTTTTGTATGTGTATATATATATATATATATATATATATATATATATATATATTATTTAACTGGAAAAGATGCAAATATAAAATGAACAGTTAATGATAAAATATATACAGAGAGAATAAAAAATATGCATATAAAGAATTGCGATTGGGTCAGGTCACAGTGTAGCCTATTTCTTCGAAATGAAGAAAAGACAGAGACATTGATCGGCATCACCTGCAGAAGGCACTAGTAGCGAAAAATGCCTCAACCGATACTCAAGCAGCAGCTAATGTTGTGAGCAAACGCGGTAGCCTAACACAAAGTCTAGAAGTTGTTCTGCTAAAGGCAAGGCTTATTTACCATTAATTCTAGGCAAATACTGTATGTGACGCTGTTGTCGATTTGAAATTTGTGGATTGGTTTTCTTTTAGCTGGTTGCTTAGTTAGAGATGCTTATTACATGCATAACCTGTGTTTCACAGACTGAATTCACTCCGATTGATGAATCTGAATGTAGTGTTTACATGACGCTAAACATGTGATTGAGTTGATGTGCGCGTTTATACGCAAGCTTAAAATCGGAATAGGTAGTATACTGCTGAATATATACAGTTTCCAGCAGTTTGCGCAAAATACCCATCTCCTACATTAGTTCTTTATTTGTTTTAAACAGCAGGCTTAATATTTATCCATTTCTGGTCATAATTTGGGGACAATGAGCACATGAACCATTGTTGTATCGTGACCAGTCGTCCGATCGAGCTCAATCGGATCAATAAAGGTTGAATAAAAGCCTTTCATTTCGATTGAGCCGTCAATCCGATTACTAATGGATTTGTTTGTATTTAAACGTTTTTGCTGCTGTGCGTCACTGTGATTCTGAATTTAGCTGATTCTTGGGCTTGCTTATTTGGTATATGGGTTTTTTAGACATAAGGTTTTGCATGTAGTCCTCATACATACCATTTATGATGGAAATAAAGATATTTAATATGACATGTTCATGTTGGACTAGCATGTGAGTTGTATGGGGTGGGGCACTTAAAATGTGGTCACCCTAGGGCACTACACGTGTTAATCAGGGCTTGTGTAAATATAATGTCTTCTTAGAATACGATACTAAGAGCACGTGATAGTTATGTAGGAGAAGCACATACACATCTGTTCTATATATCTTCTCGCTATTCCGGCCTAGCCTACTTCCGAAAATCTGTATCGCAGCACTGCCATTGACCCTTTTTACAGACTGTGATGACAGGATCGTTTATTATATAACTACGATTGTTTGGCTGAAAGAAGAAAGTTAGATACACCTAGGATGGCTTGAGGGTGAGTAAATTATGGGATAATTTCCTTTTGGGGTGAACTAACCCTTTAATAGTTTGTAATTTTACTTATTTGACCGTTACTAGTTTATTCTGTGTACTAAATTAACAAATGCGTGAAATATTTGTACATGATCTGTGGTTCTTATCCATGATGTGTATTGTTCAGTTTTTTTTTTCAGGGATGTGTTAAAATAGGTTCCACGTACATGGACTAGGAGGGAGGGCCATGAGTCAATATGCTTATCTGGAGAAGTGACTCCCATGGCCACCCTCCTATATATTTTTAGCAGCATCTCACAGAGCAGAAACCCAGATCTGGATTCTGCCCAGTTAGACACACTCACCCCAGGTCCAAACTAGAGATCTCCACTGCTGCTGTTTTGCGGTGCTTCTTGTTTTTCTTCTTCTGCTTTTTGCCGTGGCTGTTCTGGGAAAGGCTGTTATCACTGCTGAATACTGCCATGCATCAGAGAGAATATCATATAACAGAATACATATTAGACACGCTGTTATAGGCACCCCCACCCCCAATTCACTATGTATGAGTATGGAGGGCAATCCAGCAACATGCATAATCAGATCGAGGATATTACATCGTCAACAGGCTATATGACTTAACTAATCCCATGCATTAATCAATAATCCACCGAATAATTCATACGAAAAGAAAAATCTGTGAAAATCCGAACATTAGATCCTCTAAACGTGCTCGCACTTAGCTCTACCGCTAACACGGGCTCTAGTCATCAAAACAAGCGTAATTTTAACTCTCGACAAGCAGACACTGTTGTATTTATACTAAAAACACATAATACATCCACAGACATTAATATGTTAACGGCTTTTTGGCTGTTTTTTAATAAAAACACTCTCACCGTTCATCGATATCATCGGGACAGCTGTCACCTCACGGAACGCACATTCGCTTCAGCTGGTTCTGCGCATGCGCACTGGGGCACAGCGCCGTATTGACAGCAGCTCATGCATAGTCCATACTAGCCTACATAGAATAAATACCAAATAATATTTTGATACAATTTTAACGTAGTTCTACTATTTGGCTACTTTAATTTCTGAATCCAAAAAAGCACATTGTCCACCTCAGACATTAAAGACATTTTCCAAATTAGTGAGAGAAAAAATAAACAGATTACACGAAAATTCTTGTGTTATTTTTTTTTAAAATCTGAAGCAACCAATTATGTCATAATTTTCGTGAAAATTTTTCAGAATTTGAACAAAAATCCTATTTATATATTTTTATTGCTGCCAATAGGCCTACTGTATGTCAGGCTGACCTCAGGAGGCACAAAATTGACTCTCTCTCTTTTTTCCGGCCAAAAGTGTCAAGGTTGAGACTAGGATGGCAGGGTTGAAGGAACACTTTTTTCATTTGAATTATTTTAGTAACCTATTTTTTAACTTGGCCTATTTAGCACTATATTTAGCTATATTTTTAGGCACATTCTAACCCTGTAACAAAACATTTTTCCACCTCATTATTGAAGGCTTATTATCTTTTTTTCCCCAAATGTGACTACAAAATAAAATATGTAAATTATGTGTGACAATTTTCGGTAACTCTTTACAATAAGGTTCCATTTGTTAACATGAACTAAGAATAAACAATACTTCTACAGCCTTTATTAATCTCAGGTAATGTTAATTTCAACATTTACTGATGCATTTTTAAAATCAAAGGTTATATACATAGTATTTAATGTATCTAAGCTACATGGACAGTTGTATTTTTATTAACTAACAAAGATTCATAAATACTGTAACAAACACATGCTCATTGTTATTTAATATTAGTTAACGGATTAACTAATGGTACCGAACTAATTTTCCTGAAAATGGTTCAGAATTTGTGGGATCCATCCATTTAAAATATTGGGTGCATCCAAAATCACATACTTATATAGTAGACAAAAAATAGTATGTGATAAAAGTATTATGTCTGAATTCACAGTTATCATAAAAAGGTATGCAAAAAGTACCAGGATGACCTATTACTGATTCCGGTGAGACTCTGAAGTGTGCATACGATGGACACTTTAATATCCCATGAGGCCACGGGTGTAGAGACGTAACTGATGCTGGTAGGTCACATGATAATGACAACATGTCGATTGTAGTACGTCCAGATTACATTCATACAATTATATATATATATATATATATATATATATATATATATATATATATATAACACATACTTTTTTAGCACCTATACCTAAGAGAGCATGCAATTTCGGAAAATTCAAACCAGCAAACACATCTTCACTGTTAAAATTATAGCTTTATTTTTTTTCCCAGATACAAATTTCCATTTCACTCATTTTAACATTTCGGCTTCCAATTTCTCCTGATTGGAGAGAGTAACTCTGTCCAAGTAAAAAAAAGAAAGAAAAAAAGAAGAACATGTCCTCTTCACAATATGTACAGGCACATATACACAATTGTTAGCAAACTATACACAATACAAATACAAAAGAGTAAGTCTTTAGACTGGGTTTATGTTCTCTTTTAACCCCAACTTCATTAGAAAATTACCATATATTATTATTTTTTTGAACCCTTGTATAAAAGTTGTGTAAAACGCGGTGCCGGGCAAGGGCTCCATATACACCAACAATTCTCTAAACAACAGTCTGAATTGTTTATCTGCAAAGATACAAAGCAGTAATCCACACAATTGGCAAAACAGTAAATCGCAAGACTGTACAAAAAGATTTTGCTGGATTCTCTCAGAGAAATGTATACATAACAGGAGATTTACTAAAAAAAAATCAACATCATGTACGAAGCGCTACAGTTACTTACAAACTCTCATGCATACACACACATTCTCAGACAGTGTTTTTATGAGAGCCATGCACTCATAACGCGGTCCATCGAGTGAACCTCTCAAAAAGCACCCCAATCAGAAAACCCAATCAAATCTCAAGCATGCATCAGCCTATAATAATCAGAAAAATACACCAAGAGGCCAAACACATTCAACAACAGGATAATAAACACACAGAATGAGAAAACTAATACGTTTCCCATTTTTAAAACCCAACCCTGTGCATACATTATTATGATGAAGCCTAATAGCTCAAAATCACATAAATAAATGCAGGAACAGGGAAGCCTTCAAAAATACATTTGAGATGTCTAGATAGCATTAAATCCATTTTTTTTTTTAGTTTTATACACAAAAGGGACCATGTTGAAGCACATGGCATCAGCTTCATGATCAAACTACAAAAAAAATGAGACATTATGGATAAGCCAAAATGTAAACACAAAGTGCTTCAGGCAAAAACAAATTATAAGAAGCTAAGAGGAACAGATGCACAAAAAATGCAATTTACACCATCATCATCATCATGGTGAACACAGATCACTCCAGGAAATGAGCTGGTAGGGCAAAGTAGAAATGAATTAGGTTACACATGAGTGTTTGTACTGAATCCATTGAGAATCCTGAGACTCTGCTTCATGTGATCTTTACAACAGGCAACAGCTGTGCCACAGTTCATCTTCTTCTCCATTTGGCAAGTAATGTCAAGCATGTTTACTTGGTAGACATTATAAAAAGTAACAAAGAAGGCACGTTTGGCGCTCATGTATAAATAAGCATTATTTACAATATAATAAGTTAGTTTCTATTCAGTGTCTGATGTACACAACTCTCAAGCCAACTGCTGCTTTTCAAATCATCGGGACCAAGCGAATAAAGATGCTTTTCTCCACTTGTCAACCCAAAATGTCCCAGTTTTGTTTCAATATCTCTCAAGAAACTGGACATTCCAGCTGCGCTTCACCTTTCACGCATGAGACTGAATCTTTGAGAATTGTGCTCTCTTGTGCTGTTCAATTCAAAGCATTAGGAAATCAATGCCATGTGTAAGTGGGGGTGAATCTCACAAACACTGCAAGGTCTTATTTCATGCTTAGATCAAATCAAGTAATGAAGACATTTTGGTAACACTTTACAATAAGGTTGTAGTCAACTACTTTAGTTAACAAGAACTAAGAATGTACAATACTTCTACAGCATTTATTGATCTTAGTTAATAATAATTTCATAATTTACTAAAACATTATTTAAAATCAAAAGTTGTATTTGTTAACTTTAGTTAATGCACTGTGAACTAACATAAACAATGAATGTCTGTATTTTGATTAACTAACATTAACAAAGATTAATAAATACCGTAATGAATGTATTGCTCATTGTTAGTTCATGTTCATTAATACATTAACAAATGTTTTTGACCTTTTTGTAAAGTGTTACCGAAATATTATTTTGATTGAAGAAAAAAGAAAATCAAGCACTTTTTCAGGACCATTACGTTTTTGTGAATCATGACGTTTACAAGAATTACGATACAATGCAAAAAGAAAAGAAAAAAAATGATATATTAGTTCAAGTGTAAAAATATTTTGTGCAAAATATAATTTCTTAATTTTTTTGTTGTTGTTTATTTGAGAGTGAAATGTAGCCTGGACACATATTTTACAGGGATCTATCACAAATCTTGGGCGTGAAGGTGCATTAACGTTATGATCAACTAAAGTTAACCAGGCTATAGTGCTACAAATCAGAATTCAGATGAGCACATTTAACAATTTTGTATCCCTGCGTGAAAAATTCTAGATTTGAGATCCTAACAACAGCAGAAAACTTGAAAACTGTGACCGTTTGTCTTTCTTTTGGATGCAAACATAAAGCTACACAAAAACACACACACAAATATTGTGCTTTTATAACATGTTCTGGCACTTCTGTGCATAGACTTACACTACGGTCCCTGTAAAAGCTTAATACTCGTTTTGATCTGCAATACTAATGTAGAAATGTTAGTATAAAAGGTTAATACAACACGGCCAAGGACAGTCTATTGAGTGTAGGATTTGATAGTGGAGGAGCAGAACATTTCTAATCCTGGAACAAAATACTCCATGTACAGTAGAAGTACATGTGGGACTTGTCCACAGCGCTGACATGATTGTAATGGTTGAACGTGATGGGTTTTGTTGAAACAGTTCATGAAACTCCATACAGTAGATCTGATCACTTGAATGGAAGTAAAAACAATATAAAACGTGTCTTAGCATGTCAAAACATGTGAGAGCTGCTTCAGTAGTGTCATTAAAATAGACTCGGGTCAGAGAATTTGAAATAAGTAAACTTCACATATACAGCAGACCCTTTCAAACAAAACATCACAATTATACAAGCTCTCTCACACACACACACACACACACACACACACACACGAACACGCGTCAATACTCCTGTGAGTAGTTCCGAGTCTGAAAAGCAATACTTCTCCAATAAAAATCCCAGGATTTAAGGATTTATCGAAAGGTAGTGATCCTTACTTCATTTCCTGTTCCCTTTTGTTAAGAATATACAGCAAGTTTATGTGAACGCAAGGGTTTGACGTAGTGCTAGCATTACATCAGCCGATCAATCGAAAAGCACTGATCTGATTTCTCTCAGATGCGATTACTGATGAGTTTAGACAACACGGTAAAAGGTCAAAGTCTAAAGATCAGTGACTTTATTCTCCACCAGGGCGGCGACCTGCTGAAGCCGATATGCCAACTGCATCTTTTGACCCGCAGCGTCTTCCTCCAGAGACATGATAATCTGCACATAATGCAATATGAGAGACATATTCATTTGCTCCAACACAAAACAACATAAGCTTGAATCAGTCCCATACTGACCTGATCATAGTATTTGTTGATATATTTGTACAGCTCATGCAACGCCACCAAACTGTTCATCTCGGATGCAAAGCTCTAAAAACAGACAGTCATCAGAAACTTAAAATAGCAAGTTTAAGTGTTTATGAGAAAAACATTTAAAAAGGAACGAAAATTTTGTTCAAAACAAAAATAATGTAATTTTTCTTACCATATACATGTATAATACATGTATAAATTGTTTACAAATAGCACTAATTAAAAAATATTAATTCAAAAGGTTAAACCACATGTTTTTTTAAACAAATAATCACAAATTAATTAAAAAAAGGATATTTTTAATATTTTCCTATTATTCTTTCAAAATGTCACACCACCTGACATTTTTTTTACAAATAAATGAATGAATTAAAAATATTTGTAATTTTTTTACAGTTAATTCAAAAAGATGTTGCACCATATGAAAAGCTGTTTATTTTAAAAATATGAATTAATTAAATAAAATAAAAAAGATTTTACAATTCAAAAAGTTGTCGCATCACGACATTGTTTTTTTTTTTTTTTTACTAAATCAAGTTATTTAAAAAACATTTAAAAAAACAACAACACGACATTTCAAAACTTGAACTTACCAAAAAAAAAAAAAAACACAAAAAATAAGTGAGTAAATGAATAAGACAACAAATAAGTGTCAAGTCATTGACCCTTAACTAGACATTAAATCCCAGATTCTCAATGTGGTTTAATAATTTTGGACCCTGCTGTCTGTTAAAATGTAAAAACACAGTCAGAGTTTCATTTAAAATAGAATAAAATTCAGTCTCACCCCAGACAGCTCTGTGAGGGTTGAATTCATTTCCTGGTAACAGCCAGACACGGCGTTGTGAATATCACTGTAGTACCTGCAGGAGAGGAAGAAGCTTTATAGCGCAAAATATCATGATAATGAATGTTTCCTGTTTCCATTTCAGTGCTAATATGTGCTAAAATGTGTTTGAAAAGGGCCGTATCACTGTATAACGTTTCGATTTCTTACCTCTCCACCAGCTGCTTGTATCGTGGGATTTCTCTGGCATACAACAGCTTATTTACTGGAGAATCCTGAAGGACAAGACACACAACAATGAACTCCTTTTAATGCTATGGCATCTTTGAGCTTTTGCTCTTTTTCTCTTTCCTGCCCTTGTTCATCTTCTCGCTCTACACGCACACTCTTTACTATAATGAGGTCACAGCTAGAGAGGTCAAGAGGTTAATTGCTGTACTGACCCGGCCCACTTTGTGCTCGGATGTAGTGCAGGAATCAATGAAGGTCTGTGCGATAACGGAAAGGACGGCATCCACGCTATCCGTCACCTGCACGTCAAAGACAAACTGAGGATTCTTCAAGATGTTGACCCAGAAACGCAAAGGCAAACTGTAAGGCGGACACAAGAGTGCATTTAAATTAACATTTAATATAATGAACATAGAAACATGAGGGCTCTCCAAGACCCTTCCAATCATTTGCAATCACAGAGTAAGGATTTCTAAAAGTCAATTCAAATTCAGAATGATTCACTAATGATTCACTCAGACCAATTTCTGAACCAGTTCGACCAACTGATTGGGGGGAAAAAATAATGATTTGCTTGCTTAGCAAACTTTACACAAGGACAGTGACTATAAATATTACAAAATGGAAATATGTACAAAAAATTATATTCACTATAGATATTTTCAGATTTCACAAATATCCAGAGCTTTTCCATTATCTTTTTAATAAATGGATTTAAAAATTATTCAAATTCAGACCCGTTTTATGAGTCATTCAGGCCAATTTGTGAACAGCTTTCACTGAAAAGAACCTATTCAAAGGAACGATTCCGTCGGAAATCAGACATCAACATGTCTCGCGAGCATGTTTTATTCTACAATAGTAATATTTAGTCAATAAAATATTAGATTGGAGCAAAAAGAAAAATGTTTGCATTTGTACTTTATGAAATGGATGAAAAATGGATTTCCTCTCCTATTGACCAATTAATATCCATCACTTTACCAGTAATTCAGTAAACTATTTTACAGACTTTTCTTTTGTTGAGAAAATACAAAAATTATACAAAAAAATACATTCAGTATAAAAACTCCAAATACTTTTCTAGACCTGAATACTTTACTTTTCCAACTTTCCAAAATTCCCTGAATAGGAAATAGAACCATAGAACGACAAAATGAATGCCTTTAAAAAACGAACAATCAAGTCTAAAATCTCTAAAGTCTTCTCTCAAACTTGTGGTGAAAAAAGTCCGAAATACACATTTAGGTCTTTATTTTACTACACTTTGTCTGTTTGCGTCTGTATTCAACAAAAGTTGGTGTTCTAAATCATCCCACTGCTCTGTGATCGCTGCCGGCACCCTGTCATCACACACACCGTTAGAAAGCTCTCTCTCTCCTGTACAATGTTGTCGGATCCAAATATGGTCATTTCCTTTTTATCAGCAACCAATCATGAAAGTAAAAGGGGGGATTTAACTCTAAATGCGCAATCTCATTTTACAATGTAAATCATTAAAGCCCATTTCTCAAAATGACTTTTCTCTTATACTCCAAGTCCGAAATCTCCACTTCAGTAGCATCTATATACACCAATATATCTTGTAACTAGTTATATTATGAAGACATTTACAGAGGGATTTGTAAATATATTATTCCTAGCCTGATTTATATAACATTTTATTCCAAAAAACATGGCGATCAATTAAATCAATTTTTTAAGTCTACTGACAGTATATTCTGATTTACAGGATAACAAAAGTAGATATCCATAAATCCCTCTGTAATTTTGTCCCCATCTAATATGTGAACACAATGAAAAAATAATTTTGAACCTGGCTTAATCAAATACTCAGATTTAGTTTTTAAAATGTATGCAAATTAGCGCATATTTAATTCGATAATGCCTACTTTGCATATTTAAACATTATATTACAGAAAACTTGTAATACATATTTTTCTCATCTTAATGTAGGTAATCAACTGGGTAAGTTTCATGGTGATGTCTGCTAGTAAAAAAATTTACCCTATTCACCTGTAGTGTCTCACCTTAATCTAAATTCCTGAGCTGTACAGCTCAATACCCATAATTAAATAGTTTTATAGATGTAGGCAGTTATGCTGACCTGTTTGTTTTCCAAATGTGAACGGTCTCTGGGTCATCGATGCCGTGTTTCTCTGCCATGTCGTCCAGGAAGTCAAAGAAGAATCTGACAGCGATGGGTGGAGGCCGTTTCGTACTCAGTATGGCTACAAAGACATCATCTACAAACTTCTGCAGTGTGCCCTGAAGATACACAGAGCAGCTTTCAATCACACTGACAGTCAGCAGCAGAAGACAGATCTCAAACAAACATAAGCAGCGGCAGGATCCGTTTGAAGTGTTTTTGTGTATGCAGTTTTAAAGATGACTCCATCACAAACATCTCGCTTACCTTCATTGAAAGCAGTCGTGTAAGGTAGATCTCAGGAATGGCTTTTGCCCGCTCTCTCTCTCTCATGCTGCTCTTCCTGTGTTTGGGGATCTCGGGGTCTTCGCTCGGCTTCACCAGATGCCACAGCCGAAGGCCTTCCTCCTCCTCTCCCTCCAGCATGGGAGTTTCTACAGCAATTGCAAGGAGCAGACCAGATATCAATAAGAAATATATCATTTTTGCTCTCAGATGGTGAGTAACGCAGTTAATAAAGTGTAAAATAAAGTGAAGTGATAACAGTTTATTTTTTATTGACCAAATAGTATTCAACTTACTCTCTCCAGTCTGGTAGACCTGATTTACTCCAAGAGAACTCTGGGAACGAGGGATGAGAGCGACGGTGGCCCCATCAGGTACCTGAGAAAACAAGAAGAAAGAGAGAGGTTTAGAGCTAAATCAAGTCAACTAGCCAACTCTCAAAATCAACCAATCAATTGACAAAATCAACCAACCAACTCTCAAAATTCAGCCTTCCATATCAAAACATCAAACAACCTCACAAAATCAACCAATCAACTTACAAATAGTGGTCGACCGATTTTTTTTTTTTTTTATGCCTGATGCCGATATCTTAGAGAGCAGGATATATCTCTAAATTAAACAGAACTACTTTAGACTTACTGAATATAGTGCAGCATAGTTTGAAATCAAGGGTTTAAAGTTGAGGGTCTTCAGTGAAGCTTACATGTAACTCACCTGTCCGTATTCACTGACCGTCACACAAAGAGTAAAATACATGCAGGCTTCAAATGCATACTTCAGAACCTCTGAGCTGGATTCGACTAAGTCTGCAATGTTTGTGAAATTAAATGTTTATAAAATATTCGAAGATTTGTTTAAATCATATAAATGCATATTTGCTGACGGTAAATGAGAAAGTATTATAGTGTTTGCCTTAGTTACTAATAATATAAAAGCAAACGCTATAATATTTATAGTTTATAACTGTATATAAATATACAGTTTAATTGCTTTGTTTAACAGTCCTATCTAATAACGTATTAGACAACAAAACTGTTAAACAGAGACCATAACTAATGAAGATGGAGAATGGGAGCACTGAGTGTTCAGACGCTGCCATTCTCTGCGCCGTCAAAATAAAAGTCCCGCTGATGCCGATATTTAAAAAACACGATATATATTGGCCTTGGCGATATATCAGTCGACCATCAACCAACCCACTCAGAAAATTAACCAATCAACTAACAAAAACAACTAACCTATCAACTAACAAAAACAACTAACAAACTCACAAGATCAACCATTCAACTTACAAATCAACCAACCAACTCACAAAATAGTGGAAAACTGTGTTGAATAAATCAGAATCAACCAACCTACAAAGAAAGTCAACCATGCCACTAACCAATTAGCCAACCAACTAGTCAAATAACTAATCAGTCAACCCACATTCAACCAACCCATTAATCAACCAATTAATCTGAATGAACTATACCTTGTAGTGCTGTAAAGTGTTAATCCGTTTCCAACGACCCTGAACGATGCCTGTGACATCATCATCAGACAGAGTCAGGTGACCTGCCTGGCCAGATCGCCACTCTGAAGGAACACAATATGCAAAATATGAAGCTTTTACAAATAAACCGATCATAGTAGTGACTAGTCTAGATGCATCTACCAAAACCGTACCAAGGTCCAGTGAGTCTGCGGCTGGTCTCTGGGAGAATGGCGCTCCTTTATAAATCTGGTCCAGGATTTTATCTTTAACCTGAGTGATGGTGTCAGAGTCCAGAACTTTAACAGGGCAGGGCTGGACCTCGACACCACTCTTCACCAGCACGGTCAGAGTCTGAGATGGGAAACACAAACTTGTCTTATTCGATTTATTCATTTAGGAGATTTTTTTTGTGTAGCATTGAGATGGAAGTATTACAGAGACACACCACAGAGCAGTAGTCGATGTCCTCTCTGAGCAGGTGGCTGTCGTTGAGCGTGCGTTTGGCTTTGCCTGTCACTGCATCCACTGGTCCTTTATCTACCTGGTATTTAATAGCCCTGTACAACTTGTACAGAGGCTCACCGGCAACCTCCTGCAAAAACACACACATTAACATGCATTAACAATTGCATTTATGTCTGTCACAATAAATGTTGCTTATATGTGGAAGATGAACTTTTATGAGGAGATGTTTTATTAAAACCATAACCCATGAGAAGTCTAATGTTAAGGCCCCAATATAACTTCAAGTGAAAAAGAACAAACTGGTGAGACGTCATTTAGAACGAAATCAGACCAAAACAAAAGTTAATTTTGCGTTCGTTACAGGAGTTTGAAACAGCCAGCCAAAGCGAACTTTCCGGAAAAATTGGCTGGTAAACCGCTTCGAACTACCATTGGTCTGTGGCGATCACATAAGGCTGGGTGTGGCTCTGAGGCTCCGCCTTCTTTGACGTGGAAATCTCCGGTTCATTTCTTCTGTTCAGGAAAGCGCGCAGCACATTTTTACATATTCATCTAAACACCGCTTTTATCATTGTGGGTGGCGTCGGGATGTTTGCTAACAGTATAACGCTGCAAAGGGATTTCGAACTTCTTTTTTACACCTGAGCGAAGAAAGAAAGAAGAACTTCGCTGCGAGTATATTAGGGCCTTTACAGTGATTTTACTACAGTTTACTAGAGATACAAAGAAGACCTCTGTGAACATGGTAAACAAACAGCAACAGCAATATAGTAAAAGACACCTAAGAAAAATAATAATACATTTATATATATATATATATATATATATATATATATATATATATATATATATATATATATATATACACACATACACACACACACACACAGGTCCTTCTCAAAAAAATAGCATATTGTGATAAAGTTAATTATTTTCCATAATGTACTGATAAAAATTAAACTTTCATATATTTTAGATTCATTGCACACCAACTGAAATATTTCAGGTCTTTTATAGTTTTAAGAGAGATGATTTTGGCATACAGCTCATGAAAACCCAAAATTCCTATCTCAAAAAATTAGCATATCATGAAAAGGGTCTCTAAACGAGCTATTAACCAAATCATCTGAATCATCTAATTAACTCTAAACACCTGCAAAAGTTTCCTGAGGCTTTTAAAAACTCCCAGCCTGTTTCATTACTCAAAACCGCAATCATGGGTAAGACTGCCGACCTGACTGCTGTCCAGAAGGCCATCATTGACACCCTCAAGCAAGAGGGTAAGACACAGAAAGAAATTTCTGAACAAATAGGCTGTTCCCAGAGTGCTGTATCAAGGCACCTCAGTGGGAAGTCTGTGGGAAGGAAAAAGTGTGGCAAAAAACGCTGCACAACGAGAAGAGGTGACCGGACCCGGAGGAAGATTGTGGAGAAGGACCGATTCCAGACCTTGGGGGACCTGCGGAAGCAGTGGACTGAGTCTGGAGTAGAAACATCCAGAGCCACCGTGCACAGGCGTGTGCAGGAAATGGGCTACAGGTGCCGCATTCCCCAGGTCAAGCCACTTTTGAACCAGAAACAGCGGCAGAAGCGCCTGACCTGGGCTACAGAGAAGCAGCACTGGACTGTTGCTCAGTGGTCCAAAGTACTTTTTTCGGATGAAAGCAAATTTTGCATGTCATTCGGAAATCAAGGTGCCAGAGTCTGGAGGAAGACTGGGGAGAAGGAAATGCCAAAATGCCTGAAGTCCAGTGTCAAGTACCCACAGTCAGTGATGGTCTGGGGTGCCATGTCAGCTGCTGGTGTTGGTCCACTGTGTTTTATCAAGGGCAGGGTCAATGCAGCTAGCTATCAGGAGATTTTGGAGCACTTCAAGCTTCCATCTGCTGAAAAGCTTTATGGAGATGAAGATTTCATTTTTCAGCACGACCTGGCACCTGCTCACAGTGCCAAAACCACTGGTAAATGGTTTACTGATCATGGTATTACTGTGCTCAATTGGCCTGCCAACTCTCCTGACCTGAACCCCATAGAGAATCTGTGGGATATTTTGAAGATAAAGTTGAGAGACGCAAGACCCAACACTCTGGATGAGCTTAAGGCCGCTATCGAAGCATCCTGGGCCTCCATAACACCTCAGCAGTGCCACAGGCTGATTGCCTCCATGCCACGCCGCATTGAAGCAGTCATTTCTGCAAAAGGATTCCCGACCAAGTATTGAGTGCATAACTGAACATAATTATTTGAAGGTTGACTTTATTTGTATTAAAAACACTTTTATTGGTCGGATGAAATTTACTAATTTTTTGAGATAGGAATTTTGGGTTTTCATGAGCTGTATGCCAAAATCATCAGTATTAAAACAATAAAAGACCTGAAATATTTCAGTTGGTGTGCAATGAATCTAAAATATATGAAAGTTTAATTTTTATCATTACATTACGGAAAATAATGAACTGTATCACAATATAAGAATTTTTTGAGAAGGACCTGTGTGTGTGTGTGTGTGTTTGTGTGTGTATATATATATATATATATATATATATATATATATATATAAACAATAATATATTTTATTAAAATCTTGTGAAAAATAAAAATGCATATTAAATGATATTACATGATATAGAAAGAAAATCACCAGAAATAGATTTTAATGAAATAATAACAGTAATAATACTACAAATCTACAAATATAAAAATTTTGATTATTCACTATCAATCAATGCAAATGCATAGAATTGAAGCCATCATGTGCTCTGATACCTTGAGGAAAGAGTAGAGACAGATGGACATCCAGTTGGTCAGCATCTTTTCCACAACCGTCTCAGTCCTACAGATGACAACATGCATGTTATATCACTTCAGATTAGATTTACTATAATCAGATCAGGACGGATCAGACCAATTGTTTTTTTTTCTTCTTGTTTATAACAAACACATGATGTATTCTTTTGAAATGTTTGTATTTATTTTATGTGAGTTAGAACCTTGTTACATTATTTCTGTTGGAAGTAAACTAAACATGAATAAATGCAGATAATTTTAATAAACTAGTAGTCTTATTAGTCTACTTATTATTACTTATTGAATGTTATTGATGTGTCCTTGAAAACATACACAAAGCTACAATCCAGCATAATCAAATTACATTTTTGAATTACCACCTGCTTTGTGGGAAAACAGACGGTTAAAGCTTCAAATAGGAACAAAATAAATTCAAAAAAATTATACATTAATTTATTGCCCGGAATTTCTATTAATATTTTTGAGTGTACAACACCGATGTTGTACACTCAAAAATATTAATAGAAATTCCGGGCAATAAATTAATGTATAATTTTTTTGAATTTATTTTGTTCCTATTTGAAGCTTTAACCGTCTGTTTTCCCACAAAGCAGGTGGTAATTCAAAAATGTAATTTGATTATGCTGGATTGTAGCTTTGTGTATGTTTTCAAGGACACATCAATAACATTCAATAAGTAATAATAAGTAGACTAATAAGATCTCCAAACATAAAGATAGTAAATATCAACGCCAAGGTCAGGGGATATGATTCAAAGAACTCTTATACTGATAAAAATTGTGCTTTGAATGCACAAAGATGTTTTGTGTAAAATAACAATAATAAATGTATGCCACATAAATAAAAGCTGAATGTGAAATACCTGCGCAGCATAAGTTTGGGGTTCTTGGCCACATACTGCTGAAC
Source organism: Siphateles boraxobius (assembly GCF_051911475.1). Taxonomy (NCBI): domain Eukaryota; kingdom Metazoa; phylum Chordata; class Actinopteri; order Cypriniformes; family Leuciscidae; genus Siphateles; species Siphateles boraxobius. The sequence continues at coordinate 31,783,857 of NW_027509219.1, forward strand.
TAGATCCCCCAATAGGGTCTTCATAACATCAGTGAAGTATTCCAGCTTATCATGAAGGGCCATCGTGAGAAGAGACGCAATGTAACCTCTGTCCCTCTGTGAGAAACTCTGCTGTGCCTCCAGAGTATGGATGAACTAGAGGAACCCATAGGAGAGTTTACCAGCAATAGTGCCACAGATGTTCCCTACAAGAGCATACTAGTTTGACCAATTTCATTCAAACAGTTTGAGCTTTCAAAAAACTGTACTCGTAAACATCAACAAAGCCTCAGACTACTGAGATGGATAAATATTTAAAGTGCTGAAGTTCAGCTCTGCAGTTTCTTCACTGCTGCCTGACAGTTTGGCAGTTTAAACGCAGTTAAAGCATCAAGAAAAGAAGATAGCGACTGAGAACTCTCTGTGCTAAACCAGCATCCACCTGCATTAATGCAAATTGAATATTACATTTGCTTTCTCTTTCATCCTTTATTTAATCTTTGAGGTGAAATCATGGCTCCAAAAACAGATGCACTAAATACGCCAGCGGCATAAACACTGTAATTACACTCAGCTTTCTTTTCCTCTACAGGAAGCTGGGGCCGAACTGACAGCAGAAACAAGGCACTTCACTGACCCGTATAAGGAAGAGTCTGTTGTTAAGCAGGTTGTTGAGCTGACCCAGGCCCTGCTCCACCGTCTGCCTACGGAAATCTGGCAAATCCAGATTCTGACTCAGTGGCGCACCCTTCTGGCCGGGGAAGAAAACACGCTCTGCATATGTGCGGTAATCCAGAAATGGGATACCAGGACCACCAACGTCACTGCTCAGATCCATCATCTCCGTCATCAGATCTGGAGGGCAGGAAATAGGTGGATGGCAGAACATTGATAATATCATTTTTCATTTATCATATTTCAATAAACAATTACAAACTATGGTAACCACATTGTCTTTCCAAACACCATAGTATTATAGTTACTACTATAACTGTTATTATAATTTGAAGTAAAAAAGACAAATATTATGAAAATGGTTTATGAAAGCCCTGAGTGAAGATTATTTGTTATATATAGTTATCTTCACACAGGGTAAACAGCTTTCATCATTTTTTTAAATTATTATATAAATATTTAATTGAGATAGATAGATAGATAGATCGTTAGATAGATAGATAAACAAACAAACAAACAAACAAACAAACAAACATGTACACTGAAAAATGTATATACAATGCAATCTAGCCACTGAAAAGTTTCTTAGAAGATTTTTTAACCAACAAGGCAGAAGTAGGACCTTTCAAGCATCATAAATCATAATATTAGCAGTTTAATCAGCCACACTGGTACTTTTGGTCTATGACTAATGGCTTCCATGGTATATTATAGTATGGGCAAACTGTATGGATGAAAAAGTCCTGCCATACCAGTGAACTCTTTCCTGCACTGGTCTCCAACATTTATCTCCAGAGTCTCCAGCTGCACCAGAACCTTCTTATAGTCTCTCAGAGCCTGTTTACTCTTCCGCCTTTACAAACAGAGCGAGAGCAAACACAGGGTTAGAGCACGACCGCTAACAAATGGATCCCATTAGAATTCTTCCTGAGTGCTGGATTTGAGTTCACGGCTCATCGTCATGACGACAAGCTCAGAAGGGTGAGAAATCTGTCATCTGAATTTACTCTACCTGTACATTAAAATGATGACCAGCACGATGAGAACTACCACCGCGGCCCCCGCTGCCAGGCCAATCTGAGCCGCCAGAGGCACTGGTGAGTGTAAATCGTTGTCATACTGCACCCGACCCAAGTCAAACGCCAAGTTTCCCATTAACACCTGAGTGAGACACACACACAGATGTTAGCATGTGATGGTAAAATAAAGACACAATCCTAAGCAGGTGTGATAAGACACAGCGTGAAGCAATAAATGACATCTATTTAAAAAGACGGGTTCCAGGCCACAGTCGGTAGTAAAAACTTCATTTTCACAGCAGAGACAATAACATAAACCACTGAAGACAGACCTAACATGGTTGTTTAGCGATGATATATGCCTCTAAGTTGAAATCACATTGGCTTGTGTCTTCTTCAGTATATTCTAAAGTCATGATTTTAATACGTTTTTCCACAAGGCTTCCTTCATACAGTAGAAAGAGTTAGGGAAGGTCAAAATTCTGGCTGATAAGCCAATAATCATTTTTATATTATGGCCAATAATGATTTAAAATTGTATACTATTTATTTATACTCTTTTGTCTAAATAAATAATATTTATCTGTTGTATTTATTAATAAATAATGTATACATTAAAAAACTAAAATCAATTGTTTTAAAAGTGAATTTGATTTGAATTACAATGCATTGAAATAATTTACCTTAAAATGAGTATAAAAATGTATTCATTTTGATATGTGCAACAATGTACATTTAACAGTTACATTTGATGTTTTTAAAGTTTAACTTTTAAATAAACAGCAATGGTAATCTAATAATAGATGATATTAACATGCACAATGGAATATCCAAAATAAACAAATGCGTTCAAATCTCTAATTCCCTATTGAAAAACACAACAAAAAACAAGTCTGCTAAAAAGTGCCTCTGTTAAACATCACACATGTTCTAATTGGCTGTGATTTTATCACTTCATGCAGAATTTCACTTTCTGTGCGGATATAAAAACTGTGATGCTCAAAACTTGTCATGTTACACAAACACAATGTTTGTCTGACTAAAACTAGGACACCCAAACTGTATTTGGCAATTGCATCAGAATAAAAAATAACCTTTTGGTCACATTTAAAAAAAACGTGCACTGAAACAACTGAAGTAGTCACTGGATTCAGACTGACCGTAAGCTTGGGTAAGTCATCGTCGTCCAGGGCGAGAGGCTGTTCCTCGGGTGGTTCGCAGTACAGGTGCGTGTTATCCAGAGTCTTGACGTCACATTCTTCCTTCCCCAGCCGGGCCAGAACTTCCTCTCTGCTCATGGCCAGTGTCAGTCCCTTTCCCTTCAGAGACAAAACGCATGTCCTCAGTCACTTTGACTAAATTACAACTGTTTTGGTGCAAAACAAAAGGGTTATTATAGTTAACTAAAACTAAAAATTACTACTACAATAATTTTTGTTAATTGAAATAAAACAATTTATGCTATTGCCCCTATTATGCTAATATTTTGAAATGTATCCTTTTGAAACTAACTGAAATAAGTTGAAGCACTGTAATAACAAATTGGAAGTGAATACACAAATAAAAATAAATTAATCCTAAATGGTAATATTTAAAAAGAACAAAAAAGTATAAAAAAGGACAAAAAAACAACGAAATTACTAAAAATAAATGAAAATGAAAACAGACACCATCAAAATAAAAGTTAACTAAAAAACTATAATTGTACTAAAATAATACTGGTTGACCCTAAATGATGCAGAAATGCATGCACCTCTACTGCCAGGACTCCTCCAGGTTTGAATCGGATGGCTGTTCCTTGGGATTCACTGTTGAGCTGGAATAAGTCTGGGTTTGGGTGGTACGTGAACGGCTTGTTCTTGATGGTGTGAAAGTCGATGTGCACATTGTCCATCTCGAACCACACTCGCACAATCCTAGATTTCGGTGGCACCTCTGGGCTCTGGCAAATCATTTGCTCCGAGGACACGTTGGTGCACAAATTCTGACTCTGAAGACAGAAAGAAAGATATGCACTACTGCGCTTCCGAGAACATTTTCTCACACGGGCTTGGAGAGTGTTCAGATTTAGTCAAGTAAATGATTAAACCATCTCTGAATAAATATTTGAACCTCTGAGAATGAATCAAATGTAAAAGTCCTGTTTGCATTAATTTTGGAAACAAATTCTGTGTTTGATATGTAAAATTGGTTGAAGCAATGTGTGAAATGAGTTTCCTGACTGTTTTACCATAACCAAGAGACTCCTGGCAGAAACATGGGCGTATCGACGTCTTCTGACTTCAAAACTCTCTCTAGGCTCATAAGAGACTGACATCTTCGGGTGCTGAACGACATTTAGGTTTTGGCCGGTCACGTATATAACACGGCCACCCCTAAATTTAAATGAAAACATTAGAGGAATACAGTCTCATGATGCAGACAAAGGATGCATAAGAGTAGGACTTGAGCGCACGCACCCGTAGAAACTCTCAGTAGGTGTTGCATCAATAATCATTGGGTCGTCCATATAGCTGAAAAGGACACTATCCAAAATCCTCTCTGCTTTTCCAAACACAACTTTGAGTGGCACTTTCCCAGTGTGGTTTGAGTGACTGGTGCGACAAATCAGCCTTGTGTCACTCACTTCATTGCTTATGGGGGGAAAAAAACAGAGAGAAGACTTAGTGTGTGTTCACACTTTAGTTCGGTTCACTTAGTTTGTTTGGTCCGGACCAAAAAAAAAAAACATTTAGTCCTGGCCCACTTACCATTCACATTGGCATTTTAACACCAAACCTAAAGATACTGAACCTAAAGGAGTAGGGATTTATTCACAACCTGCAACGGACCTTACCGAACATCCAAAACAATGCTGTGTTCTGGGCTAAATGCGCTCGCTGTATGTGCGTAGCCTATATATGATGGTATTTTGACCAGTTGAAAACTCATGAAGAGTTTATAAAATGTAAAGGAGTCAAACGAATGAAGATCTCCTGCGAGGAGAAGCGGGTCTGATCCTGGTATCAAACAGTGATGCTTCAACATTATGTTCTTTCTAAAAACAAATATACTTGAGCATTCTGTCCTTTTTAGGGTTACATCTTGTGACACCATGTCCTTTTTTTGGTTCGTTTACATGTCTTTGGTCCGTGTTGCGTTCATATTTAAGTCGAACTGCACCAGAGTTTGTTTAGAAGCGGACCGAGGCTCATCTTTTCAGTGTCTCAATCCGCTTGTTTGGTGCGCACCAAGGATCGGATAGCAGCGTTCACACTTATTCAAAAGGTTCGGATAGCAGAGTTCACGCTTATTCAAATGAACCGTGCTAACAGAGCAATAAATGCAACTTGCAGAATCCTTTCAGTTAATTACATTTGCATTTTCCGTCAATAAACAGATGAAAAATATTGGCACTCACATGCGACAAGGCTTTGAGCCCAAGAACGCCTGCAGGCCAGTGATTTGGTCACTCTTTTGTTCTGTTCGTTGTCCCGTCAGAAGCTGCGACCCGTGCACAGTTAGTGTCGTGCCCCCAGCCAAGGGCCCTTTTTTGGGCACAATCATGCTCAGCTGTGGGTCCTGATATGAGAATGTCTGCTTGGACTCTCCTTTCTCTGAACCTCTGACGGTGATGATGACCGGTCCGGCTGTGACATTTGCACTGGCCTGGAGCTCACACACAATGCTGAAAAACAAAAAAACAGAATAATGCACATATGTTTTTTGACGGCAATTTCTCATTTTATTTGATGCACTAAAACAGTCATTTTAAGAGAGGCGTTGTACCTGGTGGAAATGCGATAGGCCTCAGGCAGAGGTCTACAGCTGACCCCTGCCACCGTCACTCCTGCCTGGACGTCCTGGAAGTTCTGGCCTAGGTTTGATCCCTGGATCGTCAGCAGTATGCCGCCCTCCAGTGGACCGGTCAGTGGCTCCACCTGTACACAGATATAAAGTCAATAATTACAAAGAGTAGTGGACCGTGAAGACCGCAAATAGCGAAGATGGCGAATGAAAGACAGGGAAGAACATACACAAGAGTATATACAAGCCAGAGTTGGTTGTTAGTCACCAGCAGCACAGCAGCTCCAGACAAACAATGACATTTAAAACTGTCCTGTTACTATAGCAAATATTACAAAAACAGCATAACCAATGTTATTCATGTATGGAGCAGAAACAAAGCAACCTCTGTGCCCACTGTCTAACCTCTCTCCAGCGCTGGAAAGCTTTTCTAAAATTAACCTAAAGCTCTTGACTGATCATAGCCCTTCTTTTTCCAGTAATATTCCTCTGACCTTTTCTCTTTTGTTATGTCTGTTATGGCAATTCATTTTACTTTATGTAATGTATGTGCTTGCATAACAACAGACAATAGTTTAGTGGAAAATTACTGTGTCCAAATGTGAGCTGAAGATGTCTTTGTAACAAAAGGTGTTACATGTTTACTCGACATCCTGCCATTTCTTAAAAACAGTCCCTCTTTCCCCTGGGTCAAGACGATAAGACAATAAAATATCCTTATATGATCTAGTTCTTCTTTCTGAATTAACACAACAGGAAAATAACAGAGTGATGTGTGAGTGATGTATAAAAAGGCGGGGTTGCCCTTCGCAGCAGAAAACTCTGAGGTTTGTATGTGAATGGCCTTCTTGCAAGAATAAAGTACTTCAAAGACAAATGGGTTTGATTTTCATTGCAGTCTCACCACTAAATAGATCATTTCTGCTACATGTCTCTTAGCCATCTCTCTTTCTACAGTCTTTCTTCAGTTCAAATCTTCCTCTTGCTCACTCTCTCTCCTCCCCCATTATGAGTGGAGACACCCCCTAATGTTGATTGGCTACAATTGTGTTGTGGTGCTCAGGCTGATCCACTTTCAACAGAGTTTCTCAGAAATTGCTTACTGCACCTTTAACCTGTTAAGTGTCACCCCCCCTTTTTTTGAATAGACATGAAAATGCACATTCCAAACTTAAATGGTATAGGATAAGAATCCTTTGGAATATAGACATAAAATTGGTCTTGTTTTAAAGAAGACATTTGGCAGATTTTTGTAGAAGTGAAATAAATTAAGAAAGTGAAACAGAAAAAAAGTTACAGAAGTTTGAGTTTCTGAAAATGTACGATTAAAAAAATTAATTATTCATATTTTATATAAAATATATATTTTCAAAACCTGGACAACTCTTAAACTGCAAAAAAATCAAAGCCAAAAATCTGAACAAGTTGTGTTTCAAATTTTAGGTTGATATCTCAAGAAATGAGCTTTCAGTAAGATTTTGTTTGGGCGCAGTACCAAACTTTTTCACTAGGTCACAACCAGACTCCATTACTGCCCATATAAGGGCGCCTCCATTTCCATATGTGGTTTGAGTGATCTGAACCATCATTTTCACAATTTTCATACAATTTATAAAGTAGACATCCTATTCAGAAGTAGTATTGGAAGTTTGGCAGATTTTGATATGAATTAAACCTTGAATAAACACATAAAAGAACACATATGTGCGTTATAGCTCGCGGCCACATCACAAATGGTGAATCTATTAATTTTTCTTTATATTTAAAACATTTTCAGACCTTTTTTTCTAAAATAATTGAATGCTTGCCATCTTTTGAACTCTTGGCATGAAAACAAACTGGTTTCTACCCTTCTTTCATGATTTATCATGTTCATTGCAATTTCAAAATAAAGGTCTGAACACGCCTAGGAGTATGAAAATATTCTTGTTGCAAATTAATAAATTACGGCTCCTCTGTAATTTGTTTTGAGAATCAGTAACCAAATATGGAAACTAGAGATTGTAAGCTTTCAAATGATATATAGTTTGTCAAGATTAGTTTAGGTTTAGTATAGGTTATTACTGTTTTAAATATGTAATGGATTTGGGCCCACCGGTGGGCCCATGACACTTAAGAGGTTTTAAATGTCTTTTTTATAAATTCAATTTGAACGTAAAAAACACAAAGAGTGTCCTGTAATTAGAGACCAAAATTAACACCCACCAAGGGTCGCATGTGACTAATAATTGGTTTGCAAAAAATCAGTACAATGATAATTATTTAGGAACTGGTGAAATAATAATAGGTTGGACTGACAGTGCAACTAACAATTGTTTGATCCTTGCAGTGTTTTAATCTTTCTATGTGAGCCAAAATTTGGTTTGATTCTCTACGCCAGGAATATTAGATCCAGTCTTTTAACCAGATCCCGTCAGAAGATATCAGTTTTGTCTGAAACCCAAAACAAGTTAACACTGTATTTTGTATTAACATCAGCCTGAGATGTTGACAGAGGAAAGAGTAGAAAGCAGGAGACAAAGCAATGATAAAAATGAGCAGGGTTTCTGAATAATCTCAGTGGTTTATGTTTAAATGCTCAGTTGGACTTCGTCTGACCAGCACAAATCCAACAATTGTTGTTATATCAAACTGCTTCACATTATTCCATAAAACCTTTAAATGGAGACAATTTACTCTTACTCTTAAAAACAAATATTACATTAAACCCCAAAATCTTAAGAATAACCAACAATAACAAGCAAAATAATTAATATATAAAATGTATATATAAAAAATATAATATATAAAAAAAAATTATAAATATACTGTATAAATATATATATATGGCTTTTGCCTTCACATTGACATTCATGCATTCAGGAGATGCTTTTAACCAAAAGGTATATGTTTTAACAATTCATGCATTCCCTATAAAATCAAGCCCATGACTTGCGAAAGCTGATAGACTGACAGGTTTATGATTATGCAAATAACAAAATTAGCTGTGCTGTTTGCTGCAATGAATAAATATAAATTCCAATGAATTGGCAACAAGATACATCAACAAACTATGGTTGATAAAATATTTCTCAATTTACCCACATAATTTATTTTGGACCATGCATACATCTACCTCAGTAATAAGAGGGGGAGGACAGGTGTCCATGGGTCCACTGGTGCAGGATTGGTTATACACACAGCCAGGAGTTTCATCGGAACACCACACACATCCATAATTGGTCGCAACCGCACGGCACTGGCTGCAGTCGGACTGCCCCACTGAGCAGTCGTACAGCTGCACTGTTACACAGTCACACACACTATCACTGTGAGCTCACAATCAACAGATACAAAACTCTTACTAGCTGCATCAATGACTCAATTGTTGTTCTTGTCCTATTTAAACACAGTGGAATCTTGTCAAAGGACAGAGTCTTCTAGCATGTACATAGATGATCCATCTCTGATAAAAGCCTAGATAATTAATGACAATAATTTTTACAAATTTATATACATATGTATACTATATACAATATATTAATAATTATTTTATATATTATTCATATATGTATATATATAAAAGATTAGATAATGTATTTATATATAAAAGATTAATAAATATATGTGTATATATAAAAGATTAATATAGTGTGTGTGTGTGTGTGTGTGTGTGTGTGTGTGTGTGTGTGTGTGTGTGTGTGTGTGTGTGTGTGTGTATACTGACTGTGTGTATGTATGTGAATGAATATATATATTAATTCACATACATACACACAGTCAGTATACACACACACACACACACACACACACACACACACACACACACACACACACACACACACACACACACACACACACACACACACATATATATATATATATTAAAATAATATATTATATATTCCATACATTGTATTATAAAATAGAATCATAAAATTAGTATAAATAAGTATATTCTAAACATTATATTTTTTTAAAAGTTTTTATTTATAAATAACATTTTTACAATTTCTGTTTATAATTTTTATGCATTTAAGTTATGCAAATTAAGTACATTGTTTAGAAACAAGAGAGTTAATTTGATCATTTTTGAGGATGTTCAGTGGACCTACACTGACTGAAACATGCAGAAATGATCATGGTACTCACAGCGGAGATGTGGTGCTGAATCTATACGCTGCGTCCCCCGTTGCAGGTATACAGGAGCAGAATATTCAAACTGTTTTCCTGAGTACCCAAACTACACACAGACACACAAAATCAAAGTATAATCAGCCAGGTGCATGCAGACAAATTATGTGTGGCACCATAAACAAATCCATGTTTAAATTGCTGGGGGGGGTTTCTGGCTGGTGTCATAAATTACAGCTATTATCACTGCAGACGTCACACACAGTCTATATTAACTGCAGCGGGTGTGGTGTGATCCGATGCTGTGTTGAATAAATGTGCGCTATTAATATCACCTGATGAGCGGCACACTTGAACACATGCGTCCCCGTCTCTTTGCTGCGGTCCAACGTGGCCCGCAAACTCAGCTCCTGGCCTTCAATGACCAGCACGCACACGTAATCTTCCTCATCCTGTTCAGAATATCACACGGTATGTCACACAATCAAACGCTAATCACGAGCCGTCTCTAAACCCCCCTTCCTCATTCCAGATGCATTATCATAAATGAGTTCACCCAGACCCTCCTGAACACCCGGGAATAATCGCCTTTTAAAATGCACAGCCATGAAACGTCAAGGCCAATATATTGGCTCAGGCACAATGGATGGGGTGAAATGATAAATGGCAGATGAGCATCACCTCAAAAATGTCCAGGTTTTTGCCCTGTAGAGAGAGCTCAGTGTCAAAGCCAACAGGAACCAGAGGGGAACTCTGCAGGGCCCAGACGCAGGGGCAAGAGTCAGGCCCGCGGGGCGTTGACTGCTCCTGTGCATACACACACAAAATAAGTGTTTCACTGAGGGCAAAGGTTAGCTGCACCTACTTCTTTGAAAGTGACATGAGGGTTGGTTAGATTTCAGTTTAATGCAAATGATCAGCGGAAGGTGCAATTTGATTGGATGGACCAAATTTACACATGACTGCATGATTTCTGCCACAGCGTTTTAGACAAACATGATCATTTTGAAAACAATAATCTTGCAAATTAGTCACCAAAGATAAATACCATGTGCCTCTTCTGTTTTGTGATCTTTCAAAATAATTTTTAAGTTACCACGTTTAAAAAAAAAAAGTAATAATGATAATATTAATAATATAACAACAACATTCAGCAATATTATTTATTTGATTGCACTGACACTATTAGATGAGAACTGAGCTGGATTATGACCTCACTGTTTTCTGCAGAGCTGCTTCATTGAATTTAACTCATTTCATAATTGATGACCTTTATACAGTTCTTGTGTGGCATATGGTGACTGATTTACCACAGCTTTACAGTTACTATTTTGTAAGGGACTACATTCATTATTGTTAATGTGTGTATATATATATATATATATATATATATATATATATATATATATATATATATATATACGATACAGAATGATGACCATATTTATATACCATTGTATTTACATGTTAATCCAAGTCAAAGGAATACCATGGTTTTACCAAGGTATATGTGGGATGGATGGATGGATGGATGGATGGATGGATGGATGGATGGATGGACACTGTACTTCAAGGTATTTAAAGAAAACCATGACAGCGTGTCCCAGAAAAACATGGTACTTTTTAGAAATGTTTTGGATATATTCCGGTTTCAGCAAAAGCATTATTGATGTACATTACTCCAAGCATAATAATAATAATTATTATTATTTATTTTGACCTTTGACCAAAAAGATCACTTCTCATATCATGACAGGTCGTGACCCCGTGGACTGTCTGTAAGTGGTTATGAAATGGTAAACACTTACTCTGCTGTTATAGATGACGTGCTGAGGGGGGCAGTTCTTATCATGAGTGCAGCGCTCATCCTTGACACACCAGTGACACGGCCACATACTGCTAACACACGCCATGCACCTGCAGCAGATCAAATATGATACGATGAATGGGTCATCAGAGGACAGCCAGTATGTGAGCTCATATAATATTCATATTAAATTATAGTACATTTATAATGCAAGTCAAAGTTTTTTGCACTTATTTTCATAGTCATATTTTATATTTGTACTAATTTTCCACACCCTCTTGCCAAGACCCATTTAGAATTAAGTCCATTAAGTCATGAAAACATCAACATTTTGCATAAAATTAAGGACAACAAATGACTCGAAAAAAAATGCTTTTCATTTAAATTAGCATAAAATTAAAGACAGCATAACAAATATTATCATGATGTATAAGTACTTTTAAAATATAAATGCCATTTTTTTAAATAATGAGAATGATGTTTTTTTTTTGCATTATAGTCATGAAAATTAACTTGCTTAATTGCCAAGAAAAAGTCATTTGAATTTAGCTTCTTTTTTTTTTTAAGCAAAACATAATTACTTTTTTTTTATTACAGGTTGTGGTTGATTCACATAAACAGGTAGTTTTTGCTAGATCAGCTTAAAGACGTTTATGATGGGCTTTCATCACTCAATCTCATTTAGTAGGACATATCAAATCACTAAATGTTAAAAAGGTATTGATATATAAACATTTCAATGAGCTTGTGAGTGTGATGTCATTGTAGCGCAAAATTTTTTCAGATTAGTTTCTGTAAAAGTGGAGTGTTGTATACAAGCATGTCTACATAGTTCTCTTACGAGAGTATCTCTCGTACTGTGTAATATCTTACGCTATGGGGAAAACCTCTTTTCCACGAGATATTGAAGCCAAAAATTATCCTTAATTTTTAATCAATGTAAAACGCTTTGCGACAGCATGCAGACATAGGCAAGGCAGCTTGCGTGCCTATTGGCGGACCTGTGGCAAAAGCAGCAGCCTATCGACACAGGCCCTGCGAGACATGACACCCAATGGGGCACTTTGCGCCCATATACGTCACGTCCCGCCAGAATAGGCGTGGCCTTGGCCTATAAATACAGATCGATAGGCTGATACAAGCTGATTTTCATCTCTTCAGCGAAGCATCTGCATTGCTGGATCCGGACTGAGAAGCCGCGCCGTCTGAGGAAAAGCATACAGCGGGACGAGCCTTGAGTCTGAAGTGTCTGGCATCACCGCCTTTAGCCACCATACCTGCTACGCTTTCCGGCGTCATATCCTTTCCATTCAAGTGCGTGTGTGTGTTCGCCGCTGCGACACACACTTTTTTCACTGTTTCTCTCCCTCCTGAAAGAGCTGCGTCTTTCTCAAGATGCATAGGTCCTGCGGCTCGTGTGGAGCCACACTCAGTGAAGAGGATCGCCATGTCATCTGCGTTACCTGCCTGGATGAGGATCATGCGGCTCTCGCTCTCGTCGACGGCGGATACCATCACTGTGAGCTACTGCCTATGGTGACTCTGAGGACTTGCCTGGCATCTTTCTCAGAGCCTGCACTTCAACCCGCTGCAGCACCGCGCCGTAAAAAGCGCCTTGCACAGCGCGGCCCCGAGCCTTCTCCTGCCCGCCAAAGCTCGCCGGTACGCCCGCCAGCTTCGCCGGCATCGATCGAGTCCCTCACCGACGGACAGCGGCCGCCGTCCGCCGCCACTTCCGCCATCGAGGTTGACGAAACAGCCGAGGTCTGCTCTATCCTGGCATCAGACAGTGAGGATTGGGCGAGCTCTGTGGACCTCCCTTCTGCTATCCGCGAGCCTGCTGGGAAACGGGCCGGCATCGAGTCAGAGCTGATGCGTCTGCTCTCTCAAGCCGTCGGCAACCTCGGCCTCGACTGGGAGGCGCCCGCGCGCAACCGACTGGACGGATGCTTCCTCAAAAAGGACCACGCGCCGTCACAATCCAGACCCGCCCCTTTTCTTCCTGAACTTCACGAATAAGTCGCGAGGTCCTGGAACGCCCCCCTCTCGGCCAGGGTGCGTACCTCTGCTGCATTCTCCACTCTGGACGGTGCGAAAGACAGAGGATACCTTTCTCTTCCCCCAGTGGAAGCAGCGGTAGCTTCCCATCTCTGCCCGCCCTCTGCTGGACGGCAAGCTCAGATAATGCTAAAGCCTGCCGAGTGACGTCATCCATAGACGGTCGCGCATACACCGCCGCCGGGCAAGCCGCGTCAGCACTAAACACAATGGCCATCCTGCAGATCTTCCAGGCCAACCTTCTCCGAAAAATGGACGAGGAAGGCACTGAATCGATCAGCGTTGCGGATTTACGGAGCACTACAGACCTGGCTCCACGCGCTACGAAATCAGCTGCACAGGCCATTGGGCGGAACATGGCCTCTCTCACCGTGGCTGAGAGACATCTGTGGTTGACGTTGTCTGAAATGACTGAAGCGGAGCGTGCTGTATTTCTCAACGCGGCCAACTGTTTCTTCAACTGGCCTTTTCGGATCTGCCGTCAAAGATTTCGCGGACAGATTCCAAGAGGTTCAAAAGACATCGCAGGCTATGAAGCACTTCCTCCCGAAGCGCTCTAGTTCCGCAACAGGTCGTTCTAAACATCCGCCTGCCCGGAGCTCCCAGCCGCAGCCTGCACCACCCGCCGCCGCCGCGTCTCAACACCGCCAGGCCCGAGAACAGAGACCGCGCTCTCGCTCTACCGGACGCCGCCCCCCTCAGCGCGGGCCCCGGCCGAGGATCGAAATCGAGCCCGAGGTCTCAAAGCCTTCCTAGCCTCTCTAGGAAAGCGACGGTGTTCAAATCCCGCTGCGGCCGGGTTTTCACCAAAACATTTCGCTCGTCCAGTTCCATGCAATGTGACTGTTCCAGTGTATTTAGCAGTAAACAAGCCGGTTCATTTGCCCGCTTGCCTGCGCACAAAAGCCGTTTTTACGGCTACCCAGATAAATCCAATAAAGAGTGTATTTTCTGGTGTTCTGGCCACGGCCGATGGTGTTATGAGTGTTGTAAGAATGCCCACGTCCCAGTGCCCATTCCCACACGCAGACACAGCCCGCCACAGCGCAGGGCTAGCTCAAATAAAATCGACTCAGGTCGATTGTCCAAACAATGTAGTGAATGTGTCCACAACACAGTGCCCACAAACTCTACACAATGCGTGTCCCTCGGTTTCTGTAAAAACGAAACTGACACACATTCAGTCAGCACAAGCCGACGGTGTTATAAGTGCAGTGAATGTGCCGGCTGTCCCGCGCCCACATTCCCTCACAGACACGCTCATCCCCACGGGGTTTGTCCCGCTCGCTTTCTCTCCACAACCGGTCATAGAGAATTCGAGCGCGACCAGGCTTCCCGCCGTGATCGGCGCGCCTCCCGCCTCGCACGTTGTAAATACAGGTCGAGGTCGAAACCTCGGTGAATAACGAAGTATCATCTACTTTGAGCCGAAATAGTGAAACTGCTGAGAAAAGGGGCCATAGAACCTTTATCTCAGGCTCAGAGCGAAGGGGGGCTATACAGCAGATATTTTCTGGTACCGAAGAAAGACGGGGGTCTCCGACCCATTCTAGATCTGCGACAGCTGAACAGAGTGCTTATGAAGCGCCAGTTCAGAATGCTGACAACCAGGAAAATCCTCGCGCGAGTGCTCCAAGGAGACTGGTTTATGTAAATAGATCTGAAGGTCGCCTATTTCCAAATACAAATAGCGTCACGTCACAAGCGATTCTTGAGATTCGCCTTCGAGGGCCAGGCTTATCAATACACAGTCCTACCGTTCGGCCTGTCCTTGGCACCCCGTACATTTACGAAGTGCATGGACGCGGCTCTCGCACCCCTGAGACTTCGGGGCATGCAAGTGTTGAACTACTTGGACGATTGGCTGATTCTAGCTCGATCACATTCAGAGCTCATAGAACACAGGACCAAATTGCTCGAGCATCTCGAGAATCTGGGTTTCACAGTCAATTGGGCGAAAAGTTTGCTGTTTCCCAGCCAGAAAATCTATTTTCTGGGAACAGTGCTGGACTCGCTGTTTATGACAGCACGTCTATCGCCAGAGCGAGAACTGGACATTCAGCGCGCCGCGAAATCCTTCCGCCGCGGCTCTATAGTCCCGCTCAAAAGGTTTCAGAAGATGCTGGGCCTTATGGCTTCGGCATCGTCAGTGCTCCAGCTGGGCTTGCTTCGCATGCACCCACTGCAGTTATGGCTGAAAGTGCGAGTTCCACCCCGGGCATGGACCTCTGGTCTGTTTCGCCTCAGGGTCGACATGAAATGCCCCGGATAAAAGGCCGCTATGTCTTAGTCCGGTCGGACAACATGTCAGTGGTGGCATACATAAAATCACCAGGGTGGCGTCAGGTCCCGAAACCATTACAGGCTGAAGGAACGCCTCCTGGTCTGGGCTCAGCACAACCTGCTTTCACTGAAAGCAGCGCATGTGCCTGGTCACCTGAATCTGGGACCAGACCGTGTGTCCAGAAACAATGTCCCAGCAGGGGAGTGGTCGCTGCACCCGCAGACGATCCAACTGCTGTGGGACACATTCGGCAGAGCGCAGGTGGACCTGTTCGGGTCCCAAGAAAACGCTCACTCTCCGAACTTTTTCTCCAAGAGCAGGGTATGCGCTGGCCCACGTATGGCCCCGCTGCCCCCTCTATGCTTTTCCCCCCATCTCGCTTCTGCCTCAGGTGCTAGAACGGATCAGGGAAAACGGATGCCCAGTGCTTCTCGTGGCTCCGCTCTGGACAAACCAGAACTGGTTCCCAGTCTTGATGCGGCTCACCAGCACTGCCCCGTGGCCGATACCGGTGAGGAGAGACCTCCTCTCTCAGGCAAAGGGCTCGATTTGGCATCCTCACCTGGATTTATGGTCCCTACATGGATGGGCCATCAACGGGTACCCGCTAACCTCCCAGAGGAAGTGTTAAATACAATCACGCAGGCTAGAGCCCCGTCTACTAGACGGCTCTATTCCTCGAAGTGGTCAGTATTCTCTGCCTGGTGTCAAGCTCAGGGCTTTTCACCCGCAGACTGCGGGGTTACGGAAGTGCTCTCCTTCCTTCAGGAGCTGCTGGATAAGGGCAGGACCCCATCCACGCTCAAAGTGTACGTGGCGGCCATAGCGGCTGTTGCAAAACCGACGTCTGGCCAGTCACTGGGGAAAAACGACCTGGTCGTGCGATTCCTAAGGGAAGCTCGGAGGCTGAATCCTCCCAGACCCCCCTCAGTCCCTGTTTGGGACCTTTCTACGGTTTTGGAAGCCATGAAAGGTGCCCCATTCGAGCCAATCCATTTGTCAGACATGAAACATCTGTCTCTCAAAACGGTATTCCTTATGGCTCTCGCTTCAGTGAAGCATGTAGGGGACTTGCAAGCGCTTTCAGTAAGCGCTTCATGCATGGAGTTTAGGCCTAATGACTCGAAAGTCATACTCAAACCAAGGCACGGGTACGTGCCCAAATCTCTCAACACACCGTTCAGGGCCCAGGTTATATCCCTGTGCGCCCTCCCAGCTCGTGATGAGGAGGAGGATGCGAGCCTCCTCTGCCCTGTCAGGGCACTGAGAGCTTATGTGTCCCGCTCGTCGGTCTTCAGACAGACAGAGCAGCTCTTGGTTTTGTTTGGCGGACGCTCCAAGGGACTCTCCGCATCAAAACAGAGCCTATCCAGATGGATAGTTGATGCCATAGTGCTGGCTTACAATTCTAAGGGCCTGCAGTGTCCTTTGGGTGTCAGAGCGCACTCAACGAGAGGTATGGCCTCGTCATGGGCGTGGTCTAGCGGGATCTCCTTGCAAGATATCTGTATGGCGGCAGGCTGGGCCTCGCCGTCTACATTTATAACGTTTTATAACCTAGAGGTTCCCGCCTTACAGGCTAAGCTGCTGTCGGTCTAGAATTCAGTATTATCTGTCCCGCTGCGCCGGCGCAGAATACTTTGAATATTTCGCGCAAGAGTCATTGCTTATGCACACTGATCGAGAGAACAGCTCCATCGGTGCTGAATAACCCGTACTGTTACCCAGTTCAGGCTGAAAAAGTTCACCCTGTCTGTGTGGAACACTGTTAACATTCCTAGCTCCTGTAGGATGCTATTTCATGGGGAATGATGCTTGCAGCCTCTCTTCCCCGACTCTCTGTGAGTCTATGGTGATTATGCACTATATGGGCCCCGGGCTACTGTCCTTGGGACTTTAGTGTCGGATCCCAGTACGCACGGCGTGTTGCATTGTGTTCCCCATAGCGTAAGACATTACGCAGTACGAGAGATACTCTCGTAAGAGAACGTACTCGGTTACTAACGTAACCTCGGTTCTCTCTAGAGAGGGAACGAGTACTGCGTATCTTGCCGTGCATACTACAGCTTGGTTCGCTTCAGCGATGAAAACCAGTTTGTATCAGCCTATCGATCTGTATTTATAGGCCAAGGCCACGTCTATTCTGGCGGGACGTGACGTATTTGGGCACGAAGTGCCCCATTGGGTGTCATGTCTCGCAGGACCTCTGTCGATAGGCTGGTGCTTTTGCCACATTCATGTGCCACATTGGTCATGTGCCACATTGGTCATTCATGTGCCACATTGGTCAGCCAATAGGCACGCAAGCTGCCTTGCCTATGTCTGCATGCTGTCGCAAAGCCTTTTACATTATTTAAAAATTAAGGATAATTTTTGGCTTCAATATCTCGTGGAAAAGAGGTTTTCCCCATACCGTAAGATATTACGCAGAACTCGTTCCCTCTCTAGAGAGAACCGAGGTTACGTTAGTAACCGAGTACGTTCATCCAATTACATAAAAAGAAAATGCTGTTTTTAATGATACTTGTATTTAAATTCTTCCACGATGTGTAATGCATGTATGGGTTTATTTACAAGTAGGCCAGAGCATGAACTTTGTGTACATGTCCTTACGGTGAAGTAGCGTTGAGGCGTCCGACTGCTTTACAGTCATAAAAGGTGATATTTGTGTGCGAGATGGTCACGTTTCCAAACTTCAGTGCCATTCGAACAGATACGTGATCTACAAATAAAAAGATTCATGTAAAATATCAGCCATGCAAATTACATAATAACCAGTAATAATTCAAAGTTCCTGTTTTTTTACCTAGAATTTTCAGCTTGAAATGCGAGTAAGTGATATTCAATACTTAACATGGATTTAACCATCCCTGTACAGTAAATACTGTTGATCTACTGTATACTCTAGAGAGGCACACAATGCATTGGTCGGGATCTCAGAACTGTTTGCCTAAAAGCTTTAGTACAGAGTCCTGGCAGATTGACATTTTCTAGTAGCACAAAAGATAAGCTAAAACCCTACGTCAAAATAATCCCTGTAACCCAGATTCAACGTCAGTAAAATCAACAGGAGTATCTTTAAATTTCTGCAAATCGTTGCATATTTACAACATGCAAGCAAACATATTCTAAGAAGAGAGTTATCTCTGAATGTGTTAGTGCACTTAGATAAAAATCACAATAGCTAGTTTCAGATTACCAAGAATAATAAAAAATGTGTTGTGCATGTAACAGAAGCACACTCTCTTGAAAAGAAATGGTTTGGGTTTCATTCCCTCAGCTCAACAGTTGGTTGCTGGGATAAAACTGTCTTGGCAATGTGATCGCGTCAACGTGGCTCACCGTTGCCTGGTGGACTCGGGGGGAGCTGCTCTGGTGCTGGTGATTGACATGTGATTCTGTTCTCCATGACAACCGCAGGCTGAGCAGCCAAACTCCCAAAAGCGCAAGATAGAGACTCATCCTTTGACAAGACTGGCAACTGTAGAACTGTGAAAGAGACCTTGAAAGCACAGAAGAAAAAAATAGATCAGATATCTAATGGCCATTTTAAGAGTGTGCAAGGCCATGCTTGCTCTTAAGAATACTAATAGGAGATATTGTCAATACTTTTGTTTGGATGCTGGTGCAAAGTTTTCAGGCTATGTAATCGTCTGAGAATACTGCATAACTAACCAGTCAGAACTGCTCCTGACCCCTTACAAAAATTTTATTGTGCAACTGAAGACCTCGAGCGCAGCTTTCTGTCTTGTATTGAAGCATTTACTGCTGAAGTAAGAGGTTTTTTTATTAAATAAATAAAAACTTTAGTCAATAGGTTTTAGTTTACATCACAGTTATGAACATGATTTGTAACTTGCTATTCGTAGATAGAGGCAGTGAGTCACATGAACCTTCAGATATCATTCTAATAGCTGATTTGCTCCTCAGAAACATTTCTAACTATTTTCAATGTTGAAAACAGTTGTGCTGCCTAATATTTTTTTGAAAACCATGACATTTTTACAGGATTCTTTGATGAATATAAAGTTCAAGAGAACAGTTAGTATAAGTACTGTATATAGTATAAGTACTATATACAGTATATATATATATATATATATATATATATATATATACACACACACACACACACACACGTATACAGTATTTATATATAAATATATATCAAGATGTGACAAATATTCAGTGAGAACAACACTATCCACAACAAAGGCAAAAATGCTCTAATGAGGCACAATATATTTAAAATACTGTTATGAGATTTAAAACAATGAGATTTCACCATAAACCCAAGTGTATTTTCTATATTGAAGCCTTTTTCAGAATAAAAAAACTGATTAAAATGGAAGAGACAGCTTTAATTGCTTTCTGCGATCACATCATGGCCGGTTAGCCACAGTGTTACATGTCGGTCAGGGAGTCAATTCCTGTCTAAGTGGGCGTTTCTTGGCTAAAATAGGCTGCAATGAAGACCACACAGACTAAAATGTGACAGTGGAGAGTGGGAGGTGATCTGGGAATGTACCCGTGTCTGTTCTTCTCTGCTTTGGATGGAGGGTTGTAGACTCTCTATAGACACACACTGGCGCTCATGACCGTAACTCCAGATCCAGTGGTGCAGCTGGGCATGCCGTGCGCAATCCATCTTCCGCGTGCATCTAATACACACACACACAAGCACACACAATGAGATAAGGGTCTGTTGAGAGTTGCAGCTAAATTGAATAAACTGAAGAGTCCTCTCAGAGATTAGATTTTTTAAAAATAAAACACAAAAATGACCCGCACCCCTCATGTAGTTCAGACACAATTATTTTGTCACAATATCTGATCTTCTGTTTCTTATTTAACAAAAATGGATTGTGATTTATGATGTCAAGCTCCAAAACAAAACTTTTAAAATACAAAAAAATTCCTTCTAAAGAAATACGATAGCTTTGTGTGAGAACAGACGATATTCCCTGAAAACTTGCCTGATCACGATAAGATGAGAGGATGGTTATTTGTGAATTACTTAAACGTTGGTCTGTTCCTCACAAAAAGTTTGCATAAGACTTGGAATATAGCACACAAGTTGCATAGACTAGTATCATGGAGATGTTTTGGAATTGTTTTAGGCACTTTGGTTCTCATTGCAGTATGAGTTTCACATGATCCTTCAGAAATCATTCTAATTTTCTAATTTGCTGCTCAAGAAACATGTTTTATTATAAATGTTAAAAGCAGTTGTGTTGCTTAATATTTGTGGAAACCGTGATACTTTTTTTTCAGGATTCTTTGATAAATAGAATGTTCAAAAGAACAGCATTTACTTGCAATAGATTTTTTTGTATTCACTGTCACTATTTATTTCTTCCAAAAAAACGTCCTTCTTACTGACCTCAAACTTTTAAATGGTAATTTAGTATTAAGTCTGATAATGATCCCTAGAATAATCCCTGTACAAAAAGGGTTGCATAAACAGCCCAAAACAGTTGAACTGGTAACACAACTGCAGTTCTGTGGAAGCAGAAGTCGTTGAAGAAATTATAAATATCAAAAATGATCTATGGAAATGATCATCATATGATTAAATGTGCTGTTTATGTAAAAGAAGAGGTGCGGCCTGATGGGAAGGGAGTGTTGAAAGAGCAGGCAGTGATGTGTAACAGTAATCAGGTGAGCTCAAGTACCTGCCCTCCAGCGAACACCAGCCGCAGTAGGGATCTCGATTAGACAGACAGGAGTGGCAGTCTAAATGCTTCTCACACTGAGCTACATGGAGCTTTGTAACCTGAAACACACATACACACAAACACACACACACACACAAATCAGAGGCCCTGAGCACCGTTCTTGCAAACTGATAAAATTCAAAAGAACGCAACTTTTGCATGAGAGAACAGTGTAAAAAAGAATCTCCCATTCTGATTGGCTGCCAAGACGATTCCACTGGCAATTACTCGACAATGCAAGAAACAAAATCTTGAGAAAAAAATCTGTCATTCAAATGATGTTTGTCAAAGTAAACGTGTAATCTCTCCTTTGAGAGCATGCATGTAACAGATGCTGTTTGTTTCAGTTGCTGGCAGTTGAAAGAAGCCGTTTGTCTCTCATACCTTTCTTTCAGTCAATACGTAAACGTTCTGATTGGTGGAGTCCAACAGCAGGTCAGCATTTATAGGACTCTCTGCATCCACCTCCACAGTCTCATATTTGGTACCGGTACCATTTGCATGCAGGAACACCTGCAAAAAAATAAAGGCACATGAAGTCTGATTGCTTATAAAAGTAATAGCACAACTTTCAACAACTAGCCACGTGATTTAAAGTCATTTAAAGTCAATTCTTATTTTTAATGGAATATTGCAGTAAATGATTTATCAGAGCACATCAATGATGATTCAATGATCCAATCAATTCCCGATAGACAAACTCAAGTTCTGCCCTTAATTTTTCTTGTTTGAGAAGCAGTTTCACTGTTATATGTCACAATACAGAAGAAACGACTATTGCAATTTTCATTTCATGCCGACTTTAAAGAATCATGTCTGTAGGACAAATGCTGCATGGCGAATTATGTGCTAAAGTTGAATGCTTACAATTAGTTTTATTCAAAAGTATGAACAAAGGCATACACGTGCATATACAGAAGACGCACACATTGGCCACAAAGCTCAGGCGAATTGCAATCTCAGCAGGCCGGTGTGTTTTTCACCATCTTGTAGGCAGGAGAAATGATACCGTGGGCTGTCTTTGAGAAGTTTTGCCTGAGGAGATATTTGGGCGGTAAACAAGCTGCTGTTTCAGGGTTTCGCTGTTAATATTTCATATAGCACCGGAGGGGATCGAGGGATGAAAAACTCCAAGCGCCGCTGCCACCACCCCTATCAGCCGACCCAGAGCGCACCGCATGTGACCGGCTCCCCTGAGATCGGTTATCCCCAAGGCGCTAACAATAAGCATTCAGAACATGTCCTCTCATGCTGATGAGGCAGCCACTCGCATTCAGACACACACACACACCCTTCTATATGCACACACAATCACACCAGCTTCAGGCCAGACTGGGCCAACCACGAGTTGTAAATACCCCACATTCTCAATTGAAAGTGGGCAAAATTGGCAGATCAAAACATATGCCCCTAAAAACAAACAAAAAAATACACCGTGATGCAGAAAACTGAGTTTATTTCCCAAGACTGAATGAATATGTTGCACGAGGATCTTCTGCCTGAAGGATTCTTGAAGGAATAGTTAATCCAAAAAATTAAAGATTTGATCGTAATTTACTCATTCTCTTGCACTTAATTTCAGGTCTTCTGAAGACTATAGTTATTAAAGTTCAATGCAACTTCAATGCCATTTCAGAGCTTCGCCAGAAGGTAAGATTTTCAGTGAAAAACGTAGCTCCTTTTTAATCTAGTTGAAATATAAAGCATAAGTTGTACAGACCTCTTTTATGGGGCTTGAAAGGTCTGTCGTACAGAAAACCTCTGTGTGAAGATTCTTCAAAATGTTGTTGTGTTCCACAGAAGAAAGTAATACAGGCTTTGGAACAATGCTTTTTGGGTAATTGGAACCAAATCCTAGCGTGCCAAGAATAAGAGTTGCTCATCATGCATTTCTTTTCACCTTCCATGACTCATGAATTAATTCTACACTGTTCCACCTCTAAGAGCGCAGGAGCTTAAGACATGCATGCACTCTCTTGTCCAGCAGCTAAACACCAAACGCAACAGTTCAAGCTAAGTTTATATCTTGTGTTTTTCTGCTTTGAAAGGTAATCTTTAAATACATTGTCTCAATTCTAGTGGCCTTCAACTGTAGGCCTCATATAAAGGATACAAAAGTGTCCACTTTACAATGCATACCAAAACCTGTTTCTCATCCAATTTTTGCAGCAAGGACATAGCCTTGCTGGACATAGCAAGGACATACCCTCCCAAACTTTATCCTGATAAATAATGTAACCCACACTAGCTGAACTCTGACTGAACCAACCGATTTTAATAACATAATATTACCATGCTGTAGGCTGGAATGCTCATTACTGGCAAGTTTGTGCTTAATGACAGATTATGATTACTCCATGTGTTTGCTTTTCAATGAAAAAGTATTTTCTTTAATGACGGGAAACAGTCTTTAAAATGCAGTTGTTCATGCTGATTTTTCCCATTATGCTTCAGTGATTTGTGGTTTGTGCTGCTAACACAAAATTGCTGGTTTAGTTCCACTAAAACGTGATACAAGATGAAAAATAGCATGTTATATGGCCAGTAATAAATAGCAGTGAGTCATACCTTGTGTAGCTTCCCGCTTTTGTCTCCTAGCAGGACTATGGTGTGGCCGACCTCAGTTGCGGTGGTGACGGCAGTGATAGGAGGAGTCCAGGTGAAAGCAGCCGTGGCCTCGAGAGCAATGGCACTGGCGATGGGACTGGGCGTGTGTTCACCTCCGCATGGGTATTCAGTCAGAGAGTCCTGCACGACCCAGAAACATTAATTTACCTACATCCATCACCAAAATATGTTAATCATAACAGCAGATGGCAGTGAAGTTATTAGGAATGGGAATATTTGGGAATTCAACAGTTTTTCTCTCTGTCGCTGGCTCTCATTACATTAAATTCAGGCGGCAGACTCACAATTTGGCAAAAACAAGATTTTTTGGCACTTTCGATTCAATAGTGGTTCAGCAATGGTGCATGAAAACACTGTCAGTACGGTTTTAGCACGGTGCTCTGTCTGCGTTAGTGGAAGAATGCAGGCTGTAAACGGAGCCAAATGTCATGAAGACCATTCAGTTCCGGAATATTTATACACATCACTTCTAAATAAGAACCCATTCTCGATTCAGACCCATAAACTGATTATACGCCACTGCTGACAACTTTATTTAGTACACAGAGGACTCTCTGTGACAGTAGGCAGAGGAATTTCTGCCTACCTTTATTGACAGTGACAGTAGGAAAGAAACTATTGAGATAGAAACTACTGCAGTGTTTTTTCATTAAAACATCCCTACTAGTTAAGGTAGGGATTTAAATGCTTATGCTTGAAATCATTAAATAGTTTAGTGACTATATTTAATTTAATAGATGGGTTTGACTGTATAGTGAAGGGAAAAGCTGACAGCAAGATGCTTAAATACAAAAGTTGAGGTTTTTTTCATAGTTTTAATGATTTACTATTATTATACTAAGATGTGGAACATAATAATAATAATAATAATAATAATAATAATAATAATAATAATAAGTAGGTATGTCCAAACATTTGACTGGTAGTTTACATGAATTGGCATGCAAGTTTGTAATATATGCAACTTGGCTGTACTTTGAATTCAGTCAATGATATACAAACAGTTTAGGAATTAATGAATGTTAAATGTTTTTGAAATAATGAGGTTCGGGCTAATCACACAGACAGACAGCTGTGTGCCCACATGCTTACAATACTGAGACAAGAACCCTGAGCAGCAACATTATAAACAATTAATATCCAAAATGCAAGAAGAATATTAAGTCTGAGCTCTAAAAACTGGGTAAGTACAAAGTTTCCAAAGTCAAATTTTAACATTTAGATAGTGCCAGAAACATCCTGTCCTTGCCATGTGCATAAAAATCAATACTAAAAAAGCTCAGCTGCTTTTTTAATGATGTCTGTCAAACACAACCCATCATCTATCCATTGCTGGGAGTGATTTTTAGATGCACTCACTGGAGCCAGCCATGGGTCTGTGTGTCCTGACCTAATGCTATTCTAGAATTGCAGCTGTCAGTGGACGGACGGACACAATACCTCAGCTAACAGGCCAAGCGGAGTGGCCACACGGGACAGTGGAACGGTGGCACGCAATTGAAGTCAAAGGAGGTCAAATACAGGAACACCAAACGCACCTACTGCTTTGAAACAAGATAATAGCAGCCATACTGCAATTCTTCCCATGAATTATTGAGATGGCAATAACTGTTAAAATTGCAACATGAACATAATGAACAAAGTTAAAATGAAATAATAACTAACCCCATTTACTTTTTTATAACCCTTCCTGGACATAGTGTACAAAAGGAGAACCATCTTATTCCCATGCAATTTCTTTCTATTTAAAGTCGGTAGTTTCTATGCATTGCTGTACTATCTTTATAATTTCTACCATCTTTAAAGACACACAGGTTTGACGATAAGTGTTTAAATTATTATGCACATGGTGACTTTTTCCAAAATTGATTTGATGATATAATAATATTAGCAATTGCAGATTTTAGCTGACTAGCAGACAGAAGTCATATATTAGACATTCTAGTGAACTGTACAGCCCAAATGTGGTGACATTATTATTTCTTTGAGGTCATCGGTTCAGTGGGCTTCTGTGGGTGTTGGTCACTGGGCCAGTGAGCTCAGAGAGGATGTGGGTCAGCGAAACTCAAACCAGCTGCAGCGTTAAGCTGGATTTAACCACCTCCCAGAGGCTACACACATACACACTACTCCTTTTTATTCCCAAGCTCATACTAATACACACTACCCCCTTCAACACAGCAAGAGACACATGAATTGAACATTAACCATTCTCCATTAGTCTCCATATCTAATTTTCTCCTAACAAAACCTCTTTAGATTTCGCTCTTAGAGACTCTCCAGTACCCATTTGTCACACTTAAAACAAACCATAAACTACACAAACCACTGTATACCCAAAATAACAGTTCACAAACTAACTTGTTTTGTTACGCTAAATGGCCATTACATTACGGTTGCAAAAACTAAAGATCGAAATATCTCTGAAATTCACAGAGCAGAGAATAAGAATCACCCCATTAACATGCAGAAATTTGGGAGATACCGCTGCATTTGTTATGCTGTGCGGATTAGCATTGGCGCAGGCAGCTGGACGCTAATCTGTGTCAGCACTGAGGCAGCTGCCACTCGCTCAGACTTACACCCGTCGCAAAAAAGCTCCAGCTGACCCTGATCTGTCGCCAAGAAACCACACGCCATGCTGTCTTACACGACCCGGCTAATGGGCCGATATCTTGTGGCTTTCCCTAGCTGTATATTCCTACTTATCGCTCTTTAGCTGCGGATTTACCCCTCATTAAAAGCCGCTACATTCATGGAACCACTCCCTTCGTCTGCTAGTAGAAAGTATTTTGAAGCTATGCTGAGGTAGGCGGGTACAACTGTCAGAGATTGGCAAAATAAGCGGATACCTAATTGCATGCTACCACAAAAACACAGCCTACACCACTATCTTATTGACTAATGTTTAAATTAAGCCGTTATTTGGAGGGGTCTAAAGCGGAACTGATTTTGAATGGTGGATGGGGTGTAGGGAACTAGAGCCTGGAAAAAAAAAACTGGCAAAGAGCAAAATTTCAATTTTGTTGGATCAGTTGGCAGAGTCATCAAGGGCCCTTTGAGAACAACATGATGAATTTCAGGGGGTTGTAATCCTATTTGAGGTATGACTGCAAAAACCCAGGCCAACAACTTACCTGCGGGAGCTTCAGACAACTGGAGGACACTTCGTACTCAATGTACGCCTTCTCCTTGTTATTGCCGTCTTTGCCCTCCTGTGTGTAACAAAGTAGCTGTGCGCCATGCAGGGCTTTATCCAGCTTCTCCACCATGTACACACAAAGAGCCGACCTGTCTGTGGGTGTGGGAGTCGACGCTTGTCCCATAGCCATGGCCACAAACAGCGCAGGTTTCTCATGGTGTGTGCCAAGCACGGCCGCCTGTGCCAGATTGTATCCTCCACCGCAGGAAAGCGGCACCTCCACATAAGAGTAAAAGTTGGGGTCGCCTGCACAGAGTCTCGAAACGTATGTCCGATACTCTCGTTTGCCCCACACGTCGCGGCGAGAGAACACAAAGTAGACATAGTTGTTGTGGTGGAGTGCTTTCACAAAGTGGTTGTTGTATTCGGAGTAGCTACCAACGACCAACTTTCCAAGTTCTTCGTGAGAGAATGCTGGTGCAGAATGACGGGCAACTGGAGCCAAGCGCCGCATCGTGATTGGTGGGATCCCACCAGGTCCTTTGCTGGTGTAGCCCCGTCCAACGACCATAAGCAGAACACCTTTCTGCTCCACCACCACCCCAACAGTGGACACTCGAGGGTCATTGGCCGCCACATACTGTGTGTCCACAGGGTTGTCAGTCTTGTACAGCACCTGAGAGACGTTGTCCAAGTTTCGCTTCTCACAGATGCCCTGCAGGACAGTCCCACACACAATCAGGCTGAGTGGATACCCTCCTTTGACCTCTTCCAGTAACAGAAGCTTGTTGGCGTTGTCTGTGGTTTCCGCCTGGGTGCAATCATTGGGGTCAATGGGTGGTAGGCAGTCTGGGCTGTCTAGTTTAGGCCCTGTTTTGCCCCAAGAGAGCAGCTGCAGCTCTGGGGAAAGGTGATAGAGCACATTTACCGCACCCACGTAGACATGGCCAGTGTGGTTGTCGAGCAAGAGGTGATTGAGGCGGGAGCCATTGAGGGAGATGAATGTAGGGGGGCTTTGAAGATGACTGGGGACCAGAGGCATTACCAGAGGCCACCACAAGATGGCGAGGAGCAGCAACAGGGGAGCAGCAGCTGGCATGGCACCCCCTCACCTGCTGAAAAGAGATAGAGATCAAAAAGAAAAAGAGAGGGAGGCAGTTGAAAAGCAGCGTGCATGAAGAAAGATAATTTAGAATGGATGGAAAGGTCAGGAACGTAAACAACAGGTTCGTCAGAAATGCAAAGTCAGAAAAGTGAAGGCAGTGTGCATGAAGAGATTTATGGGAAGGATGTGAAGATACGGGGAAAGACAGTAAGGAAGAGGGGCATGGAAAGTTGAGCAACACATGAAAAGGAAGGAAGAGAGTCAGAAGGCAAAGCAAGATAGTCAGTGTTAGCGGAAACCAGAGAGAGGAGGTGATTCAGATAGGGATTGGGAGAGAAAAATAAAGATAGAGAAATAAAGGGAGAGAGAGAGAGAAGACAAATGTTAAGTTAACAGAAAAACACCACAAAGAATACCTACTGCCGCACATCACCATGCAGCACAAAGACTACAGGCTTCAAATACATTATTTTGTTCATCAAAGTCCTGCCACCTTCACACAGGCAGTGAAGGATGCTTGAGTGAGACTGCCAGGCTTTGGTCCAGTGCAATAAAAGACCACGAAACATGCAATAATACTGGAGTTAACTTCAGAAAAGTCAGAAAAGCCAACGTACGAGTGGCAAACGCAGGAACGGCGGCTGATAAAATGTACCAAAGCTTGCCAGACGTGGGCTCCTGTTATTATTAAAATCCTTTGCTGGTGTTTGTGTCGGTCTCTGGGTGTCTGACTCACTGTTTACTGGCCGATACTGACTGCCGCAAGATGAGATGAGAATGACTAGTGTTCCTCGGAATTATCAAGATTAGAAACAGAGGGAAGGAAAGGAAAAAGAGAGAGAAAGAGAGAGAGAGAGAGAGAGTGTGTGTGTGTGTGTGTGTGTGTGTGTGTGAGAAAATATGAGAGCGCTGATAAAAAGTAAAATGGAGATGTGAAGAAGTTAGGTGCTAAATTATGCATGATGCCTGTAGCTGTTGCATTTCTGGTTTTACTGATGAAATCATGAAACCAAGAATACAGACACCGCTTTAATCAACCACTCGAAAGACACGAGCATCAGTGGTTACATTCAGTCATCAACCTTTGAACAAAACAGAGAAAATAAAGAATCATCTGATGCAATAAAAACTAGATTTTTCTAAAGAAAATGTGTGGTGCCTCCCATGCAGAACTCAATACCATGATGCTAGATTATTGCATGTGGTTGCCAGGGTGTAGCTATACTGTTGCTGATGTGTTCGGGTGGTTGCCAACATGTTCTGAGTGGTTTTAAGCACAATATTATATAGATGCTATGTGATGTTCTGGGTGGTTGCCATGAAGTTGCTAGGATGTTGTGTGTAGTGGTCAACCGACATATAACCAAGGCGATATATCAGCCGATATTTGTCAATTTTTAAATATAGGCATCATCCAATAAGTTTTTTTTGTTTGGTCGATGTGTCGGAATCAGGACTTTTATTTTGATGGCGATGAGAACGCCATCACCTGAGCACACAGCGCTCCCATTCACACACAGTTAAGGTCTCTGTAAGTCTAATACGAAGAAAGGAAATGTTATACAAAGAAGTATTATAGCATTTGTTTTTTATATTATTAGTAATAGAAAGTCAAACATTATAATACTTTCTCATTTAATGTCAGCATTCAGCATATTCACATTTATATAATTTTAAAAAGTCTTTGAATATAATTTCACAAACCTTGCAAACTTTAAATCCTTGATTTCAAACTATGCTGCAATACATTCAGTTGCCCACTATGTCATATTTATATCATTTTCACGCTGCGTTTCCCTTACCCTTCAAATTGTGCAAATTGAAATTGCAAATTGAAAAATATGCCCAATGGAAACATGATCTTGAGACAGAGTTCTTTACTAAACTAAAAAAAAAGACCTTGGAGCAGTTAGGAGGGAGTAACACCCAGAATTATGTAGCCGCTCCCAAATTTAAGGGGCTTTCCTTGCCATTAATGATTGGAGAACACACCTACGTCTCCTTCGATTAAAAATCATGGCTAGTGCAGTAGCTGCGATATACTTAAACCTACTAACATCCATTGCCATGATTTTGGAATGACTTATTGCAAAAGGACAAAAAATACGTTTTAGTCTCATAACATCAGTTAATGGAAATTACATCATTTCGCAATAGTTTTTTATCGACATTTATAAAATATTGTAAAAGGTTTGTGCATATCTGTAATGGAAACAAGGCTATTGTCTCTTGTATGTAAAGTGCATACAAGTGCATTCCCAGTGCAAACAAACTAACCAGATTACTGAGTGCCCTGCTGGTTACAGTGTTTACCTCCTTTTTATTCATATTTTAACAATTTTTTTATTTGTGAAAAAATACTGGTTTTCTGATCTCAGGTGGTTGTAGCTAGCTTAACTTGGTGTAACCAGTCAGCAAACGGGTTTCCCAGCCTGGCCAGCTGAAAAGTGCCCATATCTCCACTAAAACCTCCACGAAAACTAAATTGTACTGCACAGCACACCTTTCCTCAACAAGCCACACAATTTGAGCCATCATGTCTGTAAGGCAAGCATTGAGAGACGTTGCATGCCGAGGTGTAATACTTAGGGTTAGGAGTTTGTTCAAATCCCTCGCATCTCAAATATCAGCAATAGTAATAGTTAGCCTTGCCTGCAAGTCAAGTCTAGAGAGAGGCTTGACTAATTTCTGCAAGTACGCCAAACACGATTCCATTTTTGAAGGAGAAAAAGTATCAGAGGACACTGAGTATCTGAGAAAGTTATAGGAAAAGAAAGATTCATCTTTAATTCATATCACAGCAGCCAAGAAGTCTTGAGGGCCTAGTATATGAGAGATGAAGAGAAAGAGCAAAGGAGAGGAGGGAAGGAGGGGGGAATTCCAGAGAAGCTGGAATCTATCAGTATGCATAACATTTTACCTCGTCTCCACCTTCAAAGGGATGGTGGGTAAGAAAAGGACAGTTTGACATGCTGGCGAGATTAGCCACTTCTTTTCAGTTAGGCTTTTGATTGGAGAGTTCATGCGTTCATGCATCACCTTGTTTATGAAGGCTGAAAGCTGAACATCGCTTTGTACGGTGTCTCTTGGCTACCTAGCTTAAGGACTCATGCTATCCACGTTTAATGAACATGATCAAAAGAAACGAGCTCAGAGAGCATACAGACCGCCAGCTGATTTTTCTTATCCTAAGTCATGACCTGTTTCGTTAAGGTCTTGCACAACAGGATCTGGAAAAGCTAAATGATGCTGACTTGCATTCAGAGTGGAAAAACACTTTGATAATAAGTTGTCATGCTTTTGATATTCTGCAGTCAGCAAAAAAAATTCTACAGCACTTTTTAAGTGGTCATACCATGAAAATTTAAATTTTCTTTGATCTTTTATTTAAAAAAAAAAAGTCCAGTATAGGCTCCGACACATTTTGATGTTAGGCAAATCAGAGAAGTTAGAAAAAAAATCATACATGTGTTAGAGCTTTTTCCAATTTTTTCAAGAAGTCATTTATTTTCTTCTAGAACTGCACATAACCAGCCAAGTTTAAAACTCTTATTTTAGCTTGTTTTTGCAGTTGTCAGAAACACATTAGCATGTATGCTACTGCAATTAAGCCATATTAGTTTACCTTTTTATATTTACCTCTAAATGCAGAATTCATCATGGCTATGATGTCACAACTATATTTACATTTATTTACATTCTCAATATTGAATGACAGTGTGAACAAAGTGACTGATTTATGACAACTGACTTATGCCCGCCAAACCACTTGAAAATTAAGAGATTTTGGGCACGATTTGCACTCCCCATGAAAAGGGGGTGTGGCCAGATCCGAGGCTTGTCGTAACTGACTTTTTGTCCAAAAAATAATAAATTTTGTGATGTCATTACTATTGTTTTACTGCTCCAGATCACATCGGAGCTTCCCCTATCCCAAATATCAAACGTTCGATATTTACGACTCTTGATCAGGCTTCCTCCGACGGGATACCTGCAATAGCCAATGAGAGCAACAAGCTCCACCAACCGGATGTTGCATAATTTACAGCTGAAACATGGCAGCCACAAACATGTAACGAAAGTGGAGGATTGAGAAAGAAGACTCTTTTCAGCCAAGATTTCAAGAGGATTATTATGTTAATAATAAGTGGAAACTGTCCTGATGTCTGTGGTCTCCTACGGTTTAAAAATCGGTTCTAAGATTTGAAAAAGTCTAGTGTGTCACAGGCCTAACACAGCATTTTAGGAATACATTCTAATTAGTTGATGTGTTGCCTAGGAATCTAATCCATGCCATTGCTAACACCATGCCATATTGTTTGAACTACAGGAACTCCTGTAAATCATAAGCGAGTTCATTTATACATAGCTGTCTTAAAGGTACAGTAGCGAAAACAGCCTGATAAATTCTTCGCTCAAAAAGAGGGTAAAAAAAGGTGATGAAATAACTGAACTATGACTGCTGTTTTTGCGCAAGCAACCTTGATTAAAATTATAAAGATTAAAAAAGGATATCATACTGATATTCAAATGACAATATGTAAATGCTACATGTGTCAGTCTTTAATGAATAAATCGTTGAGGCATTCACAGCCCTAGAGCGTCTAAATAGAGAGGGTGTGCCACCACCACCGAATCCTCACCGAAAATGTAACTGAGAGTAGCAAACAGAAGCAAAACAGAGACCGAGCGATTGAATCCCACCCAGTGTGCAACCATTCCTACACAGATCCACCTAACAGAGGCAGACAGGGTGAGAATGACACAGAACAAAAGTGTGCAAAAACTGAGAATGCAGGAGGTCTCTTATACTGTCAAAACAGGCAATTTCACAGCTTGAATTAGGTTGAGCTTTGCAGCATCAGCATTCATCTCCTTTTTTTTACTTAAATGGTAATAACTGTTTCGGGGCATCATGGGAGAGAGGGAGAACACACTCCCTATTCACTAAGAAAGAGGAATAGCTAATGCCTTTGTGAGGAGGAATGGAAAAAGAGCTTGGGATATATATTGGAGGCGAGCTCTTCCTTACACAAGCACACACAAAAGAACTGGGACTTGACAAAGGGTGAAAATAAATGGAGGTTGGTTTTGCACCATTGCATTGTAAAACCAGACCAATAGCTATTATGTTTCATGCATATCGCTAATAACAGCTTTTGCAACATGTAAACATGTTTTAAATAGAAGGTAGCAGAGTTTATCATTCCCGAAAGGTGCAACCAATTCGGGGAGAGTAATTTCGATTGCAGGCTGACCTTTGACCCTGGCTGGAAGCGCTTGTGCCGCCCATCCTCTTCTGTGCGTGTGTGTGTGTGTGTGTGTGTGTGTGTGTGTGTGTGTGTGTGTATGCGCGTTCCCAATCTCTGTAAACTTCCTCTCCTACACAGCAGCATATTAAAACAAAGCACATACTTGCTAGGTTGCTAAGCTCACTCAACACTTATTACCCCCAGAAACAGACACGGTTGTAATTAGAGCGTGCATGTGTGTCTAATTTCTTTGAAGAGTGCATAATACGCAAAACACAATATCAGACACAAAGCTTACACGTACACGCAATGCTTCCAGCCAGACACTTTCCACACATGAAAATACAAAAAACTGAAGGACATCACACAAAGCATCTAGCTGGCACATACAAAAAAAGTGAGTCTCTGTGTGTGTTAAAAAATAAGATATGCTTCAGAGTTCAAGACTCCTCCATGGGGGTGAGCCAACAGACAGACATGCGAACCCCACCCATGCTGTGTGCTTGCACTATCACAAGGAAGGAATCGCTTCAGCAGGCTTGACATGAGACAAAAACGTCTCTCCTAATTTAAAGCACACGGTCTGAACTGACAGAACAATATAGTCTGGCTACTGTTTTTAGGTTTAAGTGGCCGTAACCACCATAGACATTAAGGATGCAACTCAAAAGCATTCAGAAATGTTGATTGATCACTATTGACATTTAAATCACTTTGAAAATTTCTCAAAATTACCCCCCAAATCTGAGTACATGGTTACATCTTTCAAGCTTTAATGCAAAATTCTGCTTACAAGAAAATGCATGTAAATCCAAAAATACTGATTATTGCCCTTCTACCAAAAGCTTGATAAAATAAGCAAGTCATGAAATTTTAGCTTAATTGGATCACTTTTTCAAGGTGTGAACTTTCTAAGAAAAGATGTTTGAATCATATTAGCGTCTGTTCATGCCACACCAAGAGGGCGTAGGTCGGCTGAGCAGTCACAGCATGTGGGGGCAGAGAGATTTCAGTGGAAAGTAACCAGGAAATCTGATGTGACACAAAGTGTCTCGTTAAAACATCTCAGATAATTTAAAAGCACAGCGTCTAAATTCATAAAGCGATACAAGAACCAGCAGACAGTGAATTAAATTAAAGGGATGGTTCCCCCAAAAATGAAAATTCTGTCATCATTTACTAACCATCATGTCGTTCCAAACCTGTATGCCTTACTTTCTTTTGTGGAACACGATTTGGTCTCATTAGTTAATGTAGTAGTAGTAGTATTTGAGTTTATTGCCATATCAGCATCACTGGCTATTACATGGCAGATACATATTAAACATTTAACAATTAATATCATAAGTGTTAGTTAAAGTATTAATTAACATTAACTAACAATAATCAGTTCAGTACTTATTAATCAGTTAAAAAAAAACACCTGTTCATTGGTAATGTTAACTAATGTTAACAAATTAGGCAACACTTGATCCTGTTGGCTTTCATTGCATTGGACTATAAAAGAAACTTAAAAAAAATTAAAATATTTTGTGTGCTCCACAGATTAAAGTAAGTCACGAGAATTCTAAAATGTTCATCCATCCCCTTTAATATTCCTTAATTAAAAAAGCAAGCAATTTTTGCTGAACTACGATCACTTTCTCATAAATTGTCATAAGGCAAGATCGCATGTGTCGTCAGCAGATCGGGCGCAGATCGACGGGGTCGCCACAGCAGGTGAGACAGTGCCATGTTAACGCAGGTGTCAGGGTGGAAATAATCCTGGAAATTTGGTGCAAGACAAAGCATCTCACAACACGCATCATTTCTCGTGGAGATGGGCATATCTCAAACACGCCACAGATTACAACAGAGTTGGGTTTTTGAATGTGTATTGAGAGTGAGAGTGACTGGGATTTACAAGTCTCTTTGATGCCAGGCATGAAAGTGTCAGCACACCAAGTGTGAGAGAGAGAGAGAGTGTGTGTGTGCCTGGGGTGTGCAGTGGTTAATCACCACCTCTGTGCGGAGGGAGGGTGGGTAAGTTCTCATTTCCATACTACACCCAAGTAGGAGGGGGTGATACTTTGGGAAATATGGAAAGAGAGAAAGAGAAGGTCGGGAAAATTGAAAAAAAGAGCGAGAAAGGCAAAAAACAACAGATAAAGCATCTAGCTGTTTGAAGAACAGAAAGCGGGAGTGTGATAAAATACGGCGATTAGTAATGTAACCCTGTGCATATTTCATTGCTGACAGTTGTATGCTAGTCAGACTCCTAATATTTTATAGAAGAGACTCGCCGTTTCATATTTACTCAATCTTTTCTCCCTCCCGCCGCGACAACTCAACTATCCTTGTATCTCTGTTGCAATCTGTCCTGTTTCCAGCAAAGCTACATTGCTTCTTTATAGTACTCTCCAACCGAGCTCATGAATATTTCGCGCATATTTCATGCACGCTGCTAGATATCTGATATCATCAGGACGTTTCGATAAGAAGAGCAAGAGGTTAGCAGGGTGCGTTTAGTTCCTGTAGGAATTTCTGGTGGAGAAAACACGGCAGCGGGCGAAATAAGTGAGCCAGGCAACCAATCATCTCCGGCTCCCTGTAATTATCACCTCTCTGAACAAACAAATATGATGACATCTTATTTTGATGGTAATGAGCCATAATGGCCACAATGGGAGATATAATGGTGCTCAAGCAAGCTTTTATCACAAACAAAGTCTGTAAAACTACAGGAAAATGACACAGAGTAGCTCTTTGGAAAGCACCCTACAGGTAATCAGAGTAAACCTTTTAAAAAGGGCCGTTTCAATTTTACGCTGATTGAATTCAACAGCTCTGGCAGGTTAGAAAGGTGCACATCTATATTCATAAGCTGGATGAGTGTGAGAAGTGTCTACTCTCTGTGAATTTTAAAAACAGTTCTGGAACCATCAACCGTATGATGATGATTATTAGGTTTCACCTTCGGCTCTCGTTTTCACACCGCCAGACTCTCACTCGCGAGCGGCCCACACTGCTTTCATCACCACCTTGACAAGCATCTGTGTGCATAAAAATGCAACATTAATTATTTGATGAGGGCAGATAAACACACTCTCTCCAGTGAAACTGACAGGAAGGGAGCTCCCACTAAATTCACGGGCTACTTCGTACATTACACACCCTATTTAATAGCTGTTTTAGAGGCTGAAAATGACAACAACAACAACAAAAAACACAGCTGTATGTTTTGTCTGCCCAGCTTGGGGAGCGTAATAATGACTCTGAATGAATGTTCTCCAAAGCGTTTACAAGCCAAACATTTTACAAGATAAGGGCCGTCTTTGAAGAGGGAAAGAAAATGCAAATATGCAGGAGTGCAATTTCAAATTAGAGACTAAAGGGAGGAAAAACTTGTTTGTGGGTACCGGGTGCACGATACAATAAAAGAATGTCAACACGAGCAGCTAATTACGCCCCCCATATGCTGAACACAAGGTGAAAACCCACCACTCCTCAGGGACTAAAAGGGAGGAGGCATTTAGAAAGGAGACAATGGAGTCATAACAATGGGGGGGAGCGCGTGAAAAAAGAAAGAGAGGGTGAAAAGGGATGTTCAGGTTACATGAAACTTGGTACGGCCGCTGAAAAGACACAATCCAAATCGCCACTCCTAAAATGGTACGCCACACCTCCCGGAGGAATAGTAGGCTACAATAACCGCAAGCTGCTGATACAAAACCACTGAGTAAACGTGTGATTAAACATCTAGTTATCTTCCAATTAAGCATGAATACATTAGATCCACTCCACAACAGGTTATCGTGGCATTTGTAGGTCTTTGACTATAGTCACCTTGGACTAATTGGAGTCTTGAGAATAGGCTGGCAAAGCAGATGTCTGATAATGTTGTTTCAAATGCATTGGCATGTGTGTGTGATGTTATTTATCTACAATGACAGACGAAATCAGTCCCAGTAAAGTTTTATAACAGCTGAATGAAAAGCATTAAAGAAAAATGAAACGCATTACAGAACAAAAGCAATTTAGATAATTCTCAGTTTGAAAATGTTTGCAAACTACATTTCAATGGCTGACATTTAAATAAAGATGAAAACCTTTTTGCTTTTCATGTTTCTTTTGTTGTTTTTTCCCCTATCAAAGTGAAGCTTGTAGAGCTGGAAATAGAATGCAAGAGCAAAAATCAATGAATACTCTCAGAGGTCTGTCCCAGAGTGCAGAGAAAGCTCCTGAAAGGTTATAAAATAAACAGAACATGCTGGACAACAAACTGAACAAAGATGCATTATATTCAGTGCTCTGATGGTAAATTATGAAATAGGTACAGGAAAAGGAAACAATACATTATTCCCAATCACTAGCCTATACTTAATAATTACAATGAACCCAAGATCATAAGAACTTAATAATTTCAATGAACCCAAGATCATAAGAACTTAATAATTTCAATGAACCCAAGATCATAAGAACTTAATCATTGGCATTCGATGTAACAGCCCTAAACATTTCACCCAAAACAATGTCCTTTTTAACTGAAATGCAATTATTTTAATCTTTACAGAGCAAAAGGTGAAAAGTGTTTTTTAAAGCATTTACAGATAACGAATTCGGCGTTCACAATCCAAAAAAACCTTAAAAGTTTTCCAGCGAACTATTTTACTCACTTCATTCAACGGCACTGCGTTTCATCTCCTTGGAAGGCAAAGCGAAACTCTCGTTAATTTTTAAAACAACAACAAAAGCGTTTGAAAGTGAACCCGGTAAATCCCATTATGCGTGTGCCACATTGTTGTGGAGGATCTCAGACTCGAGCGAGCAGCGCAAAGCGGCTCTGAGGGAGAGAGGGCGGGGTTTTACAAAGACGTCACGAAACAGTTTTCAATGAAGCGCTTGGGGAGTGGGCGGGGCTTGTCCTTACGGAGAGGTAGCCTTCAGGTGCACAGATAGACTAAACATTTTCTTTTCATATTAGCTGTTTTTCCTTTTCATTTAAGGCTCTTTTTTGAGCAATAACAGATACAATGTCCGTATTACCTGACAGATATAACAGAAATTATTATGATGGTGACTGGTGAGTGATATTTAGCCAATTAGAAACGCAATCAATCACCTAAACAACTCTGTGCCTGTCAATCAACCTGGGGTGCGTTTCCCAAAAGCATCGTTGGCCAACTATGATCGCAATTTCCATTGAACTCTATTGGTAACGACGGAACTTGCGACCATAGTTGGCTTTGGGAAACGCACCCCTAATTTGCTGACACAGGGTTGGCTGACAGTGATATGTCATTTAAAGGAAGTCAGCAAAATGGCTAAAATTATATCATTAACAGCACCATTAATGAAAATGAAACTTTGCCAGAATATATTTATTTTCTGAGTTTTTGTTGCATTTAACCTTAAAGTATACAAATTAGGAATTATCTTAATGAATACAAATCTGCATTTATTAAAAGTGAGAATGTTTCAACTTTTTTTCAAAGTATTGTTTAACATATTTAGAAATAACACTTCATGTATGTAAATGAACATCCTTTCTTTTCCCAAAAAAACAATTTATAATTATCAACAATATTATTTAGGAAGCAATATGTAAAATTAGGGCTCTGTATACATATGTGAAAACATATGGAACATTGATTTATGTCACAATAACATTACTACTAGTATTTTAAGATAAGCTTCTAACAACGCTAATGTAATTAAAGTATATATTTTTTTACTTTAATTCAGTAAAGCACCATGTAATAGAGGGTCAAAATGAAATCCAACCACAGTTTAATCCACCCAAAATCATCACTTAAGCCTGCAGTACCTCTTCTCAATATTTAATGCTCACATTGGGGCATGAAGTGAAGCGTGCTGCATTTGGGGTGATGCGGGGGGGGGCGGGGGGTTGGGGGGGGGGGATACGCCTCTCCACGCCGCAGCTGGAGAGAGCAGATGGGGTTTGACACCCGTGTGTTTCTGTTGCACCGGGTTTTGACACGGATACTGTCAGGTTCACACAATACCGATTGAAAACGAATGCAGATCCCTCAAACGCACCGCCTTTAATAGATGCCTCGCCATCCGCTGGGCTTCATTTGTCAAATGTCACCCGCCTGTGACATTTCCCACGGTGTCAACCTACAAGCGCATTTAAAAAGAGATGCATTTTAAATACACCAGTGGGAAAATCATTAGTGCCGACAAACACACTTGCACCTTTCTGCAAATCGTTTCAGTATCTTAATTCGTTGAGGAGAAATCAGCTAAAATAAGCAACCAGCAGCAAAAACCACTGGTTAAGACTGTCTTAAGAAATAGTTTGAAAAGTAAGACTGATCGCCCCTTGGCAAACTGCTAGTTGATCAGATTCAAATGTTCAAAAATGTTATGACCACTTAGGGCCAGATGCATTATCATAGCTGCTAAGTTAAGACTATATTTTAAGAACTAATCTGAGCAACTAATTATAGTAGTTAGAGCTAATCAGTATTACTTTTTGGTAATCAAATTAGACCAATTCATCTTTTTATGTAATTGACTTTAAGAAAATCATTTGATTTTTAGCAAGTTTATGTTACCGGATCCAGGTGTGACTCCAAACCATGTTAAGGCCTGTTCACACCCAGGATGATAACTATAAAGATAAAGATATAGTTCTAAAAAAAATTCTACCTGATGAATCATAGTCAATCAGAATCCATCCAGATTTAAAGAGCTTAAGCATTTAAAGCAGCAAAAGACAAAACTGCAACGTGCGCTTAGAATAAACAGAACGATATTGTGCGTTGGTGTGGACACTAATATAGTTATCGTTAGTTATCTTTATAGTTATCGTTCTTGGTGTGAACGGGCCTTTATTTTAGAGATTATAATACTATTATACTAAACTATATCGTTTTT
The DNA here is from genome assembly GCF_051911475.1 of Siphateles boraxobius. Lineage (NCBI taxonomy): Eukaryota > Metazoa > Chordata > Actinopteri > Cypriniformes > Leuciscidae > Siphateles > Siphateles boraxobius. The sequence goes on from NW_027509219.1 coordinate 31,824,304, forward strand.
ATGTTGACGTTTTCTGTTTTCATTTTAATTTTAGTTAAAGATGGAGTCATTTTCTTGTGCTTTTGTAATTTTTATTAGTTTTTCAGTTTTAGTTATTTTAGTACATCAATTTAAACAAAATAAAAAAATGCTGTAAATGTTATATATTTTATTTTATTTCAGTTAAAGTTCATTTCAAGTAACACTTTTTTTATGGTTTTAGTTAACTATAATAACCCTGCCTCACACAAAAGCACAAAATCTCCTTGACGCAGCAAAGAAATGATGACGGCTCATTGTATTTAGTTGGAGCCGGAGAAGAAAGCGATAGAAAGAGAGAGGGAGTCAGTGAAGGGGAGAGAGTTGAGAGAGAAGGGCTCCCCTGAGGGTTTACTGATGAGCAGGCATGCGGGGAGACTGGGGGGGGCTCAGCTGGGGCTGTTTGCCCAGCAGTGAACACCCGTCATCAAGGAGCTCATAAAATATTAATCCAGCACACAAAGACGAGAAGAAGACGGACAGAGTGACCAGAGAAAGAGGGAGAGAGACTGATGCGACAGCGAGCGTAATGAATGGACCGGGAGGGAGGGGGCTGCGGGGTGAAAGGGTGACATGCTGTAATTGGGGGGAAATCTGCGCGCCGGTGGGTGGAAACCATTATTGGCAGGTGGAACAAAAATGGACGCATCCCTGAAATAATGAAGTGAGGGGGAGGATAGGATGGAGAAGATGCAAAGAAACACAGGAGCAATGCGATGTGAGAATTGGCTCTCATTTAATTACAATTGCTTTAGAATAAAACGTTTCTCTTGACAATGGCACGGAATTAGAAATAGCCGCGTGTTCCGACTGCGGAGGGCCGTGTTTGGAGGAATGGGCTCGGAGCGTATGTTCGCATAAGAAGTTTTGGCAGGAAACGCAGCGCCCAACAGTTGTCTGTTTACACTCCTGGAGCCAAGGACTGGGCTTACAACAGAACAATGCTGATTTGTTAGGAGGACTCTAAACGGCTCTTCATGTCCAAATACGCACTGGCACACAAGGACAGGCGGTGAATAGAGAGCACACACACTCAACCAGACACACGCGCACACACATGCACATCCATAGCGGATCAGACATCAATACATAACCAGAGTGTTAATATTCCAGAAGAGAGGGCAAAGCTCTTAGGGATGCCTGAAAGCAATAATCAATTTTTTTCAGATAGCCACCCATGGGATGCATGTCACACTGTGGACAGGGTTTAAAAATAAAAGAGAGGCCAATGGCTAGAGCAAACAAACAACTTGAATGCAGAGCATTAAAGGTTCTGCCTGAAACAAGTGATCTAATGAGTTGGTAATGCTCTGATTAAAGGGTTAGGTTACCTATAATAAAAATTCCGTCATCATTTACTCACCCTCATGTTGGTCCGTATGCTGATATGCATATTTTTAACACGTGTTTTTTTAACAAAGCTTTTCTATATGAGATAGAGCAAATCCTCCAAAGAAAACAGTGTAAAACATAATAAAAGTAGTTCATGTGACTTCTAAAGTCATGCAATGGATTTGAGTGAGGCCGAAATGTCAGAAATGCTCGGAAAAATCTAGCACAGAAATCTTGGGGAAATATACATTCCAAATATTCTGAATGAGCAATGACATTTGACAGCAGCAGTGAAGGAAAAGTTGATTTGCATTTACATTTATGCATTTGGCAGACACTTTTATTCAATTTCCATTGCATTTAAAGAACACATTTTATAAGTTCATGCATTTTTGAGGAATTGAACCACGATATTGGCTTTGCTAGTTCGTTTAATAATTGAATAAATAAATTTGGGTTTTTTTGTCACTCAAAGCTATTTAAAGGCTTAGGAAGACTTGAAAAAAATTTGCACAAGTCATATGAACAATGTTTATGCCACTTTTACATCCATTTTGGAGATTTAAAGACATGGAACTGTTGTATTATGGAGGGAAGAATCTTCTGTCTCATGTCCACAGAAAAATATCAGCAAAAACATCAGGTCTGGAATGACACGAGGGTAAATAAAAATATGTTATTTCTTTCTTCTTTTTTTTAAAACATGGTGTTTTTGGCTTTGGCAAATTAAAAACCAAATAAAAACATCGAATTCAAACGACCAAATAAGAAAAAAATAAATAAATCTAAATACAGATGGCTGACATGCCCATGGAAATTACTGGCCAGCAAATAAAAAAATAAAAGAGAGGAAAACAAACAAGCACACAAACACGCACATATTTTCATTTTTGGGTGAACTATATCTTTAAGAACATCAATTTTAGACAACAACAACAAAACAAAAAAACAGGGGAAATTCATAACAGATAAAAAGAACAGGATGAGAACCTAGACTTGGCTGGACATACATCTTCCTTGTAGATTAAAATAAAGACCTCGTCAGCAAGTTCTGAACCTTGTGGTTTACCTGGCGATGCCATATGACTCATACAAGTAGCAAGCATTCACACCTCGTGCATTCTGCAGACCCTGTGGTTGAATTCAAAACATCAACACTATCTTGCACAGAAAAACCCACACAGGATGAGCAGAGACAATCACTCTGAGTGGAAAAAACAGCGCAAAGGTTTGATTAAACCTCAGTGATATAATTGTTATAACAGAGTTGTATTTGCAATGCCTATAGTTAACAGAATGTTAAAAGGACCATCAAAATAAAGTGAAACCAACTATTAGTTTGTTCATTCAAATTAGATTTTATTTTTTTATTTTATTTTATTTACTTTAATTTGAGTTACATTTTTTGTAATTTTGTTCGTTTTTTTAATATGTCAAAATAATTAAATAAAAATTTATTTTATTTGTTTTAGTCTTCATATCAGTGAAAAATTAAAATGAGAAATGTTGCCTTGGCAACTAGCTGAAATAGTTTATTTTTTACATTTTATTTAATTTAGAGGTACACCATGTTACTTTTTATTATTCAAAATTAACAAAATTTAAATAATCTCAATACATCATTAATCCTTCTGCATTCACTAGGGTAGGCCAATTTATAAGTGTTTATATTTTAGACCTGAGGTGATTTTTTTTGCAGGAAGTTCACTCACCCGTGAGTGTCTGTTTATATCCGTAAATAGAGAAAAGTTCCGGCTACCTTCACGCGTGTCTGGTGTGGGAGAGGCAGAAGTTAGTTGTCACGACCAGTGAGAACGGTTGACACGGATCAGCTAAGGGGAATCACCAGTTTAAACAAGCGTCGAACAGAGGAGAGTCTGCTGGAAACAGAGAACGCAACAAAGCTCGTAATAAAACAAGAATCAACATTGGCTGGGCTTTTCGGGTAAGAACTGAGGGATTTGAAATGTTGTAAACGTAACATGGAGATGATGGTGTTTTTATTACTCAACAGGCGAGTAAGGTATTTTATTGAACAGATAATTTGCCATATGACTACAGCTTTCTAACAGAGTTCTTTGTAAAGCATTATCTAACCATAACTTCATTATGCTTTATTGTAGCGCTGTGCTGGAATTTATTTTCAAAGGAAGAACCGTGCCTATTATTGGGTTTAGCTACAGTAACGTCTTCAGCTAGTCAGCTTGAGATCATTTCCATCTAAACTGGTTGTATCTCTTAAGCCTAGAAGTGAATGTTTTATGAGCAGTTGGATAATCATATTCATCCGCACAGTCGCACAGAGCCGAAGCACAACCAAAACAACATTCTTCCGCAAAATGTATGCAGTTTTGTTTTTTGACCGCTAGAGGGAAAAAAGTTACATAGTGTACCTTTAACATTTGTTTCAAGTAATGAAAATGTTTCTTTATGGTTTTAGTTTTAGTCAACGATAATAGCCCTGTTGAACAAGTGAATAAATGAGTGAAAGCAAGAATGCAAAAAAAGCATGCATGCATACAGTCGTGCTCAGAATTAATGGCACCCCTGGTAAATATGATCAAAACTGGCTGTAAAAAATAAATCTGCATCGTTTATCCTTTTGATCTTTCATTCAAAAAATTGCCAAAAATCAAACCTTTTATTGAAGTAGAAGAATTGAAAGTGTGTGTGTGTGGGGGGGTTACATTATGAAATAAATGTTTTTCTCCAAAAACACGTTGGCCAAGGGAATTTGGCCTTTGTGTTTCCTCATATTTAAACTCCTGTGAAACAAGATGTCAATAGCTAGACAGTTTCATGTTCCTAGTCACCCTGGTGTGCTAAAAAAGGTGAACATCATTGGTAATATACTTCAGAGATATTTTACGCGTAAAAAATTATATGGGTACCAATAATTGTGGCCAACGTGTTTTTGAGAAAAACATTAATTTCATAATGTGATTTTCCCCCACACTTTCAATTCTTTTAGTTCAATGAAAGGTTAGATTTTCGGCAATTTTTTGAATGAAAGATCAAAAGGATAAATGATGCAGATTTATTTTTTACAGCCAGTTTTGATCCTATTTACCAGGGGTGCCATTAATTCTGAGCACGACTGTATGCCCATCTCTTCTGCTGCATGCCTGGCATTGCCCAAAAAGAGTCCCTCTCACAATCAAGGGCACCCAAACTCCTCTCCACATTCCTCCCTCTCCCTCTCTCACTTGACTTTTTCCATCATTCCCGACACAGAACTTTCTAGTCACGGAAAGCAGCTTAAATGCGCAAATCGCATGCCTATTACAATATCAAAGCAAGACTTGATAAAGATGACAGTGTGTGTGTTAACGGAAGTGCCGTGACCTCCCCGCGTGTTGGACGGCTCTCGTCATGGCCTGAATGGCTCTACTGTGGCTGAACATGACCGATGACCTCTTTCTGCTGCAGAGTTTCCTTTTTACATGACGAGCCAAATATCCAGCTCTCTTATGGCACTCTGAGTGGAATAATAAGTCTTCGCTGCATTCCCGAGGACGCTTCGTTTGCGTTTCATACCCAGAGGCCCCCGAGGCTATGCAGACGAGAAATAAGTTTCCCTGCACCTCACATGCGATATTAAAGTGTCCTCTTCGGAACGCTTCTCACAGCAGTTGGGATACGTTAATTGACTATGAATTGAATATATGAATAATTGATGTGTTGTAGCAAATTTGAGCAGTAGGAGAAAAACAGAAAATGGAACTAAACTAAAAAGAATAAATTAGGCAACTGTGTGAAGTATGAAACACAATAGTACTTTGAAAAAGCAAGATTAATCCAGGAGAACATGTGGCAACTATCAAAATGTGTGCTTTGCATGTTCAAAAGAAGTTCTGGGTGGTTGCTAGGGTGGTTACTAGGCAAGTCCACCCTCAGGTCTCTATGATATTCTGGTCTCTAAATATGATTCGGGTGAACTTATGGGATTTTTTCCCCACTTTTATTGTTCGCCAGGCAAAAATCATCCGTTTTATTGCTTAGAAAAGTGCCAGCACACTTCTCCTCAATAAAATGCATGATTTAAGATATCAATCATGTCTGTAGCAAAAACTAGAGAGAGAAACGGCACCAAAGTTTAGGGATTTAAACAAATTATGTTAGCTTTAGCAAGCACATGCTATATGATATAATTTGGTTTAACTTGATCCAGATGTGGATAGTAGTTTCACATGTTAGAAATGAGTTTTAAAAATATCATATAGACCCAACTCTAATATACCATGTGAGGTCTAAACTGATTGTGGTTACCATCGTACTGAAAAGCAGAGCATGTGGTTAGGTCATGACATGCTATATATATGCTGTATGAGGTTTAATTTGATCAACAATAGCTGTGCATGTTCAATAAGAATAGCATATTCATTGCATTTGCATGCAAACATGTCCTATTAGTTTTAACTGTATAAGATTAATTTGTCCCCTATATATAGATCACCCAGTCAGCATTCGGTCATTGGCTCCTCATCCCTTTTAAACAATCATAGAACACTTGCATGCAACATTCACCCACATCCTTAGCACAAACTCCACTCTTCTTCACCACAATCATTTTAACATTTCTACATGTACTGTAGTTTAACGTTGAACACTTATGGGTCTTTAAGTTTCCTCATAAACACAGACTTGAACATACTGGAACCTATTTAATATTATTGAGCGAATACAATACAAATTTATTGACTACGTTAAATTAGGTTCAGATACTGTTCAAAAGTTTAGGGTCTGTAATGTTTTTGAAGGAAGTTTCCTGTGCTCACCAAGGTTGCATTCATTTAATCAAAAATACAGTAATACATCTGGTGCTCTAGAAACATTTATTTTTATTATTATCAATGTTGATAGTTTAATTTTTTTCAGGATTTCTTGATGAACAGAAACTTCAGAGTCCACAATAGTCAATTTCAATAGAATAATTTCAATAGTCCACTTTGGACATGTTCAATCAAAAAAATGGTTTTGTGGCACTGTTCGTTTTACCCAAATATGTTTTGTTAAAGTAACACACATATATTTCTTTTACCACCAAAACACTATTGTATTGCGTTTAATTAACTTAGCCTGTATAATTTTCCACTTTACTTAATTATCAATCGTTAAACTAATGTAAAGGGTTTAATTTCGCGATAAACATAAACTTAATTTGATTGTGTTCAATCTGCTTAAATATGTCAAATTAAAGTTTACTTAATCCGTTTGTGTTGGATTACATGAATGATTTGTGTTGCATTAACTGAAACTGGGCGGTGCTTGTTAGTTCCCAGCATGCTTTGCATATAGCTGAATTAAGACAGAATAAATGTTGAAATGAAGTGTTATTTTATGTGTTTTTTAGAAGATGAGGAAAGGGGAAGACTTTATAGTGTGTAATTGTGTTTAATGTTCAATTACATTGCAATTATTAGAACCATTTAAATTACAGTGGGTTACCATTGTGGAGAAGAGTAGAGCATTTGGTTAGGATGTGGACTGATTCAAATTGGTTTACTCTTGTTGCTGAAAGAGCATATAAATCTTAGCATTTAGTATGTTAATAAGTGCTATTATTAGCTAATAGCTAGCTGTAAATCCTACATACATTTATTTTTCAGTGCAGTTTAAATAAACTAAAGCATGTTCACTAAACTTAACCGGTTTAAGCTACAGGGAAGCAATTCCATTGGTTTGTTTAGACTCATTCAATTGAGTTGTCACAACACAAGGAGCTTACATAGATTCAAAAAATGTCATTAACATTAATACAAAAATAATTTGCTTGTGTGGAACCACTGTCCATAATTGAATTAAGTTAGTTTACTTCTACTAAGCAACTACGTCAACAACCTGTAGTTAGAGTATTATTAGACTGCTAACACTATTTTGACTCCCAACAGACATTATTTGAAATAGAAATCTTTACTAATAATAATAATAATAATGTCTTTACTGTGACTTTTGATCAAAATAATGCATCCATGCTGAATAAAAGTATTCATTCCTTTTAGAAAATCGTACTGCTTCCAAACTTTTAAATGGTATTATATGTCTAAAATTAAGAAAGGTTTGCACAACCACTTAGCTTTAAAAAATTACTGAAATCAAAAAGCCATTTTTCCGATGTACTGTCCTCAAGAAAGTCTTCTAAAGTCTCCCAGTTTCAGTTGATGCAACAAAAATTTGCATATTATGTACTCCTAATACAAACAGATTAAGAAAACTTCCATTTCATAAATTCCAGTGCAATGGAATGGACAAAATAAAATAAAAAATTGTGTTGCATTAGCTCATTTGTTTAAGTAAACTAAACAAGCAGCAAAAAAAATTAGAATAAAAAAATCGACTGCACGGCCAATTAGTTCGGTTCTATCATTTTCCATGGAGGTTTCTCTTTACCCAAAACAACATGCAATGCTAGTCCTCATCTGAGCTCAACTTTTTACAGATCTAGCCCTGAAGGAAAGACCCACACACATACACACACACAATATTATCTTGCTGTAGTTGTGGCCCATCCACAGTCCTTTTTCCGTCTCATTCAAAAAAAGGAATCCGAAACTCTGTACCGTTTACTGTGACCCTCAGTACAGTACCTAAATGCCCAAGGCAATATACACAGTGAAAGAATGACGGGGGGCGGGTGAGTCCCTGTACCATGGCTGACAGCTCACCTCAACCCCATCAATGTAGAAAAACAGGTTTGACAACGAAGGGAAACAACATGGCAAAGAAACAAGAGAACATATTTGATCCACGAAAACTCTCAATTACTTGGAAGCGGTTGTTATTGCACCACAAACACCCTCCATTAAAAAAAAAAAATCTTCTTTTATTACCACAACCTACAGTGCGCCACGAGACCCTGGCAGTATCATCATAAATCAAAAGAGATTCAATTATAGAGAAACACATTGCAACGCAATCGTATCAGAACTGCAAAATGGGAGCAGAAGACAATTTTGGGGCTTTACTGGGGAAGAATAAGCAATCACTCATCTCAACGTGAGGTGATCAAGACGTGAGGAAAAGAGACATTCATTTATGCACAAATACTTCCAGCAGATGTCTGGTCACATTTGCATTCAGCAGCTAAATGTTTTGATTTCAAAGGATGTGTGTGCACAAAAGACGATTATACGATTTAAGCTTTATCAGCAGCATATCTGTCGAACACTGGAAATATTTCCTCAGTTTGTAAACCGATGGATGAATTTCAAATTTTCAAACCTGTATGTTTCTTCATTAATGCTGCTCTTTTACATACAGCATCCATTGAAGGCAGGGGCTGTCAGTCTCCAAAATGGGCAAAAAGCACCATAAAGTAGTCCAAACAACTTATTCCAAGACCTCTGAAGTCATGAGATTTTTTTGTGTTTTGTGTGTGGAACTGACCAAAATATAAGTCATTAATTGCTAAAAATTCTCATTGTAGCTCACAAATATCATTCATGCATGCACACACTTAAACTTGGCAAGATAGGGAAGCACCACGTTTGACATCAACACCTCCATTGGTTCTGTGTCAAAACATGACAAAAATGCCAGTTTGAATATGCGGAAATGTGTGAATGAGATTGTGTGAAAGATCAATTTCTTCAAGAAAACATCTCTGCCATCTTGATAACCTACTTTAACTTGTCTGATTCGCAAATAAATTTGTGAAGCACCATCTCAAGATGCTCCGGATAAAAAAGTTATCAAAAGAATTTTGATTTAACCGTTTAGCAGATATGGGTCAATATATTTTTGGGGTGAGGCCCAAATTTATTAATTGGCCTAGATCTAATGAACACAAAGTCCAAACTTCACAAAACTTGGTACAGATGAAAAACGGGATATTCTGAAGAAACGTGCCAATTTTCACGAATGCTTGATGGGCTAACAGCAATTTCAAATGATCAGTCATTGAATGACAGATGGGGGCTGGAATACAAATGTTGTCCATGTAAGAAATCCTTTTTGGACTAATCTGTTTAATTAGTTTGAATGGCTGATTTCCTTTTTGAAATCAGTTGTCTCTTTTAGGACTATTATGTATTTTTTTAAGCGGTTTCATCAAATCCTAACTTACAATATCAAACTTAAGACTGTTGACTTTGTAGGAAAAACAGAATCGATCGTTTTTAATGATGAACTGCTCCATTCATATGGATTAGTTTTTCGATCTCTTTATGAACTTTTTGCAGTGTCAAAGTAGTAGTTGCGTAGCTGTCAAGAGTCTGTCATGGATGGAGGGACAGAAAGCTCTCAGATTTCATCAAAAGGATCTTCATTTCTGTTCCGAATATGAACGAAAGTCTTACGGGTTTGGAACGACATGGGGATGTGTAAATAATGACAGAATTTTCATTCTTGGGTGAACTATCCCTTTACGGGTTATAAATGGTGATAGTTACAGTACATACTATCTGCGCTGCTCCATGCTTGCCTGCTAGGCACTGGAAGTGCATTACTGTAAATACTTTTCCATGTTCCTTGTTTTACAAACGGGTGAAAATTATTTACTGTGGTAGTCGATGGCGTGTCACAGATGCTGTCCATCCTTAAGACTTCAGTGACACACATAGCTGAGATTCTTCCACTTAAGGAAAATCAATAACACGAAGCACGCAATAGATGCTCAGTTGGGTTTACCCACTAAGCGAGTCGCATGTATGTGCGTGATCAGTGAAACAGATGCTGCTGGGCTCAGACAGCTGTGGAGTAAAGGCACCAATTATAGTGGCAGCCCTGCCTCTAACACACACTATTACACACTCTATAATCTACCCTGCAAATCTCACTCCCACACAGTGTCAAAGGGGAACGAGAGAGAGCGCGAAGCGAAGAGGAAAAACAGGCATCGAGAGAAAGAGGAAGCTTAGAGACATGCAGAAAGTAAATGAGAGAAACGATGGACAGAAGAGGGCTGAAGTTCAGGAGAATGAGGCTAAAAGACTGAAAGCACACAGGCAGTGGTGTGCAGTGTGTTCTGTCCCAGTTACACTTCATGTTGGCACATTTTCCTGATTAAATAAAAATTACATCAAAAAAGAGAAACCAAATTGTGTTCTTACATTAATTATGTAATGTTGTATTTATTAAACCCTGTATTATTATATGATATTTATATATTATAATATCTATAATATTTAGGGCTGGGAAAAGATTAATCGCGATTAATCGCATCCAAAATAAAAGTTTGTGTTTACATAATATATGTGTGTGCACTGTGTATAATTATTTTGTATATATAAATACACACACATGCATGTATACATATAAGATTTTTTTATTTATTTATATATAAAATATTTATATTTATATATAATATAAATTATAAATAAATATATACAGTATATACATGCAAATATTTCTTAAATATATACATGCATGTGTGTGTATTTATATGTCTACAAAATAATTATACACAGTGCACACACATATATTATGTAAACACAAACTTTTATTTTGGATGCGATTAAACGCGATTAATCTTTTCCCAGCCCTAATAATATTTATTATTATAAATCTGATCAATTTAGTTCTATCTTTTCCAAAACTAAAGGCAGTAATTAAACAAAATCCCCCGGTCTCCCAGATAACGCTCAAACCTAGTCCCAGACTAAAATGCGTGTTTGAGCTGTTTAAACTGAAAGCAACTTTCACTGATTTATCTCAAAATATGTCAGTGCCATTGTTTTGTCTCAAGATGCACATCAGCAATGTTTTTTTTTCTATGACCCGTTTATAAACGATACTTAAATGTCCTAATTGAACTAAGGCCTAATCCTGTCTTAATCTGTGAAACCAGGCATATATTTTATTTGTGAACTGATGTTCTTTTAAATAGTCAACTTATTTTCGGATCATCAGTCATCAAGCTCGGTAAACCCTGGTCACAGACACAAAGATATATCTTTAATTTCACCAAACTGATAGCTCACTAAAACCCCCCACAGTCATCATGTTTTCAGGCCATTTCAAGTTTAATTTCAATGTGACAAAGTGGTGATTTCTAAGTGGCTGAGTTATTTACTTACTTTTTAATTAGTTTTCCATTTATTGGCATAATGTTGTTCATTCAGACCGAACCAATCATATCCAATCATAGCGCAATGGAGGCTTTGCTTCCTCTCACGTGAAATTCCCCCATTCATTCTCAATTACCCCCCACATAACCCAGAGCACGCTTTAGGGGTTCTGTTGTCAATGGGCTCGGGGAGGCAAGAAAGGTGCCGTGTCAGGTTACTGGTGTCACCGTTAGACAGTGTTACTTTAAAAAAACAAGTTACTTATACACTTTCTAATGTCACTTTTTTAATATTTGCATTGTTTTATTTTTGTAATAAGGATTCTTATAGTTTAGTTTTTTGAGGAGCCACTGCCTCCTTTGCCTCCTCAGAGGAAACACCCCTGGCCAGTTTAGCATGATGTCTGTAATATTTTAACTTTCTCCTAGGGAAGTCCGATTGCTGGGCTGGAAAAATGCTGTCCATTATTTTTGCACTAGATTCAGTTTGCTCTCCTCAAATCCAGCCCATATTTACTGGTGAGAAAGAAAAAGCTGGTTCAGGAAGAGAAAAACTTAAAGGCAAGTCGGTTTGTGCCAAGAGACAAACTTTTGTTCCCTTAATATTTGTTTTAATGGTCATTTCTGAAATAAAAGCAGTGTAATTCTAGGATAGGTTGTGTGTGTGTGTGTGTGTGTGTGTGTGTGTGTGTGTGTGTGTGTGTGTGTGTGTGTGTGTGTGTGTGTGTGTGTGTGTGTGTGTAAAGCAAAAAAATCTAGATAAATGAGTTACCCTCACCACACATCTCTTAAAAGACAGAAGATGCACCTCTATGTCAGAGACTACAGCTTTACTCTGCAAATTTCTGAAATAAATATATGAAACAAGACAAAGAGGAAGTGGAGGACAGAGAGCAGAGCAGAATTACAGGAAGTAGAGGGGGAAGTAGAAAGTAAAGGACAACTGTGGAGAGAGAGAAAGGAAGAGGGTGTTCACAGAGATAGCAGCCTGTGGAGAAGCAGATTTTGGCTTGAATAACCGAGCCTGTCTAGGCGTCCCTTTCGGCAGAGATCACTGTCATTAAACTGCTACATGAGAAGACACTCAGGATGTGTGCGCAGAGGAGAGTGGGCTACACATCCTCCCAAAAACTGGCCTGGGAAGACCCTCTGCTGTAAGCTGAACCCAACACGGATCCAAACAGTTCCAGTGAAGACTCGCGCGCCAATGAGCCGCAGGCACGCCTCCTCATTAGCAAGAAGAGTAAATCAACAGAGAGAGACTGAAGATCTCCAGGGACAGCAAGTGAGCTCTGTCACGGGTGCTAATTTTACAATATAAATGACTCTGTCTGCACACTATGTTAGTTCTGTTTCAAAACCTAGTGGCCCAGCAAGTACAGAATGCTTTTACAACACATACACCACGTTGCATTTTGGTTGCAGTTGGGATCCGTTGCATTAAAACATTTTTAAAACGTTCCAAAAACCACACTTATAATTCCAAAAATTAACTAAAATATGATGTGCAGTTTATGGATTTTTGAAGTACTTAAAAAATTGTCAGTAGCAAACTGCAACTTTGAGAAAAGTTACATTGTATTTGCAAATGTGTGTTCATTTTATATAACATTTTTTTTATATTTTTTTATCAGCTATAGGTTTTCTTTTTGCACACTAAAAATGTCAGGATAGCTTGCAAGGTTGCAGGTTTACTGCAAAGGCAAAACCATATTAAACTGCAACATTTGTGGAATGTTTCATTTACATTTTAAAATAATGTAATCAGATTTGAATGAGACATACACTATTCAAAGGTTTAGAGTCTGTAAAAAAATAAAAATATTAACCTCTAATTCTCACCAAAGCTGCATTTATTTGATAAAAAAAATACAGTAAAAATGGTAATATCGTGAAATAACTGTTTTCTATTTTAATATATTTTAAAATGTAATTTATTCCTGAGATGCGAAGCTGAATTTTCAGCATCATTACTCCAGTCTTGAGTGTCACATAATCATTCAGAAGTCATTATAATATGCTGATTTTCTGCTCAAGAAACAATTTCAGGATTTGGTGACTGGTTGATTGATTTGGTTGATGAAAAGAACAACATTTACTTCAAATATAAATCTGTATAACATTGTAACTGTCTTTACAGACACATTTCATACATTTAATGAAGAAAAAAAGAAGTTATTAAAAAGATTAATTTCCTTCAAAAAATCTCTCACTGGCCTCAAACTTGAATGGTAGGCTAGAGCATACAAATACATTACACCGTTTTTAAAAAAAGTACAAACAAACAGAGCTTACCAACAGTAAGCTTTTAGTGCAATGTACCACAACTTTCACTGAAGTAAATTACTTAAAGATAAGACAACACTCAGGTTTCATATTTGATTTTTTGAATCCCTCTCTCGTCCTCTCAACAATAAAATGTTACTGGTAAATGCTACTTTTAAATACCCACATCTCAATTAAATAAGTTGTGAATTTCCACACATATATGACTTAAAGCTCCATTCTATTGCACTTCCTCAAGAAGGAACTTGGAAATACAGACTTTCCGAGCTGAATCAGTCACTCCATTTGAGTTGACGTGCTCCCTACGTGGGCAGCAGACAGCAGGGCTTTGCAGTAGTGCTGTTGAGTTGTTAAAGGGGTTCACTTGAACTTTATGGTCATAAACACAAAAGGCAAATTGCCTTTGCAACCATGTGCCCTCTCGACCCTCATTTTGTAGCTAACAAGCCAAATTGCATTTCGCTCCTCATAGACAAACAGACCGAACCACACGTTTAAAAGCAGGATAGAGAGAGAGAGAATGAGTGAGTGAGAGACAGACAGAACGGAGGGAAAGCATGAGGGTAGACAATTGCAGGAAAACAACTTTGAGGCCTGGAGAGGAAGAGACCGGGAGAAAAACAAAAGGCAGAGCGAGAGAGACAGCATGACGAAGGACAGAGTTTTGCGTGGCACACACACACACACACACACACCCAGCCGCCGACCTTTCCCGTTTTACACAGCGGTTTCATTGTAAGAGTTCATGTGGCCGCCGTAACCCAAACAAATAAAAACACTTCAAAACAGCTGCGAAATCTATTCGCCAGAGTCCGTGCCCATAAACGCTGGTTAAGAGACTGTGGGAGAGATGGAGATTATGGGCGTGTGGAACAGAATGCATTTGTGTGTGTGATAAAAACAGCTCTGGGATTAGACTGTCGAGCCGTTATGGGAGACCGAGCTTTGTTAAACATTCAGAGTGGAAAAGCCCTGCCTTACCATCAGATAAGAATGTGGGGTGGTATGAAAAAGTATACGGTACAATATACAGTATGTTGTGTATTATTATAAGTATGAAACCTCAAGTGACTCGATCAGATAGAACCATTTACCAAAAGGCTATTTAATAGTTCAGACATGTCCTTTTAAAACTCAGGAGACTTAAATGAGTTCTCAGCTACAGTAAGCTTGATTTAAAGTCAACAGGAAACAGCATTTTCAACACATTTGTCTTCCATAATTTGACATATTTCTAGATAGAACAAGACATTTGATTTTAACAAGAAAAAAAAGTAGGACATGACTTTATCCATCAGGAATTGATTGGATAGTGAAAAGTGGCAATAGTCATCTATATGGCTATTGATTAACATTATCAAAAAACCCACACGGCCGAGGTGATGTCACTTGAACATAGGGTCTTTTTAACTAAATATTATTTTTTGTCTCAGATGTTTCTCATTAAATCCGCTCAGAGAATTGAAATTAGACGATAGAAATAGAAATGAGACAATTGTTGACGTAAATAAGAGTATAGAGTTCAAGTTTTAAATCTTAGCACAGATTGAGGTATTATTGACAGGATATTGTTCTGTTTGTAGGATGAAAACGAATCATGGTTGAAACAAACTGGTATTCATCATAATTACATTTCTATTGTAAATGCTGACTGTAAAAAATAGTTTGTTGTGCATATTTTGTGTATGGCTGTTGAAGAAAATAGTTATTTTCAGTGCACCTAGCCTACAACTTTGTTTATCAATGTTTGTACATTTTAGTGCTTTACTTTCATGTATTAACTGAGTACTTAGTTTTTTTTTAATTATACTTTATTATTGCATCCCTTAGAAACAAAATGTATAAATAATTTTAAGTTTTTCCTTTCCCCCCTCCCTGTAAACCTCATAAAAATTATAAATAAATCATAAATAATTTATAAAAAAGGATATATACCACCCATTTAGCTACTTTAGCATGTGTCACAAACTATATTTCCCATTATTCAGTGGGGCATCACAAGAATGATAAAAGCATCATTTATACTCCTAAAACATATCCGTTGCTCTTCATTTCCCCCCCCAAAAAGCATCCTGCCTTTATCAGGAAGTGTAAAAAGAGCAAAAAAATATGAACACATTCATTATTTTCCAACCAAAACCACTCGAACCCCCATCACGTCGCAATTACTCTTATGTAGAAACTCCCCAGGAGGACCTGAAGAGAGCTAAAGCCCCCCACCGCAAAACCAAGAAACTCAGTTAGTGCACTTCACAATTGGAGAAAAATGTGTCTGTGTGCTTTTGGCGAGTCAATGAGAGTAAATAAAGAGCCGCAGTCGATATTGTGCTGTTACAGCAGGACTGGAGAGCATTTAAAGCGGTTTAAGTTTGAAGAGCTCTTTTCATGTGAAGAGCACTGCCATGTTTCAAAAGCACAGAGAGATGGAGAGAAAGAGAGAAAGAGAAGCAGCAGCCGAACGCCTCCGCCGTCTTCAACTGTAACCACACCACGCTTTCAGTCGGGAAACAGGGACGGTGTGGAAGCCCATCGGGGGGGATAAGTACCTCGTTTTCGCTTAAATGTGCTGTAGATTATTTCTGATTAAATCCTCAAACCGTGTGGTATCTCCTATTCTCAGATGGATGAGGGATTCAGGACAAAGCAGCCATGGGTCAATGCAATGGTTTCTTGCGTATTATGCATAAAAACAAAAACACAGAGCGATTTGTTCTGAATATAACCTGGTGGATTGAAATAAAAATAGTGCCCTGCTCAAACATAGAAAAACAAATAGCGTAGCTGCTGGGCTTCAAAGAAATCGAGACGCCTGATTCTAGAACAAAACAATTAATTACCGCTTATATGGAGATTATGCTATTGTTTGGAAAGGAAGAGGTGCCCTCCTGGAAACCCTGTTGGGAAAATGCAAGGGATATCAAAAAAAGTCATGCATTTTTAATGGCACCTTCAGCACATCTTCGACAGAAGTTCTGCGATTGTGCTGGCTGCATGATGACAGGCAACTGGGAAAGTAACACAGCGGTTGGCGTGATCAAGAGCCCTTCACGCAAACACATGCACACACAAGTACACACTCTGTCACCACCACACTTGATGGGATCTGTGTCTGAGCCGGGCGCTTCCTAATCTGTCTGCACCCAGCAAGGAGGCCGGTCCTCTTCCTTAATCTCCCGGGGGGAATCCGGGTGTCCCTTCGCCTCTGTAAGACACTCCCACTGCACTGCCACACCTCAAACACACGATACACACACAGCACGCTTTGATCAGCGCTAATACACGCCACAGTTGACCCGTGAAGAGAGCAAATGACACATTATGACATCACAAAAGCTGGTGGCAAAACAAACTAAGATCCGAAAGCCGCCACAATGACCCGACGCGGTGTTATCAGAGAGGGATCTGTAAATATGATTCAGAGGATCTTCATCTGAAATTCATGAGCCGTCGAGTGCCGACTTGTTCACATGGGTTGTGTTTGTTGTCGAATTCCCGTCAAATGAATGTGTTTTGTAAAGGGGACAGGAGTGTGTTATCATCTCACCTTCAAGTAACCTAAAACAAAGTGTTCAGAAGGTTTTTTTTAAAGAAATGTATTCTTTTATTTAACAAATACGCATTGCATTTTTTAAAAGTGACAGTAAACACTTCAATAATAATATTGCAACAAAATTTTTCTATTTCATATAAATGCTGTTCTTTTGAACTTTCTACTCAAAGAATCCTGAAAAATTATAATTTCAGACAAAAATATTAAGCAGCACAGCTGTTTTCAACATTGATAATAATAAGAAATGTCTCTTGAGCAGAAAATTAGCATGTTAGAATGATATCTGAAACGGTTATTTTAAATTGTAAAAATATTTCACAATATTACAGTTTTCATTGGGGGTTTTTGAGCAAATAAATGCAGCCTTGGTGAGCATAAAAGACATAATATATAACATATATATATATATTTAAAAAAATCTTACTGACCCCAAACTATTGAATATTAGTGTAAATACAGTAGAAGAAAGTCCAGACTGCTCCACATAATAAAGAGGGACCACAACACACAAGCTCCTAAAAGCACAAAAAGCACCATAAAAGTAGTTTATATGACTTGCAATACACCAAATCTGTTAAGTGTTAGGAACATACTAAAAGTATTAAATCGCTAAAAATCTTTCCCTCCAACACAGTTCTGGTTTATACATTCAAACTTGGGAAGCTCATGATATACACAAGAATATGCATTGATTGGCATGCAGCCTGTTTTATTTAGAAAGGAGTAAGTAAACTTAAACACTGTTCTACATCTTCCCCACCCCTTGCATGTTTGATATGAAGTATTATGGCTCAATTCAGAGCTAGCAATCATTATGGCTAGCAATAAGAGTACCGTAATCTTGTATAAATTAAACACATTTTACCATGTATCATTGCACATTTCCTACCAAAATTGCCAGTGATTTCATCAGGGCCAGCTGCATGGGTAACTAACTGTAACAAAAGTGGGGTGTAACTGTGCTAACTAAACTGGGACTAATTATCTGTGCAACTCAGTGGACATCACAGAGGAGACTATCTTATATGCAAAACCAATTGATAGTGCTGGGCAAAAGAGGTTTTACTGTGCAGCGTGGATCAATGTGGGCTGTGCTGGACTTTCAGCGGGTCATTCTGTTCGGTCCCACTCTCGCTCACGCCAATGATCCAGTTTGGTCCACTGATACGTTGCTCTTTGCTCTCAGAGCAATACTTTTGTGAAATGAGGGTATATAACTGAAACATTACTATTTGAACACTATTGTGCATATCATTGTTTTAAGGTGTTTGATATGACATAGCGAGAATGTTTTATATATATATAAAAACAAATATACATATGTGTGTGTATATAAAAATAAATATATACATACTACATGCATATTACTATATTTATATACAGTGATGTGAATAAGTTAGGACACCCATGCTAAAGTTGCCTAAAAAGAGGAATAAAAAAATCATCTTTTGGTAATTGATCTTAATGCCTTAATTAGAAAAATGAGGAAAAATCCAACCTTTAAGGACACCAATTTTCTTTGTGTATGAATAATGTATCATAAATAAATAAATGTTCTTCCTTAAAATACAGGGTGCATAAGTCAGGACCGCGCTTTGTTAATTTCGCATAGAGCCAGGCAGATTTTAATTTTTAAAGGCCAGTTATTTCATGGATCCAGGATAATATGCATCCTGATAAAGTTCCCTTGGCCTTTGGAATTAAAATAGACCAACATCACATACCCTTCACCATACCTAGAGATTGGCATGGTTTTATTTCAGTTAGCCTAATAGCTGGTATGATTTGCATTGAAAGATAATCTTATGGAAAGTACCCCATGCCAATCTCTAGGCAAATTTCACAAATCACAAAGATAATTGGTTTCCTTAAAGGTTGGATTTTCTCCTCATTTTTCTAATTAAGGCATTAAGATCAATTTCCAAAAGATGATTTTTTATTCCTCTTCAGCCCCCCTAAACTTCTGCCTAGCCCCCCTAAAAATGTGTTAATGTAGACTATACAAATTCGTGTTCGCTTCAGTCTTGCTATAATCAGATTCAGCGCGTTCTTCATCTTCAATCCGCAGCGGCACCGAACACAGAGCACGTCAGAAACAGAGGACAGGGTGTGTGTGTTGTTCATCTAAGCCTCATTGGTCTGTCACTGCTCGTCAATGTCAGAATATTTGAGATGACCAATCAAATCAAAGTAGGAGGGCTTTATGTTCACAGACGCTGCTGAGCGTGAATTTTAACAGTGCGAATCGACGTTTACAGTCAAGTAAGTGACTTACTTAAGTAAGTCAAGTAAGTGAGTAGCTAAACTTAACATTTTATATTTGACATTTTTTATAAATGTTAAACAAATGACAAAAAATAATCAGGCAAACTAATATAGTTTTGTCTATTTTCGCCATTTTCAACTGAAAATAGGCCAATGTAACGTTAATGTAGGCTAATAATTAGTTTACTGTCATTGTGAGGGGACAAGAAACATTAAAGCTGTTTTCATCATGTTAGGCACAAGATTAATAATGAATGTGTACATATTGAGAATATAATACAAACTGTAGCCTTTAGTAAATTAAAAAAGCTCGAGCTTTAGGAGGGGAAGAGAAAGGGATGAAGAGACTGAGAAAAAAAGTGATGGAGATGAGGAGAGAGCAGGTATTGACAAATACTGCCCACTGACATGGTTTTAAAGCTATTTGTTATCCTTTTTTTTGGTCTTAAAAACGTCTTGAAATGCACATATCAGAGAAATATTTTTTTTAACCCCCTACCAACCTCAAATTTAGGACCTCTTTGATTATAAAGCCCTGTCTACGGCCCTGTATTAGGCATAAGATCAATAATGAATGTGTAGCCTACATATTGTGAATGCAACCTATCAGTTGATCCTATGTTTACTTTCTTCACTGACAGACAAAAATGAAAAGCCTCTATCAGTCAAAGCTCAGCTTTAGGAGGGGAAGAGACAGAGCAAGATAAAAACAAAGAGAAAAAGAGTGTGATGCTGATGAGGAGAGAAAAATAATCAGCTGCCCACTGACATGGTTTTAAAGCTGTTATCCATTTTTTTTGGCCTTCAAAACATCTCAAAATGCACATATGTAGATCAGAGAAATCAACATTTTCTCGGGGAACCCTGAACCCCCCCTATACGGCCTACCTCACATTTGGGACCACAGTGATTATAAAACCCTGCCTTTGCATGGTAATGAAATTAATCGTGAGCATTAGATCCTAAACTAAAGTGTTAACTTTTTTTTTTTTTTTTTTTTAAATCATACCCTCATTGGGGGCTTAGCCCCCCTAAAATGAAAATCCTAGTGACGCCCCTGTGTGTGTGTGTGTGTGTATATATATATATATATATATATATATATATATATATATATATATACACACATACACACACCTATATAAAACGAGAGAGATAAACACACGTATATGTAGATTTATTATTTATTTATATCAAACATTTAATATATACATATTTTTTAATATAAATATTTACACATACATGCATCATGCATACTACTACACACTGCATTTAAAAAAATATATATAAATAAATTATAAATATACATGCAATATATATATTAGTGCTGTCAGTTAAACGCGTTATTAACGGCGTTAACGCAAACACATTTTAACGGCGTCAATTTTTTTATCGCAAGATTAACGCTCTTTTTGGCCAAGCAAACTTTGTAGTTTTTTTCACATGATCTTGCAACCTAGACATCATCTGATATCTGTGGTTGCAACAACTAGTAACGTTAGAAAAACGTCTCTGGTTACTTGCGTAACCTATGTTCTCTGAATAGGGAACGAGACGCTGCGGAAAGCGCAGTGGGATATCCTCTGGATGTGCCGATTGCCTGAAACCCTATAGAATCACGCCAATTCATTGGCTGATGGCGCTCGCGCAAAGCTGGCTCCGCCCCAACGCTCTTACGTCGTAGCATGACGAACGAGCGCGCGCCATCCTCTCCTCAGATATTTCTGCCGAAAAGACGAACTGTCGGCAGCACGAGGAGCTTGGCAGCGAACGCAGCGTCTCGTTCCCTATTCAGAGAACATAGGTTACGCAAGTAACCAGAGACGTTCTCTTTCATAGGTTCACTCAACGCTGCGGAAAGCGCAGTGGGAACGAAATACCATACTCGCCAAGCTAAGCGCTGCCATAACTGGTACCAGACCAAATAATAATAACCATGACCGGTTCAAGCAGATAGAACCTGGGAACCTGGAGTCATGTCAAGATCTAAATTATAGAACCTCACAAAGGTGTGCGGAGAGGACCAACCTGCTGCCACACAAATGTCTTCCAAGAGGGCCCCTCTAAAAAGAGCTTGAGAGGAAGCCACACTTCTGGTGGAATGTGCTCTGATGCTAAGAGGTGAAGGCAACCCACGCACCTCGTAAGCCAGCGAAATAGCATCCGTTACCCAGTGGGAAATCCTCTGCTTTGATGCCGCAAGCCCGCGGCGGCCAGCACCAAAACACACCAAGAGCTTAGAGTTCCTCCAACCGCCTGATCGATCTACATACAACTTCAAAGAACGGACCGGGCAGAGCAGGTTAAGTTTCCTTTCTTCCTCAGAGGCAAAAGGAGGAGGGTGGAAAGCGTTAAGGTTAACAACCTGAGAGCGGAACGCCGTGGAAAGAACCTTGGGTACATATCCCGACCTTGGCCTCAAGGTAACCCTAACCAGGCCAGGAATGAAGTCAAAGCATGACTCACTAATAGAGAGAGCCTGCAAATCCCCCGTTCGCTTTAGTGAAGATAAAGCCAACAAATGAGAAACCTTAAGAGTCAGAATCCGCTCAGGGGCTGACTCCAAGGGCTCGAAGGGAGCCTCTGTCAAACCCTCCAGGACGACTGACAGGTTCCATGAGGGAACACCAGGGGGGCGAGCCGGTTTAAGGCGCCTAACCCCACGCATGAAGGCCGAAACTAACCTCAGTTTCCCCAAGGGAATCTCATCTGATTCTCTATGAGCGGCAATAGCTGCGACATATACTCTGAGAGAGGTAGCAGCCGCTCCGGAAGCAAACTTTTCCTGCAGGAATTCCAGCACTGAGCCTACTGGGCAGCCAACTGGGTCCCTATCATGTGCTAAGCACCATGCCTCGAATACCCTCCACTTGGAGGAATACAGCCTCCTCGTAGAAGGGGCTCTAGCACTCGCAATGGTCTCCTGAACGTCGGTTGGGAGATCAAAGCTTAAAGCTAACGGCCTCTGATAGCCAAAACGTACAGCTTCCAAATGTCGGGGCGAGGATGCCATTTCCTGCCCTGAAGCTGGGAAAGCAGGTCCTCCCTGACCGGGATCTCCCAGGGGGAGGATACCAAACGAGGGATCACCTCCAAAAACCATGGCTGGGACGGCCAGAATGGGTCTACCAGAAGGAGGCGGACTCCGCTCTCCCTCACTCTGGACAGAACCGCCTGGATCAGCTTGATGGGCGGGAAGGCATAGAGTTTCTGCATCGGCCAAGGGTGGGCGAATGCATCTATTCCCAACGGAGCTGGAGGGCTCAGGGAGAACCAAAGCGGGCATTGGGACGACTCCTGAGATGCAAAGCGGACTCCTTCCGCTTTTCCGAACCTCTCCCAGCTCAGGGCCACCGTCTGGCTGTTCAACATCCATTCCCCAGACCTGAGCTTCTGCCTCGACAGGAAATCTGTTGCGAGGTTCAGAATCCCTGGGACATGAACTGCTCTCAGAGAGAGCAACTTGTCCTGGGACCACAGGAGAAGGTGACGCGCATGCCTGTCTAGGGTGCGCGAACGTGAACCCCCTTGTCTGTTTACATGGGACACTACTGCCATATTGTCCGTTCTGACAATGACATGGTGCCCTTCGAGGAAAGGGAGAAAGTGGCAAAGTGCCAGGAAGACATCCCTCAGCTCCAAGCTGTTTATGTGCCACAAGAGGGTCTCGCCAGTCCAAACCCCACACGCTGGCCTGCCCTCGAAAGCCACTCCCCAGCCGGTCAGAGAGGCATCCGTCGTAACCATTTGGCGATGGAATACCGCACCCATACCGACTCTTTTCTGAAGGAAGAGGGGGTCCCGCCAGACTGACAGGGCGCGAAGGCAACTGCGCGACACCCTCAATAGGCGAAGGGCTGGCCCCGTGGGCCGAGCCCCTGAGAGCTTCATCCACCACAGAAAAGGTCTCATGTGGAGTAGCCCTAGAGGTAGCACAGGGGAGGCCGCAGCCATAAGGCCCAGAAGTCTGCGTTAGGTGCTCACGGAAACATGCTGGCCTAGCGCAAAGCGGGAGAGACTTGTCTCCAGACTGGAAATCCATGCAGGAGCCAAACTGGCCTGCATAAGAACGGAGTCCATGTGTACCCCCAAGAAAACCGTGCTCTGAGCTGGAGTAAGAACGCTCTTCTCTGTATTCAACCTCAAACCGAGAGACTGAATATGACGGAGGACAATGTCCCTGTGGTGAGTCACCAACTCTCTGGAGTGGGCTAAAAGAAGCCAATCGTCCAGGTAGTTGAGTATATGGATGCCCTGGAGCCGCAACGGGGCCAGAGCAGCATCCATACACTTTGTGAACGTCCTTGGCCCTAGAGCGGAGGGGAGGACCCTGTACTGGTACGCTTTCTCTCCAAAGGCGAACCTGAGAAACTTCCTGTGTCGCCGTACGACCTGGATGTGGAAATAAGCATCCTTGAGGTCTACTGTCACGAACCAGTCCCCCAGCCGGATAGGAGATATGATGGCCTTCAGCGTCAACATTTTGAATTTCCCTTTGTAAAGAGAGAAATTCAACCGGCGAAGATCTAGTATTGGCCGCAGGCCGCCTCCCTTCTTCGGGACCAGGAAGTAACGGCTGTAGAAGCCCTGTACGACTTCCCCCGAAGGAATCTCTTCTATCGCCCCCTTCACCAGAAGGGATGAAATCTCCTGCTGTAGTACAGAAGCCTGAGCGGAGCTGTCGACTACAGTAGGAAAGACCCCGTTGAAGCAGGGGGGGTTGTGACAAAACTGAAGCGTGTAGCCGAGCTGAACTGTGCGAAGGATCCAAGGCTATACTCCTGGTAAACGCTCCCATTCTTGAACGAAATGTGATAGAGGGAGAGGAGTGTTGCAGTGCAGGGGACATACCTGAGATAGGGTGTCGCGCTGTCCATGGGGAGGCGTGGTTGACCGTGGAGGAGAGCGCTTGGCGTCCTGACACGTACTCGGGGGGTACCACCACATGGATAGAAGTAACTGGGTCTGCCTGCTCCAGAGGAAAACGAACTGTGCCTCCGAGGAAGCGATTGGCGGGTGTAACGTGCGCCGGGAGCGAGGGGAGAAAGCAAGACGCGTCTCCTTCCTCCTGCTCCGGACTGGGTGAAGAGAGTGAAACAGGACCTGCACTTCGAAACACACTGGGTGGCGAAGGTGACAGTGTTGGAGGAGAGCCGGTTGGAGGAGGGCAGAAACGCTTGCGCGGTCTGTCCCAACCTCGTAGATCTGGTGCGGCTCTCCTCCTTCTGACCTGCGGGTCAGGAACGGCTCGAGGAGGCTGGAGCGGCCGATTTGTTGGACCGCTTCATTTGAAGGCGCTTGTGGCGGGGAAACGGACGACCTCGGGCTCCCCAGACCGTAGTTGGTGGGGGATGAGCCGGGTCATTCCTTCTAGTAGGGAATTCAAACCTATGAGCAGAGCGTTCTCGGGTCTGAGAAGGGGGAGGGTTGGAGTCTCTTGGCTCTCTAGTTCTCCGGGGCATAAACTGCCTGAACGCGGCCGACTGAGACTTAGCGGCACGGAACTTCTCAACCACCGTGTTGACCGCCTCCCCGAAAAGACCTGAGTGGGAGATAGGGGCGTCCAGAAGAAAACTCTTATCCTTGTCTCGGATCTCCTTGAGATTCAACCAGAGGTGGCGCTCTGCGGCAACCGAGCCCGCCATAGAGCGACCTACAGCCCGAGCAGTGTGTTTAGTGGCTCTTAGGGCCAGATCTGTGGCTTTGCGAAGCTCTTTGACAGCTTCAGGCGTCAGTCCCTCTCCTGCGTCCATGTCCTTAAGGACGTCCGCTTTGTAGGCTTGAAGGATGGCCATGGTATGCAGGGCCATGCCTGGTTGACCAGCCGCCATGTAAGACTTCCCAATAAGGGAGGAAGTAGTCCTACAAGCCTTGGAAGGAAGGAGGGGAGGCGACTTCCAGGACGGTGCAGACGACGGGGCGAGGTGGTTAGCCAGCGTGTCCTCGACCGCTGGAATAGCGGAATAACCCTGCTCCACAAAACCCACAAGGTTGGTGAAGCCAGCGGCTGCCGCATTAGTAAGGCGTGCGGAGAAAGGCTGCTTCCAGGATCTGGAGATCTCGTGATGCAGATCGCTGAAAAGGGGCAGCTTTCTTCGCTCTGGCCTAGAATTAGGGCCACTAAGGAATCTCGTGTCGAGTTTGGACGATTGAGACTCGCGGGGCTCATCAGGCCAGTCTATAGAGATAGCTTCTCTGTAGCGTGCGACAGCACGTCAATAAGCCCAGTGTAGGCCGGAGTAGGCCGCGCGTCCCGGCCGCTAGGCGGGATAACGTCGACAGTCAAAGCAGGCCCGAAATCCGCGGAGTCGGAAGCTGCAGTGTAAATCACGTCATCCAGACCGAAAGAAACCGATTCGCGGGCTCCCTGGCTGGGGCATAAATAATCATGCGCGAATTCAACCGTACTCGGGGGAGGGAGGGAGAGAAAGGGCGAGGCCCGTCTGCTCGTACTCAATATTCACTACTACTATATTCGTACTCTACTCGTCACAAAATTCACATTTTGACAATCCTAACACAGCCTCACGCGCATGCGAAAAACCCATACATTTAACACACTTACTGTGAGGGTCGTCGTTCGAAATGAAACGAACGCATGGCGGAGAACAGCGTCGATAATCCATGACACTTCACTGTAAGGAGAACAGAGTTCCACTTATGCCAGTCGCTGAAGTGTTGAATTAGAAAATTCGGGCTTAGAAAAACCGAACGAAGGGCAAGATGTGAACGCTTCGTGAAGGCAGAGAAATCTGAGGAGAGGATGGCGCGCGCGTTCGTCATGCTACGACGTAAGAGCGTCGGGCCGGAGCCAGCTTTGCGCGAGCGCCATCAGCCAATGAATTGGCATGATTCTATAGGGCTTCAGGCAATCGGCACATCCAGAGGATATCCCACTGCGCTTTCCGCAGCGTTGAGTGAACCTATGAAAGAGAACTACAACATCACATACAACGGATAGCTAGACCGGAATCAAAACAACAGGCACGCCGCACACACTTGTTTGGGCTTGCGCGCCGGCCAAAAGTAGTAGACTTTAGTACGTTTTGAGTGGATGGCGCGAGCGCGAGACGCCGATCTAGAGACGTGCACTCTCAACGCAATAGAGTGGGGCGCGGGACTAGATTTGATGGCCGAGTGAGAGTGCGAGCGCGGGCGGTAATGCACTCACTCTGTGTGTGCGGGTACGGGAGGATAAAACGATTCGCGGGACTCCCGCAAACTAGAAATATCTATGAATAAAACAAAAAACGAATACATTTTTATTCATATGTTGCAGAAAAGCAACAAGAACACTAAAACAAAATAGAAACGATTTACAGGCCAGAGTTTCTTTTTATAACATGTTTGCAGCGTAGAGCGATGTAGCCAATCCCAGACATATGTGTTGATTTCTTGAACGCAATGGCCAATCAGATGCATTTAATATAGACTCCCCTCACCGCTCAAAACTGACTTTTTGTTCAGTGCTGAATTCTGTATACTGGCAAATCCTCTAATTATAACAAACAAAGTGTACATATTATGTAAGATTCATTGTGCAGTCAGCTTCATTGATAATAACAGAGATGCGTGAGATTGCGATGAACTGATGTCAGCTTTTTAGGAATTTTTAAGGGAGCGCACTTTGTGCGCATTCAGTCATGCCAAACCATGCACCCAGTAGCCTGCTTGCTTTTATGTTAAGTGGTTTGTGTGTTAATGCTTTAATAACAAATAATTTATCAGGAGCATTTATGCTGATGTGTATGGTGGTGACACGTAGGCGAAAGTATTTGGAGGTAGCCAACAAAAAAAGTCTATTTGCGGCCGGGAGCGGGACAAAAATGTTATGGGCGGGAGAAAGTAACATAGAAAGTAGTTGAGAACGTCAGTTATAACGACCCATGTATTAAAAAACTGGACGGGTTTAAATCGGGCTCATAATTACAGTTAATGTGTAGGTCCGGGCCGGGCTCGGACACAATGCGCACGGGCTCGGGTCGGGCTTGATTTTTTGGGCCCGAACTAAGCTCTACAATGGATGACTATAGACAGAAGCACATGGATACCACAGCTAAGAACAAACTTACTGCTGATACACTTTGATAAGAGCATTAAAATTAGAAAAAATAATGGGACAAATAGAAATCAAGGGACATTAGAATAGATAAATATGTGCGATTAAATATTTTAATCGTTTGACAGCACTAATATATATATATATATATATATATATATATATATATATATATATATATATATATACACACACACACATGTATATTTATTATTTATTTAATTATATGAATCATCTTTATTAATTAATATATTATATATATTATAATTATTAAAATATGAAATGTAAAATATGAAAATGTATATATAAAAGAGCAGTATAGTGAATTAATATAGATGTGTAAAAGTGAGAATGGTGACAATCTTTCCATGAATCAATTCTCAATGCTCCAGTAGAAAATAACATCAAAAGAAACTTCTTCAACGCTTAACTTGCAAGATTCAAAAGGACTTTAAACTGTCTGGCGGCTGGAAGAAGAGTTTTGTTTTTATGAGGGTGTCCTGGGAAGTTTCAAACACGTGACATTTGCACACACACACACAGTTTCCAGTAATGCTAATCTCTAAACGGACAGAAACAAAACAAACAAAACGGATCACATATGCTAGCATGTTTCTAGGGATAAGACACTAAATAGTGAGGGTGAGTTAATCCTGTTTCAGAGCAGGTGTAGGAACACAAGCATGCCAAAATCTGCCCTCTCCTCCCTCCTCTTGCCCTTTGGTCGCTTGCTGAGTCTCGGCCGTGCGTTTTCTCTTGTGTTTGATGCACGAGCCCCCATCCCCCTTCCCCGGCTGTCATTCACAACCTCTCTAAGCACACACACACACGCACAAGCACACATTTGCAACATAAACACTGACAAACACACACCGTTTGGCAGGTCCAACCTGAATGTCTACTTCCTCTGCTAATTTACATTTTTTATCCTTACGATGGGATTTTGCATACCTGTGTGAGTACCAGTCGAGTACTTCTCAAACAAACTACACACACAATAACCACAGAAACATCAGCCGTTAAAACAGACTAACAACACAAAATCTCAACAATGGCAGTTAAAGACTCATTAGCTCATTGAAAAACAGGTTATAATCAATAAACACCCCATATCATAAGGATCTTCCTTAATTTAATTTCACAGAGTCCATTTCTGCGCCTGTGAACCTCGGGATAACCCTGAGTTTGTACACGACTGATTAACAATGCACTAACAGATGTCTTCTTTGTGTCGATACGACATGTGTGTGTGTGTATGTATGTATGTGTTCGAGCGGGGGGTTGGTAGGTACACTGGTGTGAGTGTGTGTGTGTGTGTGTGTGTGTGTGTGTGTGTGTGTGTGTGTGTGTGTGTGTGTGTGTGTGTGTGTGTGTGTGTGTGTGTGTGTGTGTGTGTTTCGTCTCATCCTTTTGAAAGGAAATCCCATTATAATCCAGGTTGAATGCTGAGGGCAGTCAATGTCAAACTCGTAACCTCTTCAGCCTCTCCAGGTTTTGGCATTTTGAATGAAAGTAAAGCCAGAGTCCAAATCTGAAAGCAAAATCTCTTCTCAACAAGGACACAATAGTGGCTTAATCAGATGTAGTTCAAATACATCACACTCCAATTGGGTCTAATTCATTTAGCACATCATAATCACCAATTCCATATGTAAATCACTTCAGTGATTCGCATATGCACTGGAAAAAAATTGGTTTAGAAATCATTTTTGTTCAGAAATTGCTAGTTAATCTTACCATTTATTGCAAAGAAATGTCAAGTAATATGTTGAATTAAACATGACATTTTAAAGTACAAAGACTAAGAAACATTCCAATTATCTTTGTTTTTATTACAACTTTACAACTAAATTTCAAGTCTGTTCTTTCTCTAGCACATCTTAAGACTTTCTAGATCAATAAAATCATATCGCAGATTTATCACTCAACCAATCAGCAAGTTAGTCTTTCAGAGAATAACAAATTACTGCAATTATTTGGAATCTTTCCCTGTAAAATGCGGGAAAGTAAGATTCCTTGGTATTGATTAAAGGATGAACAATAGCAAGAGCAACCAGCCTAATCCATCAGCGCAGACACATTGGGGGTTTCTACATGCAGGATGGGCAAACAAAAGGATTTCAGCACTTACATAACGCCCATATGGGACTGAACTATGATAGAATTTGCATGGAATAAAAAAAACATAGATTGCATCTTATCAAAACTCCAGAGTAAAGCTTGGACGCATTACACTTCGAATATGCCTATAAAACAGCTTATGAGGATTACAATGATTTTTACAGAGCTTACTAAACTGAACATTTCACACTTCAAACGCTCTCAGAAAACAGCTTTCAGTTCAATCAGCAACAAAGTGTTGTTTTTCCATGGAAAAGGTATGATCGAGGAATGTATCATCCATGCTGTTAAATTGGCCGATATTTATTTGTCGATAACCATGTTCACATTTTTGATTAACAAAAGTGACAGCCTTGTCATCTAGTAATAAATAGTGCTATCTATAGAGCGCTGCAGGATTGAGTCCTAAAACTCAGAAACGAGTTAGCATTTTCAAACTTCTGGGCTTTTGGTTTAATGCCTGAAATAGGGTCAGTGGTTAACACAAGTTCAAGATATTTTCATGCGACACCAAATACATCAGTAATACTCCACTCCAGAATTTTGTCTTGAAAAAGGCGGTTGCTAAAAAGTAGCTAAATGTGACTACAGAGGTTGTCGATGACATTAAACGTCAT
Source organism: Siphateles boraxobius (assembly GCF_051911475.1). NCBI lineage: Eukaryota > Metazoa > Chordata > Actinopteri > Cypriniformes > Leuciscidae > Siphateles > Siphateles boraxobius. The sequence goes on from NW_027509219.1 coordinate 31,854,558, forward strand.
CACGCCAAACAGGTAACATCATCTACTCACTATTTCTTCAACTTCCCTGTGTTTATAATTCAAAACTATTCTAACTTAAACTCTACAACTTGTAGATTTTAGCTTAGTGCTGAATTCATGTGACTGTGGTGTAGTTCGATTATAGCCTAATTTTAGCTTTTTACTTCTGGAAATTGTATTTGGACGTTGATAAAACGCGTAAGAATCATAAACTTTTGTTGGTCACAGAGCTTCTTTTTGGATAATTACAGAAAATAAGCTCTGTGACCAACAAAAGTTTATGATTCTTACACGTTTTGTTCATCATGAGATAAAATCATAGTGTTTTTGTTGAGGGAACAAGGTTGACCTAAAAAAATGACTCCATTCCTGCAACACCGTATTTAAGACATTCTTTTAGTCCAGTTAATAATAAATTGAATCATGCCGCCTGATCCAATGTTTTTAACAACAGCACAACAGAATGGAGCGCCAATGGAGGGGTCAAAGTTGAAAAGTTTTAACTTAACTTGCAGGACACTGAGATGTAGCACAGTGGCTAAAAATGCATACATTCTTAAAGAAAAGGAATCAAAAGTTGTTGTTTTTTACAGCAATGCCATGGAAGAACTATTTATGTGAATTTTGGGATATCACAAAAAAAAATGCTAGATGGAAACTTTGCTGAATGGAAAAATTGTTTATGCTCAATTGAGCTGGATAAAGTTTTTATTCGATAAGAAGACCTGCGCATAGATGGGAACATATGTAGATTTCCCCCTACACACCTGACTTAAGTTTACCTGGGTCGTCTCCTAATAAACGCCCCTAAAAGTCTCCTGATCGACACTTAGCTACAAATTTATCCTCGAGCGTATCTCCTAATCGCCCTCAGCTGTGTCGGTCGGTGTCTTGTCTCTTTTGAACACTATCATTTGGAAAAATAAGGTCTCTAGTGCTCCACTAACTTGACTGAATTCCCATTGAATATGCCTTTATCGACCGGGAGTTCTCATAACAACCATAGAGGAATCTCACCAGCAAAGAAGACTACAGCAGTTTAGATACATGACACAACAAAAATAACATGACATATTACTCATGATCATCTCAAAATTTTTCCTCTAATATGATTGGTTCAATTTGTGCAAAACAGGATCAACCAACTCCCTCGGTTACTGTCAAAGCAAATTTAGATATCAAAATCATCAGAATCCTCAAAATCATGGGTTTAGTAGTTCATTTGATTACTCAATATCTCATGGGGCTTTTATATTTGGAATAACGGTCTAGACTCTAGCCAGTATCTCAGAGTTTCCACTCTTTCGACACACCAACCTTGGTAAATACTGTTGGTCTCAAAAAGTTATATGTTAGGCCTGTATGAAAAAATACTTTTCTGACTGGTCAAACTGACAGTGTTACAACTGACGCTGTTTTTAAACACTCCCCGGTCTCCTTCCGTTTTTGGAGTAACTCTGTATATTTCAATGGCATCGCTGTCGAAGAGTAATAAGCAGGTGAAGTGGATTTACTTATTGTAATAGAGTTAACGAATGTTTTCCTGATCATTGTAATGTTTGAAGCGGATGTCATAACAAATGTCAGTAGACCGGGAAGATTTTAAAATGAGCGGTTCTTTCATAAAACTGTAAGATCTTCCCTTCATGCTGTGAAAATACAAACCGGAAGACAGAACACAACGAACACAACGAGTGCAGCGCTGAAAAGAGGCGGAGCTACATAATGTCTATTTACCAGAAGACTGTAGTAGACTGTAGTACACTGTCGTAGACTGTAATAGACTGTTAGAAAAATGTTAGAAGACTGTTAGGTTAGGGTTAGACGAATAAGTTGACATGTAGTTGCAAAGTTACTTATAGTCAGTAGAATGTCTGTTGGGGAGCATCAAAGTGTTATCAGATATTGAGCAGACAAATAAGCAGAATGTGTAGATATAAACTCACAATTCCCCAGTTTGCATATTTATGCACTTAATTAACGGAAAAAACAAAGGGTGGCATGGGCGACACTTTAACTCAACTGTCACAGCTTTAATTACATAGAGGAGGAGTGGGGGCATCAGGGTGAGAAAATAACCTTATAGAATTCACATATACACGGATGAGTACAATGTGCATAAGTACATGTATAAGCATAAATGCATAGTGTATAGTGTGTTATTTGGGACGCAACTTATATCTCACAATTGCATCTTTATATCACGCAATTCCAATAAAAGAGTCAGAATTGTGAGACGTAAACTTGCAATTGTTAGAAAAAAAGTCTGAATTTTGAGACAAAAAGTTGCATTTTATTTTTTATTCCGTGGCGGAAACTTCCATAGTATTATGCACAGATCAGCATTATGGCCACGGGTGACCCTGTTCTCTAGGTTACGGCATCACTACTGGCCATTAAAAAACCTATATTAGTCGACCACTAGTATGGTGCACATGGGCCTCATTACTCAGTATTGTAGAGCTAAGCACATGAGAGCAGGGCAGAGGGGCGTAGATTAGAGATTATTAACACGAAACACAGACTAATCAGTTCAACAGAAAATCCCCTGAACCGCAAGAAGAACGAAGGAAACGAGAGAAACGACAGGAGGGAGTGGGATTATTTGAAGAATTAGCAACACTAAGCATAGAAAGAAAGAAAGAAAGAAAGAAAGAAAGAAAGAAAGAAAGAAAGAAAGAAAGAAAGAAAGAAAGAAAGAAAGAAAGAAAGAAAGAAAGAAAGAAAGAAAGAAAGAAAGAAAGAAAGAAAGAAAGAAAGAAAGAAAGAAAGAAAGAAAGAAAGAAAGAAAGAAAGAAAGAAAGAACCAAGGCAGCTATTGAGAAAACAAGAGAATCATTTCAGTGGAACAAAACAGCAATTATTCTGTTGTTATACTGTTGACAGTTTTCATAGGCAGTCATGTGCAGATGCATAATGTGCTGAAGAAGGAAACGCAAAAGAGAGAGAACGAGAGAGTGTTTCTGACATTGATGAACTCTACCCGTGTTTGTGCACGCTTGCGGAGTGTGAAGGGCCGACCACGGTGTTGATTTGGTGAAAATGAGCCAAAATGCTTCAAGACATCCCTGCTTGATCCAGCAGCACATCTGCTCAGCGCTCACGAAGCTGCTGAAATCCTCCAGCAAGACTCCATCATTAATAGCTTTTGTCTGAGATGAAGACTATTAAAACCTCATGGATCAAGGACAATACTAAATAACTAGTCATTTAGCGGATGCTTTTATTTAAAGAGACAGTGCACTTATTACATGCTCAATTTCCTCTCATAATGTGTGCATTAACCTTTAGACCCGCTTCCCTTACATAAAAGTACTCAGGTGGTAATGCTATGGAGCTGTAATATGTGCCACGGTACTGAATGATTATAATATTCCACGGGATTTACATCATTCAATGAGTTACTTCAAAGAAAACCATGCCAGTTACTAAAATGGCAGTTGCCCCATTCCTACCTTTGCTTTGGGCCCCCAATTTGCTAAATCCGCCACTGACCAGTCAAATAAGGCTTTGGCGGGACAAAAATACGCTTTGGCGGCCGCCAAAAAAGTTCAATGCAGGAAGGGCATTCTGACTTTATTTTGAATTCTCGTGTTCGTTCAAGCTCAGAAATAAGAGAAAGACCACTGATCTTTGTGTCTGCCCGGCTCACAGAAAACAACGCGTAAGTTCCAGTCTTCTTACGCTTGATGTTTAAACTGACAGGACTAAAAAACACATGCAATGATAAACTTTCACTTTATGATGGTTAAACTTTGCAATTAATCCACGAATCGCAAGCGTTACAGGCCTGGGAGCTGCTGGCTCGTAATGATCATGAATTACGGATCTGCTACGATCCCTAAGGCTACGATCCCTAAGGCTACTTACATCGCACATCCTGCGATGTGTCTATCGTGGATGGGCACATCGCGATATCGACGCTAAAACGATATATCGTGCAGCCCTAATCTGAATCTATATCTATCTATCTATCTAAATCGATCTGAATACATCCATCTATATCAATCTATCTATATTTGAATCTGTCTGCATGTACCAGATCTTTCTAAAAAAATAGATTAAACAAATTTGATACATTTATTGTTACATTTTATTTTTAAAAAAAATTTCATCTAAATGGAAACTTTAATTTCGGTTTCTATAAAAAGTAATAATAATATTTTCAGTGCTTTAGTATTATGGTGTTCTTGGAAGTATTGTGGAGTCGCATATTAAAACACTGGTACATGAATTGTAGTACCACTCTAGCAACATCTCAGCAACTGCCAACAACACCCTAGCATCATGACAGTTCTGCACTGGTAAACTATCTACTAAATATGAAAAAATTGATTTTGTTCTGTACTGTAGCTAACAGTCCACATCAGTGTGACAACGGCACACATCTGCCATTCAGACAGATCCATTTTTGCCTTCTCTCTAAGTGTCTCATTCCTTATAAGGGACCTTCTAACACGAATCTGCTGCACACACACTGACAGGTGGAGAGAGCAAACGCTGACACACCAAAGCTTGATTCAGAGGTTTGAAATAACAAGATCTCTATGGCTTTGATGATGCCTAATTACTTCCACAAGAAATGCCATTTTATCATGAATGAACGAACCAGAGCTTGAAAAAACACTTCGAGCCACCGGGCGTGTAAGAATGCAAACTATTCCCAATGCAAGAGCCTTACAGAGCAGCCGATCAAGCATGACACATTCAATAAAGCTCTTCATCTGAGAGGATCTGCAAAACATGGACATCAACTAATATGCATTATGCATGTGCAAGTGATATGCATTAATTTATTTTAAAATACATATGTACATATAAAAGAAGGTCTATATTTAGGTCTTGCAACTAATTTCTTTGAAACACTTTTAATCAAATTTGAATTAGGCCTACGTAACGCAGCTTTAAACGATCAGTCATTTCAAAAATAAATAAAAAAGTTTAAGTTTTATAAGCACAAATGCTCGCCTTGCTCTGTTCTGTGATGCACGTTCGTGACTCTCCGGTTCGAAAAAATGTTTTTTGAGTCATTTCGTTCATTCAACGAACAAAATGAACGAAATTACTCGAAAAAAGATTTGTTCATTTTGATGAACGAGTTCGAACAGGAGAGACACGAACGTGCATCACAGAACAGAGCAAGGCGAGCATTTGTGCTTATAAAACTTAAAATGTTTTATTTATTTTTGAAATGACCGATCGTTTTGCAAGATAAGCCCCTTATGGATCGTCTGGTGTCGTTTAAAGCCATTTGAAGCTGCACTGAAACTGTCATTTGGACCTTGGACCGTTTGGTACCCAGTGAAGTCCATTATATGGAGAAAAATCCTAGAATGTTTTCATCAAAAACCTTCATTTCTTTTCGACTGAAGAAAGAAAGACATGGACATCTTGGATGACATGGGGGTGAGTAAATTATCAGCAAAAGTTTTTTTAAAAGTGAACTAATCCTTTAAGTTGTGTGGTGTGACAGATTGATTTGAACCCTCTGATGTGGTGTCCACTACAGTAAACAGATCTTTATCAGCAATTTTAACCATTCAGAGTGTGATCTTACAGCTAAACCACCATGGGTGATCACCTTTGACCCTATCCCATAATTACAAAGCATCAAGTAGGCTACTTCTTTAATATTAACTATAGGTGTGTGTGTGTGTGTGTGTGTGTGTGTGTGTGTGTGTGTGTGTGTGTGTTTGTATTATATACAAAAATATATATATTCTTGCTTTTAAACAAAATGTGATTTAATCATTCATGCATCAGAAGGTTAAAAGTACTAATATTCTCAAAAACTACATTTATAATAATAAAAATCCAAGAATAATAATAAAAAAAAACGTTTAAAGTAGTTTTTGTGGTATAGCATGGCATGTCCCATCTGCAAGTTTTAAAAGCCATGTCAAAAACAATAATGCACACAAGCAATGTGTTTGAGGAATACCGACTCGCCTCCTAATGATTCCTTTGCTTGGTTGATCTGATAAACGGGTTCGCGGGAGCGGGTGTAACGGTGCACTTGCTGATGACTGTAACAAATGCAACAAACGCCAACAACAAAGGTAACATCAAACGCTGAATGTATCAGCGTGACGTCACACTCATATGTATCTTACCTTCCGCAGTTCAAGCGTTTCTTCACTCTAACCTCCTTCAGTAACACTTCAGCACAATCTGGTGTCGGTTAATGTGTGTCCAACATGGGAAAGTCCGGTCCGCTCGCGACTCTGCTCTGTGCCGCTCTGTGCTGGTGTTACTCGCGGAGCAGCGAAACTTCCCGGTGAACCGACGGGATGCGAGACGCGCAGCGCAACACGTGGATGACAGACTGACAGACTGACTGACAGACAGACAGACGCACTGAAACACTCGAGCTGAAAGTCATTTCTCATAGGAAAGAAAGTGAGGCAGGGAGCGGTGCGGTAACAACTTATACAGAACCACAGCGACACCCTTCGGTCAGAGATGGCCACATATATCTAAATACTGCACATCTTTCTATCTATCTATCTATATAATTACTGCACATCTTTATCTACATATCTGTCTAACTACTGCACATCTATCTATCCATCCATCCATCTATCTATCTAATTACTGCACACCTTTCTCTCCATCTATCTATCTAGGCACGCGCACACATGTAGACATCAAAGGGGGCTTGAGCATCTGCCCTTTTTCTTCCTCGAGAGAAAGTGCCCTTTTTTTCTGTGGTGCTAAAAACAAACCAAAAAAACATATAATATATATTCCAGTTTGTGCACAGCTTTCCTGTCAAACAAACATATTTATTGAATAAATAAATAAAATCGATAAGACTTTGTCGAGTTCCGATGCTCTCCTTCCTCAAATGTGAATCTAAGTCCTTATCACCATCAGTGATTGTGTGTGTGCGTGCACGCGTAAGTGTAATTATAATAGCAATAAAAATAATGTATTTGATCAATACATTAATGTATTCATTATTCAGTCAATTCAGTATTCTGTTGCTTGGCTGCACAATGCCATAAAAAGAAAGGATACCAAAAAAAAGGAAGGAGACGGAGTGGGTTTTTCAGTTTAGTGTGAATATTTTTGATTTTTAAGTGTTATGTATTCCAATAACACCAAACAAATTAAAACGATGTATTGCCTTGTGCAAAATAAGCAAAATTATTAGTGAAACCATCTCCCTCTCCTTGGTGCAGTTATTTACTCTAAATATATACTTGAAACTAGTAGCATAGAAAACATGCACAGGATTAATATATTTTGTTTAAAAAAATCCATCCATCCATCCTCTATCTAATTACTGCTATCTCTCTCTCTCTCGTTCTGTCCATCCAATCTTTACTGCACATGTCTGTTTATCAATAGAAAAACAAATTGGTCACTGATCTGTCCGTCATTATAATAGAAAAAGATGCTCCATAAGCCCAAATTTAACTTACGCAATGAGGATTCGAGATTCACTCTAAAATGTATTAGGCAAAAGAATGCAATTGTCAATTTACGCTCAGAGAAAGCACAAAAGCCATCTTGCTCCGAACCAACTTTGCAATTCCTTTCTGAATGCATATGGTATAAAAGAAGACACATGAATGGAGAGAGGTTTTCAATAGGAAATGTTTTATTAGATTGCAGGGATACATTTTTTAATTCAGGCAAATGTGCAAAGGGTCCAAATTGAATCACATACATTGCAATGGCTTGTATCATAATCCTACCTAAAGAAAACACAATACAAAATAGTTTGCTTTAGAAAAGGTAAGATGTTAGCTTGAAATGAATTATTGCAATGAAAAGATAATCAAATCGTGGTTCGAGATACAAAATCATCTGTGCATTACGTGCAAAATCTCACATTATAAAATATTTTAGGAAGAAATACAGACATTATGAAATTCAATGTCATACAAATATTGTGGATAGATTTTTCTTTTGACTGGAAATTTCTTTTAAAGCAGTAATTAAATGTTACAAGTGTCAAACATGCGAAGTCAGCACGTGACAAGAGACAAAAGCACTTTGAAATGTTAACATAAAGGATTGAAATTCTAAGGACACTTTAGAGGTCTGGTTAATGTTCAGATTAACTCTAGCGGTCATCAACCTTCAATGAACACAAATACTCATTTCAGACGGCATCACCTCGGGCTGAATCAGAGCCATGGGCGCTTCTTCAGGCCCTGTGCTCAGACCAACAGATTCAAGCCCTTGTTTTTCATTTAGAAAAAATCGTATCAGATCTACAACTACCCTCGGGCTTTCTGTACAAAATTAGAGCATAAAAGTTGAATTATTAGAAAAACATTATCTCCTCCAATTGGCATAATTAGAGATCGAGGTTAAACTGATATCTGTCTTATGAAGATAAAAGACATTTAATTAGAATGGAAAATTTTCCTAGTAAGGTGCTTCTCGCTGATTGTTTAAAGAAAGAAAAAGCTACATTTTAAAATGAGAAATTTCTCATTGACCACATTTACATGCACATTAATATAATTTTTTGGATATTCCTATATACAGAAGTGGCCAAAAGTGATGTCCGGAGGGGATATTTATTTTTTATGACCATACAAGTTAGAGTAGTGTCTAACAAAAGTATTCGGCAAAAAAAGCAACAAAAAAATGCATAGGCAAACAAAAAGCTCACAGGCAAAAAAATGCATACATTGACTACAATATAATCAGTTATTAATATTTCGTTGGTTCTCTCTTGTTTTTTCATGTGTTCATAATTTCCTTGTATGACAGCCTGGCAAAAAAAAGAAAAAAAAGATGTCTGCACAATTTGGCATGTTTCATTGCGTTATCATATAAAAAAAATTACTTCAAGCACAACTGACCAATATGCTTGCAAAATCTTTAAAAATGTTTAAATAAAGGGAGAAGATATAACTTTTGGCCACTTCTGTACATGTACGCAGCTTAAGGGTGTATTCGCACCAGGAAAAGTCCGCTAGTCCACTTGCTTTGGTCCGGACCAAATACAATGTTGATTTTTTTGTTTTTGTTTGGTATGGTTTGCTTTCACACCGTCCTTTTTACAAGTGAACCAAAATTTGTAAACAAAACCAAACGTGTGCTAAGGTCATCCATTCATTGGACAGAAATACGACCCGTACCAGAGTTGGTTTGGAACCGGACCGAGACCAACTCTTCAGCTGGGTCTCGGTACGGTTGTTTGGTCCGCACCCGAGTGCGATTACTGTATTCACACCTGCCCAAAAGATCCGCACCAAACTTGAGTTCGGTTCAATCCAACCAAACATGACAGGTGTGAATACACCCGAAGTTACAGCAAACAGGTTTGCAAGGTTACATGACGCACACTGTACATATAATCAATCCTGATAATGATATGCATGTAGACTGTGGTCACTTTCTAAATATGAATTAGAATTGGAAGAAAGCAAAGACGTTTCCCATCTATACTGAGGACAAATTCGCCCTTTCTGATTGTGCATTAAAACATTGCACGGATTTGAGCTACAGCATTCATGGCGACTCCGTAGAAGTTTGACAAAACTACCGCTGAACTGATACAAAACAGCAGAGCCCAAACTCGACAGTCACCCTTTCCCTAAAGACACACACGCCGCCTGGGTCCCGCAGATTTCCAGAGAATTCTTCAGAGAACAGCGATAACGAGCATGAGGAACAGCTTTCATAGGTGCTTTCATCATCGACCGCACCTGGTGGAGTTGGCAGCTGTCTCCCACCCCCCAAAACACGAGTGCTACCTTCACACACACACACATACATACATAAACACACACACTCTAACCACACTGTCTTTGTACAGCTAACAAAAGCTTTGAAGTGTTCACTGTGCTTTTTCTGTCTGCATACTAGAGATGGGAATCTGATGCCGATTCTGATTCCTAAATGGTTGTGTAAATGATTCTTTGAGTAAGAAAGAATGGATAATGATTGTAAAAAAAATGTATTGCATGTGCAAATTTATCAGTCAACACTATTGCTGAGTGTTTTCAGTTTCTGGTTCAAACATACATGGCTGAATTAAACCAGTATTTCCACTTGCCAACATGTGGATCAGGAAGTCTAAGCTCTTAGTGACTGGAGGCGGGGCTAATTTGCATATTCCTTATTCTAAATATACTGTACTAAATTAAGCAAAGGTATAGACTCACACTCAAGCTATTTTAAGGCATGATGAAATTATTTTCACAGGAATTTTTTTTTAAAAATATGTAATTTTGATTATCAAAGATGAGTTTTAAGGGATACAATTATTGACTGCAGGGGGACTTTAATCATTTTCTGTCTGAGTGGCTTTTTAACTGAAAATGATTTTTTTAAATTAATCGAATCAGATCGAATTTTAATGTGAATCTTCTCTAAAAGAATCGTTCTGAATTTGCAAAAATTCTTGAATCAAATTGAAAACCTATGAATCGTGAATCAAATTGATTCACTATCTACCCAAAGATTCACAGCCTAACTTTAAAATGTTTCCCGTTGTGTTATTTCTTTAAAAACAATTAACTGGTTCTGATTAAGTTCTTTTAGACACACATTGTTAACTCTAACGTCTAAAGCATGTGTGGGTAGATATATGCACACAAAACACACACGCTCTCTCACACACACACGCTCACACCTGGCCTCGAATACATCCGTCATTTATCTTCAAATCACTCCATAAGATCTTTCCCTTTTCCACCTGCTACTACATCTCTGTCCTCCTCCTCCTCCTCATCCTCCACTTCCCCTGGGTTCGGCAGGCTGCTGTCCTCCCCCAGAATGCGGCACAGCTCAACCAGCCGCTGCTGCATCTTGGGAATTCCCGAGAGCTGGGTCTCGAGTCGGATCTTCTCGTCCTGCAGGGAAATACGCGTGGAGGCGTCCAACTTCTCAAAGCGCCAGCCGCCCTCGCCGTCAAACTGCAGCAGGTGGGAGTGGTACTTCCTGTAAGCAGAGGAAGTTCAGGTCAACGCGTGTAATTTGGATATAAAGTAACGCAGAGATGCTGGTAGAGAAACCTCTGGATGAAACAAAGTCTAAAGCTGTGCACTGTCCTCACATGGGCTTTTTTCCTAAATTCCTGGAAAGTTTTACAGCATTACGATTGCAAAACTGCTGTATTATACACTTCTAAAGTATAGTTATTATTTATTTTCTACAAAATCCTCTGAAGGCGTAATTTGTTTTTGATGACCATTTTCACCCATTCTCTTTATACTACCATACTTTTAAGAAGTCTATATGCAAATGACCTCTATTGTTATGACTTGCTAATATCTGGGTACTGGATTAATTCGCAGGGTGAACATGCTCAATATTTATTAATGTGATCAAAGTTGAATTTTCAACATCATTACTCCAGTCTTCTCTTCAGTGTCACATGATCCTGCAGAAATTATGCTGATTAGCTGCTCAAGAAACATTTCTGATTATTATCAGTGATGAAAACAAGTTGTGCTGCTTCATATTTTTTGTGGAAACCATGATACATTTTTTCAGGATTCTTTGGTGAACAGAAAGTTCAAAAGAATAACATCTGATACAGAAATCTTTTGTTACATTATAAATGTCTTTACTGTCACTTTTAATCAATTTAATGGATCCTTACTAATTAAAAGTATTAATTTCTTCCAAGCGATCTTATGTTGATGTGCTCATGGATGTGATAATCTCTTAAAAGATTCACTGATTCATAGGCAGAGAGCATTATTAGTTGGCTAGTTTTCTGATTGACTAAAAGAGCGTGAGCCGCTTCCCTGAATTTTTATCCCCTCTTTTTTTCCCCCTAGTGCAATCACAGAGACAGGTGTTTTCTCTCAGGACACCCATTTCTGATTTTATGCTGGGCATTCAGCACCTTTAACAACCCGTTATTGCAGCTTTGTTGGATAGTCTGGGGAGAGAGTTTTGTGTTGTGAATATAGATAATGTCTACACAGTACGTCAAAATTCTACTTCAAAAGAGCAAGAAAAATCCTGTTTTCCATCATATGACCACTTTAATCTGATGTGTTTATGATTCAACGCTTAGTTCCTGAATTAACATAAATATACTTTTTTTCCCCACAAGCAATAAAAGAACTGCTCTTCATTTTCATACGATTGAAAACCCACCAGAGAGAAGGACGGTGTGTGATAGAGAGAAGCGCAATCCCAGCATCCTTTGCAGCTTCAAAGATTTTGCCCTCAACGTCAATACTCACAGCACTCGTACACTCGTCTAGGAGGGCATATTGAGGCCTGTTAGAGATAAACCAGAGATTTATCAGCTTTAAACACACAAGTTGTTGGGGACTTTTTAAAAGACTTAAAAGCACTAGTTGGCAGTTGAATTGTTTAATGTTTTATATTCTGACTTGTTTTTGTTAATTTATTTCCCATTAATACATATCTGAGTGGTTCAACAATAATCTCCCCTAAAGCAGCTGCTTGCTTCAAATGCAAAGTGAGCTGTATAGATTACAAAAACACTAACTGAATCCAGTTAACCACTGATAACATTCAGTAATTAAATATTTATCAGTTCAGTGGCTTAAATGAAACCACGAGAAGCTTTCCTACATGTACTGTACCACAATTTAGCATCTTCAAAGTGTTATTTTTTCTTTCAGAAAGAGGAAGTCATTCTAACAATTATCTCAAGCAACTGAAAGATCATTACTGGGAAAATATCCCAATAATAGCCCTGATAACTTTGATTTAAATAGATGTTAGTCCAGGAATAAGTGTAGAGTAATAATTTGAAAATGAACATAAATGTGTTATATTTGATAAAATGTTTACCATCTACATTTCACAAGTCCATCAAACTGATTTTTGCAAAGATGTATAGAAAGGATCAGTCTCTATATTATTGAATCTGGATGTAAAGAGAGTAAAAATGTAAATATTTTCTGTGACGTACTTATGGTAAAACATCCTGGCCATGCCCATCCGCTGCTTCTCTCCTCCAGACAACACATCCTTCCAGTCGCTCAGTGCGTCCCAACCTGACAATATTTAATCATGTTTAAAGACTACTAATAATATATGTTTACAACCAATACAGTTTTGCTTCTTCAGTATTACTGAATCATTTACACATGCATTATTAATTACATTTATTAATATTTCATCTAAAAACATGTTAGTTCAACAGTTTACATCCAGTACAGTAAATGTGCTTGCTTTTATCTTGCAACACTGATGAAAATAAACATTCAAATATCAGTCTGTGTGCACCACTCATTCAAAATGAGTCTCTTATGCTCACCAAGACCAGCATTTTGTTTGATTAAAAATATAGTAAAAACCTAATATTATGAAATATTATTACATTTTAAAATAACGGTTTTCTATTTGAATTTATTTCCAAATGTCCTATTCTGTGATTCAAAGCGTAATTTTCAGCATTATTAATCCAGTCTTTAGTGTCACATGACTCTTCAAATGAAAACAATTCAAATATGCTGATTTGGTGCTCAGGAAATTACTTATTACCAATATTGAAATAAAAATGCTGATTCAGAGAACAGCGTTTATTTGAAATAGAAATCTTTTGTAACAAATATAGTAGTGGCCAAAAGTGATGTCCGGGGGGATTTATGTTTTTAATAGCCCTATAAGTTTGATTAAACCATCAATATAAGAGGAAAATATTAGATTTTTTTAATATATATATATATATATATTTCAAATATGAGGGAAGAACAAAACACTAAACTTGGTTAAGGTATTTATCTGACATTATTTTGACAAAAAAAGACTACAGCTACAGGTTTTTATTTTACAATGCAAAAATAAAATGCACAAAAAAAACAAAAAGCTCACAGGAAACAGCATACATTGACTACAACATAATCAGCTATTAATATTTCGGTGGTTCTCTCTTGTTTTTGCAATTATTCATAATTTATTTGTATGACATCTTATCCACACAATTTGGCATATTTCATTGCGTTATCACAAATAAAACAATTGACTCAAAGCACAACCACGAAATATGCTTATAATAATGTTTGAATAAAGAGTGAAGATGTCAATTTCCTAATGCCAAAATCCCTTTTGGCCTCTAAAATTCTCTCACCTCCCTCTCTCTCCAGGATGTAGCAGAGGTTCACAGTTTTGAGGATTTCCTCCAGCTGCAGGTCAGAAATGCTCTTCTCCTGCATCTCCTGAACAGAGTGAGGATAGATGACCTGATCTCTCAGCGTTCCCACAGACATATAAGGCCTGAAAAAATAAAAAATAAAAATAAAAATCCTGGCATTTAATCATTTAGTTATTTTTGTTATTGATGAGTTGTAATGAAACTTGAGTCCGAGTCAGTTTTTAGTGGATAAAATAGCCGGATTCATTTGATGAAAAGGTATTACTTCTGAATAACATTTATATTTCTCACTGTGTGTAATGATATTTTCGGAGTATGTCTTGTTTCATCTATCCATCCATCTATTCTCTGTTTCACATCCTGCATTAATGATTTTCATAAAACGAAGGCAAAATGGGTGAAGTGTTTCAAAATGTAGCCCACTCAAAAATCAATTGAGCATTAGGCACATCCTATAAAAAGCAGAACAAAGTCTTATCAAATCTTTTTTCTCATTAACAGTTCTAATGTAGATGTTCAGTGAAATGCAAGCAGGCCAAATGACAAACAGCTGCAGGTTTTAAATGATGTCGGACACATCCCGTTGTGTGATCATGAACGCGACGCGACGCTGTGCTCCTGTTGGGTTTGTAATGATGCCGACATGTAACGCAGTCACAGGAGCACCATATGTGCTGACTGCTTTTGGATTGTGCTCCTCGTTTTAATCAGCACGCTCATCAGCACTAATTAACCTGGCACGGCGTGGGAAATGGAAATAAACACATGCACACACACCCACGTCTCTGCCTTCTAATTGATCTTAATTCTTAAACAAAAATCCAGCAGACTGAGTCTTAGTACTGGGCCCTGAACCTGCACAAAGAGGAATCATCAGCCTTCTACAATCACATGCCAATTTATACACTACTGGCATTTACATAATATTCTGTATGCTTGATTAGATTTAGTCTCAAATCAGAGTACAAAAACAAAAAGAATTTTAAAGGTGTTTGGACGGCATATTGGTTTTAAACTGTGTAGTCATGCTTTTTGGCAAATTTGTAAAATAAATGTTTATCTAAAAGTAAACCCGAGGCTGAAGCTGCTACATTGGTTGTATGTGTGAACCCAAAGGTGGAGTAATTCATTTAAAAGGTAATATATTTAGCCAGATGTTAACTATCACATGACAAAGAGATCTGTGGTATCGGCAATTCGGCACGCAATTTTCAAGATTTGTAGTGTCTCCCGATACTGACATATCTTTTGCAGCTAAAGCTAGGTGAAACAACTATGAAAAACATCTACATTTTTCTGCCTGTTGATGATATGCAACATATCTAGCTATATTTACCAATTTGCTCCAAAATAGCCAGTTGTCAAATTATTATTACATTTTTAAATGTCATCCCCCTAATTCAGATTTTTATTAAATTATTAAATTATTGGATAATATGTTTTCCCCCACCAAGTGAACACAAGAATTTATTTTTAAATTTATGTATATATATTATATTATATATAAAAATATTTAATATAATACACATAAAAAAAAACATAACATTGATATAGGTTTTTATAATGAAATTATGCATTATATTGTCTACAGTGATAACACAAATGAATCATTGAATCAGAGTTTTGAATTGATTCACTGAAACTTTGCTACTTACTACTTTTAAATTAGAGCATTAGTAAAACTAACTAAATAGTCATCAGACATGAGAGAAGCATGGATTGCTCAACTTAATGGCAACTTGAAAAAGCATTAAAATTATCAAACATTGCTTCAATATACATATAATTTTAGGGTGTGCTGACACTTGTAGTTCAGTTCGCTTGGTCTGGACCAAAAAAAACATTTAGTCCTGGTCCAAACACCGCATTTTCAATTAGGCATTTTCAACACTGCACCTCTCACTCCACCCATTTGCATTAAGAGGTCCATTGTTAGACAACCAGTCGTACTATTGAATGGTCGTGCAACATTCTTTCATTTTCCCCTGAGACGAGAGAAATCTACTATTTACCTTTTTCACTTCCTCCTACAATGACGCAAAAATCGTCATTTGACGTCATTGTAGGAGGAAGTGTAAAAGGGGGGATTTCTGTATAGACTACAAGCACAAATTCCCACCCTTTCAAACCCGCCCATAGGGGGTTGTGCCTAATGCGCTAACAGAGCTATCACAGATCAGTGGGTGGGACTTCACTTGCAGATACTGAAAGCAATATCAGCCATCTTGTTTATAAGCTAAGCTAACAAGCGCTGTGGATATAGGAAGTTGCGACAATGACGGAAGAAACTAAACATGATATGGAAGTAGAGGATTTTGAAATTCTGCTGCTCGAATCCGCTGTTCGTGGCTATCTTTACGAGCCGCAATATAGTGAAGAGCAGCTGAGGCTGATGGAGGATCAGGAGGCGGCTGCCTGTCGCGGACAAGGAGCCCGGACTGGGTCGAGCTGAGGCGGGCTGCTGGTGCGTGTGCTCTCGCTGTGCGCTACGGACACAGATAGAGTCCGTCTGCTGCAGAGAATTTCAACGATCGCAATTTCTCCTGGACGAAATCTCTGAATCAGACGACCACACGGACGTTTGTGTTGTGATGTGAACCATCCTAGTTTCGCCTGACTGAACATCCAGGTATCATGCAATAATTCACCATATAGAAAGAAATACAAACGAGTAATTCACTAATGTTTGCCAATGTAACGGGGTTCGTTGTTGTGGGAAGAAGGAGGCTGGAACCGGCGAACATTTGAACGTTTTAATAGTAAAATAAACAAATACAAAACAAAAGTATAAGCCAGCTGAGCTGGCCACACACAACAGAAACAAAACATAAAATCAGGCCTGTTCCTTTTGTGCTTCCGCTCCTCCGTGAGAGATATGAGACCGCTGCACAGGTGTCATTCATTATCACTCGCGTCGTCCTCTCACGTCCCTCGCCCTCGTCCTGCTCGCCACAGCCAACTAACTAGACATTTTTTGTGAAATGAATTTCAAACTCATTTGGCAGCTAGCCTTCTTGTAGACGGAAGAGTGATTTCTCTGATGTTTGCGCTGTTCTGGATTAGTGGGAGTGGCTTGCGGAGCTGCATTGTGGGAGTTGTTGTCTTACATACAAATGCGCCCCAAAGTTATTTTCTGTCTTTTCTCGGTCAAGAGGGCACCAAATTCAAAATTTCTTTTACATTTCGACTACATATATAACCCACTTTCAATAAAGATTAATGTTGAAATGGGTGGAGTGACCCTTTAAGGCATAGGCATACGTTCACAAACTGATTGGTTGGCTTTTATTACATTATTTTGAGACAGAACTTACCGAACATCCAAAACAATGTTGTGTGCTGGGCTTAATGCGCTCGCTGTATGTGCATAGCCTACATGATGCTATTTTGACCAGCTGAGAACTCGTGAAGAGCTTATAAAATGTGTAAAGGAGTCAAACCAGGACCCACACCAGGGTTTGGATGGTAGTGTTCACACTTATTTAAATGAACCAGACAAACAGAGCAATCACACCAGGGTTTGTTTTAATTGAACCAAACATGGCAAGTGTGAACACACACCCTTATATAATGAACCCTAGCCCACTTAACTACCACATAGTCAAAAGCATATGCTGTAACTTCCCATCACGATTGAAGTACATATTTGAATTCACACTTTTTAGGTCATCGCGTGTAGTCTGTGTGTAGCTGTAGTACCTTTGAGGTATGTAAAACATGTGCTCGGGTGAAGGTTTGTAGAGCACTCCACTGTAGACGGGCCAGAGGCCGCTCAGGATTCTGAACAGAGAGCTTTTTCCACAACCGTTGGGGCCTGTGATCAGCAGATGCATGCCTTCCTCAACCTGGAGAGAAAGACCCAACATCCCCCAACATGTTAAAAAATACACACAAACATACATGCAGCAGATCCCAGAACACCCCCACAGAGAGAGAGAGAGAGAGAGATACACAGAGGGACAAACCACGGGAAACAGCTAAATGTGTTTACAAATTCAGCAAAGCCACAGGGTTAAAAGGAGCAACTGTGATGGGAAACGCTTGATGGTTTTCAAAGGCTCTCTCTACAACACAGCATACCGAGAAAAACAGATCGCTCCCTCTCTGCACCCTGTCATTATGTTAAAGCCCTCCATTCACCAGACACACATAAATGTACCAGCGCAGCATCCAGCTAGCGCGTCAATTACTATTAAAAGACCTTCAACACAACACCAAACCAATGTGAATCATCTGGGTTCAAAACATCTGGAAGCGGTGTTAATGATATTTCTAAGTATAGAGACGAGCTGTGTTGAGTGACTTCAGCTTATTTTGACGGCTGTCTGGCAGTGAAGAGCAGATTTAACCGGATTTAATCTTAAAGGAACAGCCGAGTTCATCCAAAAATGTAACAACCTTAAAGCAACATCAGATTATATCTGGCCTCCGTGAGAGGTTTCATCTATCACATCATTGTCTACTGTGTTTCTTCCTTTTGGCTTGCAGTAGGCGGTCTGCTTTTGGCTGAGAAAGCATTGTTGGTAACATGAATTGTGTCATGAGCACACCGCATGACTGGGACATCATGGCCATGAGAGGGTATTAGCACCATGCCGCCCCTGCAAATCGAGGCGCTGTCGTGGAAACCCTAAGAGCACACCAACGCGCGACCGGAAAATAATCAGCACATTGTCCGGGCCAGACCAGAGGGGGGTCACACTGTGGTACCCATGAGCCATGTTTTAGAATTTAGAAGGAAGCATGAATTAATCATAAGGAGCAGATACTCAATCTATAGTCAAAAAATAGCTTTTAAAGAATTCTGGTGCATGAAGCATGAACTGCATTCATAACTAGTGCATCTAAGACTCGTTTAATGAAATAATTCCCACTTAAATAGTCAATTAAACAATGATTGCCATACACTAATAATTCAGTACACTGATGGAAATTTCATGCAAAATTTCCCCCCGATTCACAACAGGTGAATACACACAATCACATAAATTTTTTCATAAATACTCATTCTAATATTGATGAAAGAAATTATCGATAAATTCTATATTCTATTGAAATTGTATAGAATTCTAATAAAACAAAAATTCTAATAAAAATTTGAATAACAGTGTAAAAATATGTGTGTGTGTGTGTGTGTATATATATATATATATATATATATATATGTGTGTGTGTGTGTGTGTGTGTGTGTGTAAATATTATATACATATATTTTAAACATAAAAAGAATCAGACCCAATTTACCATTAATATTTTCAAAAATAATCCTTCATTTTGGAATGATGTACTAAAAGATGTTGTTTTGTATGCGTTGCTGAACTGCCATGCAATGCTTCTAAAATTACTTTAAACAATTTTTTATACTTCTTTTATAATATCATTCATGGATTTTATGCATATTTCTTCATATTAATGGAGCATGGAATATTTTTATTTTTTCCACAGAAAATTTAAATCCAGATGTCTACAAAACTGCAAAAAAAGCTAAAAGGTGCTTTAAAAATGGTAAGAAAATGTGACCAGTTAAAGCATCTTGTATAAATTTCCCTTAAATATTAACCAAAATGCTTGATCTAAAAAAAAAACCACCCACACATGTCCACGTTGTCAGACAACTATCGACATATCAGCTCTACAGGTGTTATCTAAAACATGTGCATAATAAACAGCGGTGCTGAGAACATATCAAATGAATATCTGCAAGACTGGGACATATTTTGCTAAACTTATCTTGCTAGCTTTAAAGTTTACGGCTTTTAATCCTGTCAATATGTTTTGAGCTGCACAGAATAACTGACTATATCTGTCACCAGAGCACAGGCGGGGAAAACTAATTCAAATATTCCATAAAGATAAGCTAATGTGAGCAAAACTGACAGTAAGAGTGAATGACCAAAATACATACAAATTCTCTATGGGGATCTCATAATAATCTCAACCTAAACCCACTTTAAACTGTCAAAGGTCAGACACTGATTAGCAATGCTGTATTATCAGTGAAGCACTCACAGAACTGGGCCAGAGAAATAAGAACAGATAACAGCCTCATTGACATATTCACACTTCACTTGCACATAAATCCTGCATGTTGCATCAAACCATGGACTAATTTACAAGATATTGCAGCATAGAGTAAGAAATAATTGAATATACTGTACAGTCTTCTTAGCTGGAAAATGGAAAACGGTTTTAGTTGGTTGTAACAAGTATGCAATCCCGCATGCTCATTTTACACTGGTAAAATTACAATATGTATTAAAATAACTAAAGGAGGTTATAAGATTGGAAGTTACCTGGATGTTCAGGCTGGAAACCACCACATCCCCTGTAGGAGTTATTATTGGCAGGTTTTCACATTTGATACCCTGTTCCACATCAATCACCTGACCTAAACAAATGCACACAAACAAGCCTTCATGTAAACGACTATGTTTAGCATGGAATATGTAAACGCACCAATAACGACGTACTGCTCAAAACATACTTAATATAGACTACCGTAGAAAAGTTTGGGGTCGGTAATATTTTTAAAACGTTGTTTAAAGAAGTCTCTTATGCTCACCAAAACTGCACTTATTTGATTGAAAATACAGTAAAAACAGTTATATATTTAAACCTTTCAACGGTAGTGTACATTAATAAAGGATGCAGCTGTAACTGTGTAAACCATAGTATCCTATTGTTGTGACATGACCTCATTTAATTCAGCAGTTTTTCCATTGAAAATAAAAAGTTTTATTTTGCATTTGAATCCAATTTTCAGCGAAAAAGTGTTCACTTTTGAAAACCCAATCAAATAATGAACAAGAGATCAAATCAAAATCATGGTTTATATTGCTTCCAGTTCATTTACTAAACCATAAATGGGGTCAAGTCGAGCACATTGCATTCTAGGATATAATATTTCAAGCAGTATGCACTGACTGTATAAGATTACATTTTGTAGTAAGATCATCTGCAAATTCCAAGCATATAGGAAATTAATGTGCAAATTATACATACTGCATAATACTTTTTAGATGGTATGCTATTCCGAAAATGTTAAATACTACACAACTTAAAGAGATGAGACTAAAGTTGATCAAACCTCGTATCTGCAGCGGTCCCTCCACTCTCATGCCATGTGTCACCATCTGAGTTTCTCCCGTCTCTTCTGGCTTCACCTCTGTGGCCGAACGGCGGTACACCCCGACACGCACTTCCTCAAACACCTCAAACATCTCATACACACGAGCGGTATATCCAGCCAGTTCTGTGACCTGTGATGGGATGATATAATTTTTTTTAGCAACATTCACACATGAAACTCTATATAGGCAACGCCTTTGACTGAAGTAACTAGTCTGAAAATGGCAGAGAATTATTTATTTGGAGCTGGATGCACAATGTTTAAGTTTGCTACATTCACATGACGAAAGATGATAGAAGATCAATTGATGCACACTAGTTTTATTTAGTAGATTTTAGATTTAGGTGCCCCTAAAAGTCACATTCAAAAAGAAAACACTGGTTGGTTATATAAAATGGTTAATGGGTTTTTTCTTGTTTATTGTTTTAAAGCACCCCTATTATGCTTTTTCAGATATTACCTTTCATGTGGTATGTAATATAGCTGTTTCTGAATGTAAAAAGTCTGCATCTGCAAAGATATAAAATCAAAGTGCAGGATAAATTGAGTTAATTGTCTCCCAAAAGAAAGAATCGATTCTGAACTGCCTGAAATGAGTCGTCAGTAATTCCAGTCTTACTTCCTGCACAAAACTATGTAGGTTGTTTGTAACAAATTTGCATAATGCCAGTCAATATTGGCTTTAGCATCGGAGGAACCTTTTCATAGTTCCTAGAACTATTGACAGAAGTTCCCGTTTTTTGGCGCATTCGCACCGCAGGAACTATGAATGATTTTAGTTCTAGGAACTCTTTTGGAGAAACTAATTTAGCTCCTACTTCAGAGTAGGGTCTAAACCAGCAATATAGGAACTATCCGTGACGTAAGTGTATGCTGATTGGCCGAACGCACGCGAAACACCATCACCCGCCATTTTTAAAAAGGCTGTGTAAACACACCGATTATAGCCAATATATTTTCTCCAGAAACGAACTCTACGAACATGGAAAACAGTGATAAATGGGCCTCTTAACCTTTACGCTGAGGAGAAAATCCAACACGACTTTAAGGGGACCAAGCCAAATATGATCATATATTTCTGCTCAGCTAGCAACACTGGACATCAACCACACGGCATACGCTAATAACGTTTCATTATTGTCCACTTTCTGTGGATAACAGTTCTATCTAATAATATATTAGACTGTTGGTCAGATCGTAAACTAATGAACACGGAGAATGCGAGCGCTGTTTGCTCAGGCTCTGGTGTTCTCAGCGCCGACAAAATAAAGGTCACAACAACAAGCGCAGCTTACGTCACTTCAGAGTTCCTACTGGCAGTGCAAGTGCAACCAGAAAACATTCCTAGGGGAACCATTAGTTCTCGGGGAACCAGCCTGGTGGTTAGAACTATCCCGTGCGAAAACCCCTTATGGTCTTCACTTGCTGCTGGACAACAATGTCTAATTTGACCCATAAACACTGTAGTTGTAGCTAAGACTGGAATAGTTTGGTTTGTGTTGTCAACATGTGATGAAGATGCTGTTTTTTGGGCTGCAGAAGCAAACCCACAAGGCATGCACTCCCAAACGATGAGGACTAAATTCAACACCATCATTACTGTTCACTGTATCTCAGTGTATCAAGGGCTGAGGAAGCCTCCAAAGATGAAATTAAGAAATAGTAATGGCTGTTTGGTTTCCGACACACTCTGTAAGCCACAGACTGGGCCATCTGACCAATCAGAGCAGAGTAGGCTCTCAGAAAGGAGGGGTTTAGAGAGACCAAATACTTGAACAAACCAATTCAGACACTGGGAGAAAAAAGGTGATGCTGCAATGTATATTATGAGAAAATGAAAGTGTTTTTGACTTTGTATGAATGTAAACCTACTGTAGCAGACCTCCAAAACAAAATTAGAAACAGTTAAAAAATAGGATTTGCATAATTTGAATCCAATTTTGGGCACTTTAAAGCGGCACTTTAGGGACACATTAAAATAAGACGGAATAAGCCATTTTCTTGTAAGTTTTTGTTCATATCGAAGTGCATATTTATAGTTTCTGCTTAGCTTGTTCTTTTGCAAACAAAATTGTTTTTTTCTTTACTGTTATCTTGATGTAAAAGTGCCTACTGGAAGGTTGGTATGTGAAATGCATCTCACCTCTTTGTAGGAGACCATGATCCTCTCCACAGCGTCAGCCGCAGCGTTCAGAAGGTTCCGGGCCGTTGTGAAAGCCTGTGTGCGGTCACTCACCAAGTCCTCCTCCTTCATCACCAGGGCTGCCTGTTTCACATCCTCTGAATCTGAATGGACGTCACAAGAACACGAGCATGAGAAAAATATCAAAAGCAATAGGGGTGAGAGGAGCAAACATGTCTATCACATTTTAGGGACCTTGTTTTGAGGTTCTGTGGAGAGGACATTAACATATAGAAGTCTTAACACAGCAGTTTGGGGTCAGTAAAAAAATTTGAAAGAAATAAATACTTAGACACATTAAATTGACCAGAGTGACAGTAAAGATGTTTATAATGTTACAAAAGCTTCAAATTGCTGTTCTTTTGAATATCTATTTATCAAAAAAATCCTTTAAAAAGATGGATCATGGTTTCTACAAATAAATTCAGCAACACAACTGTTTTCAACATTGATAATAATCAGTAATATTCCTTGCAGCAAATCAGCATATTAGAATGATTTCTGAAGGATCATGTGAAATTGAAGACTGGAGTAATGATGCTGAAAATTCAGTAAGGGATCACAGGAATAAATAAAATTTTAAAATACAAATCTATTTTTTAAAATTGTAATAATATTTTGCAATATTACTGTTTTTACTGTATTTCTGATGATCAAATAAATGCAACCTTGGTGAGCATAAAATACTTTTCAAAAACATTCAGAAACTAACCTTACCAAACCAAACTTTTGAATGCACACTTCAGGGACAAAAACAAAAAGGTACTAAAGTGTCCACTTCAAGAAAACCATATCAACACACGCTCGATGTTCAAGGAAGTTTTGGATTGAAACAATCACAGAGCCAAAAGGTCTGAGACAGAGAACAGAGGAGAACAGGGACTATAGATAATCATCATAATTTAATCCATACCATATTTAGAGTATCCGGTGGCAGTGATGATAGGCACAGCGACCATGACCAGGCCTGATGCGCTCCAGAGATATTTCATCAGGAACTGTTCCAGCATGACATACCACAGCCTCTTGAACAGGATCAGGTTAATCTGCTCGGACAGCGCCGTGTAGCTCCGCTGCAGCTGAAACATCTCGATCTGCGCAGGGCAGACACGCAGGCACGCATACACACACGCAGGCATGCATACACGCAGATACACAGGCAACAAGATAACATTAAGCTGGTTTCCAATTATAAAGTGACTCAGGCTTTCTGAATCATGATAATGTCATTTCATAATTTGTTACTGTTAGTACGAATAAGAAACGTGTATTTTTAAGCGTAAAATCAGAGCACATTAAAACCATCATGAAGGTAAATTATGATGATTATCTGCAGTCCGTGTTCTGTGTGAGTGAGAGTCTGGGGTCAAAGTGGAGCATACAGACTTTTGCCCTAATTCCAGGGCCTTCTTTGTATTCTGGCCACATGACCCCTCTCTATGAACACTTTCTCTGGCCATATGACTGTGAAGTTCAGGAACATTTCCAATTGCAAGCATGGGGCACTATTTGTTTAGCTGGGATATTTGCTTTGTCATTGAGACACAGCCACAAAATGACCTCAAATACTCGTTTTACAGTCTTAAAGGGATAGGTCACCCATAAATGAAAATGCTGTCATCATTTAATGCTCACCCTCATTACATCTCAAACCTGAAGGACTTTTTCTTCCATAGTAGAAAAAAAAAAAAAAATTAAGAATGAAATTTTAAGAATCGTACCTTTCCTAAACATAGAGACACCAACCTCGTGGGTCGTTAAGAATTTTTTTATGTCTTTAAAAGAAGTCTATTATATACGGAGCCCGTTTCTCGTGCGCACGCGAAAGTTTCTTGTGAGCATCTGAAAGTCTGTATATTTTTATTTTTGCAAAGGTCCCTTTAGGGGCTCCGTAATTATGCTTGTATAATAGCATAATTACAGAGCCCCTAAGGGGACCTTTAAGTGGGGGAAAAAAGTGATAAATGGTAATATCGGAAACATTGTTATAATTTAAAATTACTTTTCTTTTTTTAAATGTAATTATTTCCTGTGAGGCAAAGCTGAATTATCAGCATCATTACTCCAGTCTTCAGTGTCACATGATCCTTCAGAAATCATTCTAAAATGCTGATTTGCTGCTCAAGAAACATTTCTTATTATTATCAATGTTGAAAACAGTTGTGTAGCTTAATATTTCTGTGGAACCCATGATAATTTTTTTAGGTTTCTTTTGATGAATATAGTTCAAAAGAACAGAATTAATTTGAAATAGACATTTTGGAACATTATAAATGGCTTTACTGTCACTTTTGATTAATTTAAGCATCCTTGCTGAATAAAAGTATTATTTTCTTTCAAAAACGGTAGTGTATGTATTTAAAAATAAAATAATTCGCTTTTATATTTTCAGTGTACTAAAGTAAAAAAAAAGTGATTAAAATTGTAAGGCACTTTTTACAATAAATGCTGTTCTACAAAACAAAAAGTGCTCTACGAAAAACCCTGGTATAGCCTACAAGCCAATTATATTAATATAAAAATATTATATATCATTATATTATTAAGACAATAATATCACATTTGTTAAATCTGTTAAAAAATATATATATCAATTGATTTAAACATATTTAATTGTACAAAATACATTAATTTTTTTTTATTGTGGCCCCCAGTTTTAAAATCCCTGTCATAACAAAAACAGGCCATATGTCTCATGTGCAATATTACAAATATTTTAAAGTTATTCACTGAAAAACTTCACTTTTTGGTTCTTTCTGGAGCTTGATTGCGGCTGGTCACTGTCGGTTTTCATGCTATGAAAAAGAACAGTGTGAACATGCTCCATTCATACATCTCCATTTGCATTCCTCGGAAGAAAGAAAGTCATACAGATTCGGAAACACATGAGGGTGAGCAAATGATGACAGAAAACCAACCCAAGGGAATATTTTCTTACCTTATGTCCTCCATAGAAGGCAATCTCCTCTGAATTGGCGATGATGCGAGAATGCATGTATCTAAGGTCGCCTTTCCTCCTGGCTTCCTCGGCCACAAGTTTACCAAAGCGTGGAGAGAACATTCTCAGAACCTTGGCAGTAAGTGCCACCACGATGCCAGCTATGGCGGTGGGCCAAGTGGTGTTGGCACCTTTCGACTCACCTATTTTAATGAGCGTGTAAAAGGTCAACAATACGTCGAGAATAGGTTTGGTCAGGTTAGAGTACAGATGAGCCACAGAGGCAGCAAACATCACCACATCTTCAGTCAAGGACTGATCAGGGTTTGCCAACCTGCCGTCCATGTTGCTGACACGGTAGTATGTCTGATCGTTGAAATACAGCATATAGGCATGGGTGACCAGCCGGGTGCGGAAGGCTAGGGTGAGCTGACCCTCCAGGTAACGGATGGCACTGTTCACAAACGTGGCCGGAATGGCGATGAGCAGCCACTTGGTTAACTCCACCACAAACGCCCTGGGGTCTTTCTTCACAATGGTTTTCACTATTTGCCCATCCAAACTGGCTACATAGATGGAGAGAAAGGTGCGTGAAATGAGGGCTAGAGAGTGGAAACCGAGCAGTCCAAGTTCTTTGCAGAAAAGCCGAGGAAAGAGGATTTTCAGGAGACGAATCAACCTCTCAAAGAATTCACGGTTCACAGCCGGGGAGCTTTTCTTTTTCCTCGAGGCTTCCACTTGAGGTTCTCCATTGGAGGTAACCAGGTCAGTACCCTTAACCTGTTTACTAGTTCTTCCTTTCAGCCTGCCATATACGTAAGGGGAAAGTTTCTTCGCCCCATACAGCGCAACAACAAGGAGAATGGTCTTTTTCACAAGGGGGTTTTTCAGCTGGGAGGGAAGCTTTGAGTACACAGACATTTTGCTTGTAGCTTATCAATACTGAGAGGTTATTGAAAGGCGGGTGGCTAACGTACACAGCTATATGGTTATCTATTCATGTAAACTAATATAAATGTGATTTCAGCAAATTGACAGCATGTCAAACTAAAGCTCTATTGGAAATCTCAGTTTCTGAGACAGAAATTAAATTAAATGGAGAAAAGTGGAAACTTGTGTGTAATTCTATTCTTCTCGCTTTCTTTTTTTTATTGACAATTTTTATAGATTATCATACAACATAAAGCATAATTATGTTCTTAAGACCCTGCAATCTTGCTCCTATTTGAGTGAGAAGATAAACTCAAATATTTCTCATTCTAACAAACAAACTGAGTTATGCCATACACATGAATGTCAATAAACTCTATAGACTACTCTTACTGTATGTCAATAATTCTATCATTTGAATCTATATTTGTTTAAAGCTAAGGAGTTTTTAAAGTAACTTAACACATAACGTTAAATGTCTACTTAACGTTAAATGTCATGACTCATGACTGACATCTCCGCTGAGGAACTTCTCTGGGAAATGTTGTTTACAGGATAAAAAATAAAGTTAAATGTAAATATTTTGCGAGTGAGAATGGGAAAATACTTAAAGTGGTAACTTATCTGGCAAACAACATGTCCTGGCTTCAGAGGTAGTTCAAATGACAGCTAGCAAGACAAGCTAATAAACTCAGTGTACTAAACGCAACAGCAGTGCGACACTAAAACACAACACAGTAAGTCGACTATAAACAATATTTAAACGTTTAAATTTCCGCTATATTTAATCAAACAGCATGTAAATGTCAAATAAGTGTCGTTTAAGTTGCGCTGCTAGCGCTGCTGGCTAATATTCACTTTACTTCAACTTCCTCCGTCCAACTTTCCGTCTGTTTTGATCATCCACGTAAAGGTCATTTTCACTGCAGATCTGATATAAGACTGGCCATAATCGTGATGAGCACATGCGGTCCCTGTCATTTAACTCATCCAACGGTCCGAATGCAGAATAAAAGCCACCGGTGTGTGTTTGAGAGCAGGCGTAAATCCATCAACCTCACCGGGACTCAGGGTCAGTAGAATCTCAGTGAAATGCGCCGATAGGTGGAGTAAACGCAGGCGTTACTCATGCCACACTATACAAAGTCACACACGACTGGTGTTTTCATAATCACTGGCGTCCTTCCAGATTATTGCGCTGTTAGTTTTACTGCTGCAAGATACAGTATATTGTTTTTGTAGTATCTATCTATGTGGTATTTTTGATTACAGTTGTACAGTTTGATAGATTGACAGACAGACAGACAGACAGACAGACAGACAGACAGATAGATAGACAGATAGATAGATAGATAGATAGATAGATATGGATGGATGGATATAGAGATGTGCAGTAGATAGATAGACAGATAGATAGATAGATAGATAGATAGATAGATAGATAGATAGATAGATAGATAGATAGATAGATAGATAGATAGATAGATATGGATGATATATAGAGATGTGCGATAGATAGATAGGTGGTTGGATGGATGGATGGATAAATAGAGAGATGTGCAGTAGATAGATACAATCATCATCTTTAAAATTAAATTGTGATATTACATCATTAATTAATATTATAATATGGTAATACTTAGTCATGTGGTTTAGTTGTTATTAAGAATTAAAACTTAATTTATTTTATTAGTTAGGCCTATCAATCAGAACATGTGGGCTGTTTAAAAAACACAGATTACTGCATCTGACCAAAAAACACTTTATCAAAAACAAACTTTGTACATTCTTGGTTTTTAATTTGATTTTTTTTTAATAGAGATAGAAAATGTTGAAAACCAAGTGGAAAACAGCAAATTATATACAGGAGACGTTTCTTCCAAAAGTGATAACACGTGATCAGGAAAATAGCGATTAAAGAGGATTTCGATAAGGATTTTTAAAATTGGAGCAGGGAAAATACAATATCCAATAGTATCCAAAACATGGAGGGAACATCTTTACAAAGTGTTAGCTTTTGGTACCATGATGAAGCAAAACAGAGATCCTAAAACATTGGTTTTATTTGCCTTCAGTGTTATCAGTTTATCAAGTCTTTAATCAAAAATAAAAGGCTGGTATCCTTCATATTATTCATCATTTAGATCATTATCTTATAAGTTTTATGTTATCAACAGAAATAATCATATTTCTTTCAAAACGATAAAAACATTTGACATAGATGACCTTAAATGTCCTCAGCAAGGTTTTACAAGCATCATAAACATTCGGTAATCTTCTCACTGGTCACTTGTGTTAAAGTCTGTTTTAAGTAAAAAAAAAGATAAGTTTCTATCAGTGACACTTTCATGCATCAGTGGTGTTTATTTGAAATGGACAGAGCACAATCAAAGCAGCTTTCAGTGTAGTCCTGAGGCAGCATTTGGTGTCAAGAGTGTCTGAGAAAGTTTCCATTGCTTCGGCTCTCAGCTTTATATTCAACAGATATATTCAGGTGACGGCATCTGACATGAAGAAGCTTTTCAAGACCTAGCCTACATCAATTTGCCTATATAATGCTGTCAATGATAATACAATGAACCAAAAAATATGAGGGAACAGTAGACGAGTCTTAGAGGGAATAAAGAAGAACAGATACCCGCATGCATTGGTACATCAAGGTTTTTCGTTTTGTTTTGTTTTCCAGAAGGGAGCACTAACACTATAGGAACAAAGCAAACTACATATATTTGAATGGATTAGCCAGCAATCCAAATGCCTGTTTTAGTTTTTAGGTTTCATTCCTAAATAGAGAGTAAAATCTGGTGGTAGGAGCCAAATTCTTTACTGAAACTAATGAGAAATACCCATTTGTTACATGGAGCTTAGTAAAGTCTTCTCCGCCGCATTTGCTAGGCACAACGGTCCAAGGTTGGCATCCTGGCATTAGTAGGCAATGCCACATTCTGAGTATCACAATTCATCAAATAAATTCTAAAGGAGGGTGCTGGAAAATTCTTGCCAATTTCTTGGCTTAAATACGGAGTCCCGATTTCGTTAATTAAGCCTTTTCATTTCATGCAATCTAATTACTGAGAGATACCGTAAATATTGACATCTGCAGTCAATCCGATAGGAAAAACAATGGACAATTGCAATTAAGGCGCTTGTACACAAGAAGCTGGTGATTCTTGTGACAAGCACTGCACCTGGCAGGACGCTTTGCATGCTTCTGCAGTGGGTGCTGGTGATTTGAATGGATCCAGAACCCCTGAAAACAGATCATAGGGCTCCTCCTAGTGGTCATTGTTATAAAAAACCTGATAGAATTAGGGAGAGTCTCATGGAAACAGTCATATTTCACCCCAATATCAATATACTTTTCAAAATTATATTTTCTCTAAAGAAAAGGAACTCGATTTTTAAGACCCATGTTTTTTGTGTGTGAGATTTTCATGAACATTAAGCACGTTTCCCTCCCACACTCGCATTACTAATGCATCTGGATGTTTAGCTTTTGAGCGTTTTTATGTTTCTCATTATTCTCAATGATCACTCCCATTAAATTTTCATTACTGTAATTAAAATTCATCCTATCCAGAAAGGATCCTTTTTTAAATCAGCATAAATCCAGCAGTAAAATACAATGATGATCCTTAAATCCATGATTATTTTCTTCTATTACAGTAATGAGAATTGGGTTTGTGCTTTATTGTCAAAGAAAATAAAATCATAATGTAAATCTTAATGGACCTAAAAGAGTTGCTTTAAACATCATTTTTCTTTTGATTTTGGAGTGAAATGTGTTCTTGACAGGTTTCATGAGATTCACTCTTTCATTCTTGCTTCATTTCTGAAGAAATGCAATTTAATACATCAAATGTTAATTTTACTTCATTCTTCCTGCAAATTTGATGTGATTGTATATAGTAATACTGGTAATTACAGCCTGAGGAAATATAAACAATCATAAATACATGTGATAATGATAAAGATGTCGTTTGAGCCGCACAGCGACCTTTGTGCCATTCGTAAAGGCATAGTTCACCCAAAAATGAACATTTACTCACACTCAAGCTGTAATAAAACCTGTATGATTATGAAGTACGAAGATATTTGGAAGAATGTTGGTTACCAAACAGTTTCTATCCCCATTGACTTCCATAGTTTTTTTTGTTTTGTTTTTTCATACAATGGAAGTCAATGAGGGCTGGCAATTGTTTGGTAACCAACATTCTTCTTTTGTGTTCAACAGAACAAATAAACTCATACAGGTTTGGAACAACTTGAGGGAGAGTAAATGACAATTTTCATTTTTGGGTGAACTATCCTATCAAATGTCATCATCCTGAATGAGCACAACATGTATACTCTTTTACATTAGTAATAAAGATACTAACAGAATTATAAATTTCATGAAATACAGAGTCACTGACTCTTTAACAGTCAATCAAAGTTTAAGATTTGGTTTGTTTTTTATCCTGCACATTTTAAAATTGCTACCCAAAATGACAAAAAAAAGTATTAATTTAGTCTAAACACAGTCTTCTTGATTGTAATTTGCATAGAAGTATTTTCATAAAAACATTAAGATCCTGATTTTTTTCAAAGGGCCTCAAATGACCAGCGACCAATACTGGATTCTCATAAACAACAAAAACTTGTTTTATAGTGACAAATCTAAACCAAGGCTGGAAATAGTGTAATAGAATTAACTCACATTGTTGTTTACTAATAGAAATATGGTGACATTTTGTCTTTTTTCTCTGACTAACCTTTTGCTGATTAAAAGGGAAATTCACTAAACTACTTAAGTCTACAGGAACCCAGAAATTATGTGAAACTAGAAGACAGCTTGATCTCATGCTGAAAATGGTCTTTAGTACAAGTGTTTGTCCCATGACAGTTGTTGCTTAGCATATATTAGTATTACAAGGATGATAGGCTGATTTCCGTCAGAATTATTCAATTCTAACCGCTGAAAGGAAGCAAAAAGTCTCTTTAAAAGTCCAGTCTGCCATTCCATACACAGGTAAGCTGGTGTTTGCTGAAGTCTCTTTGTGTTTGCATGAGTGTGTGTGGGTGAGAGTGTTTGTTTGAGTGTCAGACCAGCGTGCCTGGCGTGGGTCTGTCATTACTGGTCTCTTTAAGTGTCATCTCCTGCATTTTAGATGAAACGGTATCTTGGTACAAAGAAAGCTCCATCGACCTATAGGGAAGAAGAAAGAAGAGGTGACAAAGATTAATGAGGTATGATGAACATCTAAGAAAAGGAAGTGTTTAAAATGTATATAAAATATAATATTAAAATATATACACTACTGTTCAACAGTTTGGGGTCGTTAAATTTTGTTTGTTTGGGTTGTTTAAAAAAAAATTGTATTCAGCAAGGATGCATTAAATTGATCAAAAGAGACAGTAAAGATTTTAATCTTTCAAAAATGCTGTTCTTTTGAACTTTCTTACACAGGATTAAATTACATTTTAAAATATATTCAAATAGAAAATGTTAAAGTGTAATAATATTTTACAATTTGTCATATTTCTTACCATTTTACGGTCTTGCCTCGATAAGCATGAGAGACTTCTTTCAAAAACATTAAAAAAATCTTACAAACCCCTTAACTTTTGAATGGTACCATAATAAATATGAAAAATTGAATGTTAATTAAAAAAATACTATTGTTCATTCAAAAATACTATAATGAAAAAATACTATAATTCATTCAATTGAACTAACTGTTCATTTGTACAGCTTGAAATGTGAAAATGCAGAAAATGATCATGTGACACTGAAGACTGGAGTAATGATGCTGAATATTCAGCTTTTCATCACAGGAATAAATTACAATTTAAAATATATCAAAATAGAAAACAGCTATTTTAATTTGTAATAATATTTCACAATATTACTGTTTTTATTTAATTTTAATAAAATAAATGCAGCCTTGGTGAGCATAAGAGACTTTTTTCAAAAACATAAAAAAACTGTAAAAAAATATTTAAAATGTTAATTTAAAAAATATATACTATTGTTTAACTACTATAATAAAAATAAATTCCAAAACTTTGTGAAACTTAGTGAATGCAGAAAAGAACATTGACCAAGATAAATAAATGCTGTAAAAGTCATGATACCTAATATATATATTTACCTTTTTCGAAAACAAGGGTTTCTTGACTGATGGTTCATGTATCATATGAATGTAGATTGTATTTCGGTCTGCAATTACCTGCCGTGTAGAGGGTGGCCATGAAACGTGGCCGACTGAGGCATCTGTGGATAGGATGTGTCCGTCTGAAAGGACTGTGGCTGGTGTTTTAGGGGCGGATGGGGTTGCGAGGTGTGCAGAGAGGACGTGGTACGCCTGCGCTGAGTCTGCGTCCCCTCTTTGCCCTTCCCTCCATTGGCCGGCTGTCCCAGCGCGTTCCGCAGATACCAGTCTCTCAAGCCCTCCAGCGCCAAGGCCTTGTGCAGGCTGCGTGTGGGGTCGTCGGGGGTCGTGGGTGTGGACGACTCGGTTGGATAGTGTGGTGGTCTGTGAGGGTGGTCTATGTGCTGGTTGTGCAGTGCATTAACGGCGGTGCCACTGGCGGTGTTGGTTTCAGTGTAGGCAGAGAGCAGGATAGACTCTTGCTGGTGCTGCTGTAAGGGAACGAACGGACCGCAGGATTTGGTGCGTGTCACTTTGACCCTCCGAGGCTCGCCGGGTTTCCCTCTCAGCATTAGTGGGCTGTAGGCCGGAGGGCCGTTGCCCAGGATAAGCTGCTGCGATTGGGGGAAGCCGTTCCTGTAAGCAGGTGGTGGAGCATTGGGACCTTCGGGCCACGGCCGGGTTTTTGCACTATTTTGGACCTGCAGTCTTTGCTGAGCTTGCATTTTCTGCTGTTTTCCCCACACATAATCTATGAGGATCTCATTGTAACCGCCACCTCCGTTCGTTCCTCGACCTCCCACAGCCGAGCGAACGCGGGCCAGCTCGGTGTGTCCGTTTACCTGCCGTTCGGGGCTGCTCCGCTGTGCCTGTTTTAAAGTTGTGTCCATGATTGCTTCTGAGCTCTTGTATGGGCCGTTTCGAACAGCCATGCCTAACCTTTGACCTCCCTCCTCCACCGCAGAGGCGTGCCGGTCGAGTAACGTCTCGGAGCTATTGCTTCGTCTGTGCCCTTGCTCGTAGGACCCCTCCTGAGACTGCAGAGGCATCTGCTGGGACGCCTCGGGATTGTCTGACCACTGCTTCACGGCAGCAGTGCCGCTAGATGATTCTGACCTGCGCAAATAAACAACACATTAAAATACGTTCACTACCATTTAAAAGTTTGGGGCGGTTACGTCCCCAGACGCATTGTGTATTTGTTGCTCTCTCTTTTTGTCCTGCCCTTTTCTTTCACAGGATTGGCTGAGAACAAAGTGATCTACAGATGTGATTGGTGCTAATGGGGCCACTGGGGCAATAAAATGATCTAGAGTGCCTGAAGAGGGAGCTCTGCTCAACCTGGCATTTCCTGTTGTTCAGTTGTACATGTGCTATTGTGTGTTTGCTACAGTGTGTTGTTACTGTTAGCTTGCTTGTTGATCTGCCTGTTGTGTGCAGTGTGAATTTTGGCTTTGAGTTGATATGTGGCTGTCAATCTCATTTCCTTTTTGTATATTTTGTAAAGTATTGTAAATATTGTGTGTGCCAATCCTTTTGTAAATGGTGTTTTCTCCTGTTTTTCATTAGAAAGGGAGATAGGGTAATTTATTGTACAGGTATTTAGTTTATTTTCTTTTGATAGGGAATTTAGATTTTCTGTCAGGAGTTAGTTGG
The DNA here is from genome assembly GCF_051911475.1 of Siphateles boraxobius. NCBI lineage: Eukaryota > Metazoa > Chordata > Actinopteri > Cypriniformes > Leuciscidae > Siphateles > Siphateles boraxobius. The sequence continues at coordinate 31,889,583 of NW_027509219.1, forward strand.
TGTTTGTTTGTTGTTTTGGCCTTTGCTCACCCCTAAAGTTGTGCTTTCATTTGTGGTTCTGTAAATAAAAGTGTAAAAAGGATCTTTGGTTTCCAATTCCAGTTTATGTTGCAGTCTCACCCTAGACAGGGTCGTAACAGGGGCCAGTATGATTTTTTTTCTTCATCAAATAATTGACTACTTTTATTCAGCAAGGATGCAGTAAATTGCTCAAAAGATGCATTCACCCCAAAACTAAAAATGATCCATAATGTACTGACCCCCAAGCCATCCTAGGTGTAAATGACTTTCTTCTTTCAGCCAAAGACAATCTGAGTCATATTAAATAATCCTGGCTCTTCCAAACTTTATAATGGGAGTGTAACTACTGCATAACCGGTCAGAGGTCACTCTCCTGACTCGCATACGGCAGTTATCGGAAGCCCATGATTATAATTCATAAAGTTATAACTATGGATATTTTTCTAACAAAAAAGCATCTCTTCGCTTCAGAAGACCTTTATTAACTGTCTGGAGCCGTATGGATTACTTTTATGATGGATGGAGCTTCAAAAAACAAGGTACAATTCACTCCCATTATAAAGTTTGGAAGAACCAGGATATTTTTTAATAAAACTCCGATTGTGTTTGGCAGAAAGAAGAAAGTCATATACACCTAGGATGGCTTGAGGATGAATAAATTATGGAATAATTTTCATTTTATAGGTAAACACCCTCATTTCGTTCCAAACCAATACGACTTTCTTTGTTCTGCGGAACATAAGAGAAGATATTCTGAAGAATGTTAGTAACCAAACAGTTTTAATTCCCACTGACTTCCATAATACGGAAAGAAAATACAATGGAAGTCAGTGGAACCGAAACCAACATTCTTCAAAATTAGCTTTTTTTGAAGAAAGAAATACATACAGATTTATTGAGTTAATAATGACAGAATTTTCATTTTTGGGTGGACTATCCCTTTAAGCTACCCAAGTGTCTCTCTGATGAAATGACAGCCACACAACACAACAGTATCCAAACGTCCTGATATCAGTGTCTCCCGGCACTGCGGCACAACAAGCTGCTCTGTATGTGTAATTGGATTGAGTAGGAAATAATGGGGCTTTACGCTCAACCTCCTTAGACATCCATTACTTCATTACACTTTATTGCAAATAAGTAATTTAATCAAAATGTTTGTGCCATTATCAATTCAGGACTTTTTAACTATAATTAGCTATATAGTCAGCATGCGAGCTGATCTGCGCAGTGTTTTAACCTCTGTTTGTGCATGGTGTTTTGCGCATTTGTAACCTGATGTGCACTCCTGTTATTCCATTGCGGGACAAGAGCGGAGTTGCTGGTACACTTCTACCTTCTATATTCGACACACTTCTTGGAAGAGTGTGACTCGGGCTGGGAAAAAAAAAAAAAGTCTAGTTACATCTTCTTGTTATAAATCTAGCAGCACATGTTATATGTTATATGCTGACAAATACCTATTTATAAAACTGAGGATGAAGTTATGTTTTGATTCTAAATTGTAGCTGTATAATTTTGGAAGCACTTCATTTTACAATCCTGTTCCCCATGTACATACTATGTACTTATTACAGTAATTACAATAACTGGGTAATAATAACTAGGGTTACACGTTATTTTAAGGTGTCATTGTTACAGTGTAATTAAATATTTAAGTACAATGTAATATTAATTAACTACATGTACTTACTACAGGGTTAGGTTAGGATTAGGATTTGGTTGAGGGTTAATTGCATGTAATTAGGCATAATTTACTGTTATTACTATGGTAATTACATGTAACATATGTAACAAGGACACTGTAAAATAAAGTGTTACCATAAATAAGCACTAACCCTGAACCTACACCTAAACCTAACCCATGTAGTTACCTTATTTTACCCAGTATTTGCTTAGGTAAGTACACTAGAAGTACATGTAATTACACATACAATTAAATAAAGTGCAACCATTTATTTTCATTATACAGTGATATTTGAATAGTCACATGATGAATATAGTTACAGCTGGGGTTACAATTTACAATGTCTTTTAGATTTTTGCCAAAATATCCATGAGTTGCAAAGAGCCTTTGTTCTAGAATCAGCTATAAATTACAAACCACATACATTTTTTCCATCCAAATGTGGTGATTCCAGATCAGCTTATCAATGCTGATTCACCTTTGGATCTACATAAAGTGTAAAAACAGCTGTTCCTGGTTTCTCATGCTGAGCACGAAAGCAAATAGTGCTGAGCGAGTACCTGGCTGAGCTGGCCACAGAGTTGCGGCGAGTCTTTATCTCGTAATAGATCTCCACGGGGGACAGTTTCCGAGAGAACCTGTTGTCTGGACTCCCCGAGACCAGCCGGGGACGTGAGGGGGACAGGCCGTCAGAGGCGTCTTCTGAAGGAGAGAGAGAGAGGTTGAGACAGAGCCAACTTTATAATTCACAGTTATACACTTCTAAGACATACTACTGTTCAAAGGTTTGGGGTCGGTATGATTTCTGAAAGAGTCTCTTATGCTCACCAAGGCTGCGTTTATTTGATAAAAAATATAGTAATATTGTGTACCAGTTTTCTATTTGACTATACTTTAAAATGCAATTTATTCCTGTGACGCAAGGCTGAATTTTCAGCATCATTACTCCAGTCTTCAGTGTCACATGATCCTTCAGAAATCATACTAATATAATGATTTGCTGCACAAGAAACGTTTCTTATTTTTATCAGTGTTAAAAAACGTTTTTTCTGGAAACCATGGTACTTTTTTTCAGGATTCTTTGATAATTAGAAAGTTCAAAAGAACAGCATTTATTTGAAATAGAAATCTTATAAATGTCTTTACTGTCAGTTTTGATCAATTTAATGCATCTTTGCTGAATAAAAGTTTTAATTTCTTTTTCTTTTTTTATTACAGACTGCAATCTTTAAGAGGTTAATGTGTGTAACACAGAAGTTCTTATTTCATTTAATTAAATAACAAAACAAAGCAACTGTGATCTGCTCTCAAATGATGCACAAACTATATTTGTGCAGTTGGTTTTATATTTGTATCAAATATCTTTATATCTATATCTATATATTTTTATATAGTGTGTCTTAAGTGTCTAAATAATTTTTGGGGCCACTGAACATACACAAGTGTGAATAAAGGAGGGTTTTTATGTATCGATTACAGCTAAATTCATATCTGAATGCCATACCCTCAGAAAATAAGCACAATCAATGACTAAGTCACTATATTAACTAATTTGTGTTGTTATTTGTACTGATGCTTGATGCTGATTGAAAACTGATAGAAAGAGTGAGTGTGTGAGAGAGAGAGAGAGAGAGAGAGAGAGAGAGAGAGAGAGAGAGAGAGAGAGAGAGAGAGAGAGAGAGAGAGAGAGAGAGAGAGAGAGAGAGAGAATATGTGTGAGAATCAGAAATGCCACAGGGAGAGGATTAGTTCAGTGAGTGTTAATAACAGGCTTTTTGACTCATTGATGTGAAGACTCTAATGACCCCCGCGGGACTCTCCATCCACTAAACTCATCCTGCCATTGTAATAGTGCTTCTTATCTCTCGCATTCATTATCCTGCTAATGTAAAGCACTGATCCGTGCCATTACTCACCAGTGTCCTGATTGGTGGAATCTGATGTGGAGCTGCTCTCTGACTTCACTGCGTTATCTGAAGATATAAACATTCACACACTACATAACTGAACTCAAACAAACATTACAAGAAGTCACATTAACACACTGTATTGGCTCTATGCTGCTGATAATGGACGAGGGTGTCATATTGTCCAATGGTTATTTTATGTGCTAGACATGAAGAAAAAAATTCTGCTAAATCTGACAAAATTTTCTTTTAGATGTCCTCAAAGCTAAAAATGTGGATAAAAGTAATATTTTTCTAAATTTTTTCTATATTTATAAAATTATGGAGATATGTATTAAAGATTTTAACTTGCATTTTTAACAATTTATTATTTAAAGAGGTTTAACTCTAATGTGATAACTAGTACATGTAAAAGACAAAGATTCAATTGTCGCAATAGACAAAAACAAAAACAGAATAAAAATAATTTTTTACCTTAAAAATTCAAAACGATTTTGGAGAGGTAGGGTTAAGGGTCAATAGTTAATAGTTTCATATGAAAACAATACGTCTGTTTGGCTTCCTTCAGAAAGCTACATAACTGTGTGTTTGTTACATTTTTTACTGAACTTGCATCATCATTTTAGTAATAATGGCCAGAAACAGACCAGTTACTCAACACTTCCTGTTGCACAACGTCTCGTGTATCTCATTCAAGATGGACTGTTTTCCATGTTTGCACACAAGAGACAACTTTCCTTTCTAAATTTATCCCACATACACAAACATGCAAGCATAATCAACTATTCCCGCGGTCCAAAGCCAGACCACCAGTCTGACACTAAACTGGTCTGATCCGTTGTAAACCACTCTTCGTCCTGTCTCTCACAGGCCAAGCCTGATCAGGTAATTTACCAAATTTACATGAGTTAAACACCACATGTAATATCAGAATAATTGTTAATATGATTAGCTTTAACCTTTGTTATCTTGAAACTGATCTCTGAGTCTTTAGTTTGATCTGTTAACCAGTCTCTGTTATCTCTGCACAGTTCAATCAGTCTAATCTATAATCATTACTGTATGTCAGTATTATCACGGCTTGTTTGCTCAGTTTGATCATGGACCGAGCAGAGACAAACATTATCGATTTGTCAATTAGTTGAGCAGCTAGTATAAATAATCAATTTGTATGTGTTTACTGGGTTTAATGGACAACAAAAAATGATCATTCTTAATGGGCAGTTGACATGCTGTACTTTAGTTCAAAAAATAAAAACCTTTTTCATTATATATACAGTCACCTCAAAAAGTATTTGGATACTTGGTTTGATTAATGACATTTATTAAATGTGGTTTAAATGTCCAAATAATTTTAAGCCATGCCATTCAAAAGTTTGGGAATAAAAGTGACAGTAAAGACATTTATAATATTACAAAAATATTTCAAATGAATGCTGTTCATCAAAAAATCCTGAAACAAAATGTATTATGGTTTCTAAAAAAATATTAAGCAACACAACTGTATTCAACATTGATAATATTCAGAAATGTCCAGAATGATTTCTAAAGGATCATGTGACTGAAGACTGAAAAATTCAGCTTTGCATCACAGGAATAAATTACATTTAAAATATATTATAATAGAAAACACTTATTTGAATTTGTAATGATATTTCACAATATTACTGTTTTTACTGTATTTCTGATTACATAAATGCAGCCTTGGTGAGCAGAAGATGCTTCTTTCAAAAACATTAAAACATCTTTCTGTACATACTGTATATATGAGTAAAATATTATATAAAATTTCATGCATGAAATGGAGTTTATTTCCTCTTGAGTATTCCTCAAGCTCACCTGTGTGGCATCCTCTGTGAACGGTTCGTTTGCTGTGTGAAGGATGCTGTTCTGAATCGGCATGTCTACGGAGGGCGCCGCTGAACAGAGTTTTCTTTGTCTTGCGCTGAGAGGCGTCCTCTTCCTAAGCCAGAACACAAACATTCAGCAACTTATGATGTTTATCCATCATGTATCCAATTTCAAATTAGTGGCCACCCATATACAGTATCATCTCAAATCCACACACCTCATTTTTCGTGTTTTGTTTGGAACTGCTGCGGGACAGACCAGCCCTGCGCCGCACATGAGGGACTTTCTCTCCGCTTTCCAGAGGATATTCATGAGGAACTTCACCTGTCATTTCCTAAAAAATGTATGACGAGCAAACATTTTCATTAGTTTCAATATTATTTTCTAATATATTAAAGCAGCCATGTTTACTTTTGTAGAATATTATATTTATTTATATTCATATTCATTTATTTTAATTTAGTTTGAACAAAACATTGAATTAATTATATTTTTACTTCAATTATTTTTCAATTTAATTTAATTTAATTTAATTTCATCTGTAGAATTAAACAGGCTGTTTTGCTGCTATATGTTCTAAATGAACATGAGCTCTATTATGATTGGCTAACATTTATGAATGTGAAATAAATGATATTTCTGGTAAGACGCTGGTGTGCACACACTGTTGTTCATATGTTAATGTGTTCGTAGATGTGACATCATAACCACAACAATTTTGGAATGACACATATTATCAGCTTAATTTTCATAAGCACGAGTTTTGCGTTATGAATGTTAGAGTGTCACATTATACACATTATTTCAAAAGAGAAAGAAAAATCCTCTTTTCCACTCCTTTACATGGATTTTTCATCCAAAAATGAAAAGTCTGTTATCATTTACTCACCCTCATGTTGTTCCAACTGAAGAATGTGGCTAACCAAAGCCATAGTTTTTTTTCCCATAATATGAAAGTCAATGGATGCCGTCAACTGTATGGTTACCAACATTCTACAAAATATCTTATTCTGTGTTCAGCATTAGAAAGAAATACATACAGGTTTGGAATAACTTGAGGATGAGTAAATTATGACAAAATCTTGGGGTGAACTATACCTGAAGCACATCATGAAAAACACACCTGAAGTTACATGTATATAACAAGCATTTTAAATGCCAAGCTTGCTGAGATACAAGTATGAGCAAAGATCAGATGGGCTTGTGCCGGAATCTCTGCAGCGTCACATGATCTGGCAGCTATGTGGTTCAGCAGTGACACCAGGGAGAAATACAAAGTTTAATTCTAAGCTCTTTCTAAGAGCTTTGTTCTAAGAAACTAGCACAAGTTCTAAATATCTAAATTAAATTCAAATTTGAACGTCAAATCTGCATCCTGTTGGTTCCCTCCATTCAGATTAAATTCAGGAATGTAATTGGACTTTAAAATGATGAGACACTGACCGCCTCCAGCAGACACACACGTTTGAGTTCTGCTAATCGAGTGTTGAGCAGCGACTGCAGACTTCTCCTACGCTCCTGCAGCTCCACCATCCGCTCCGCGTGCTGCTTACTGTCCTGCAGCTCTGCAAACACACACGTCATGTTACCTCAGACTGACTCATTTTCATTGTTTTACACTAAAGTTTGGGGTGGCTACGATTTTTATGTTTTTGAAAGAAGTCTCTTCTGCTCACCAAAACTGCATTTATTTGATCAAAAATACAGTAAAACAGTAACATTGTGATATATTATTAAAATTTAAAAGAACTGTCAATAATATATTTTGAAATGTTATTTATTCTTGAATTTTCAGCATCATTACTCCAGTCTTCAGTGACACGTGATCTTTCAGAAATCAGTATAATATGCTGATTTGCTGCTCAAGTAATATTTCTTGTTTGTTATTATCAATATTGTTTTTTAGGATTCTTTGATGAACAGAAAGTTCAAAAGAACAGCATTTTTTAAATACATTATAAATGTATTTACAGTCACTTTTGATCAATTTAATGCATCCATGTTGAATAAAAGTATTCATTTCTTTTTTTTAAACTAGTGTAAAGGTTCTAATTTTAAGAACTCTATATAGGATATACTATATAGAGCTCTATAGGAACTCTATATATATACCTATATATAGGAACTTAAAAAAAACTATATATACAGTATAAATAGTTTTTTTTAAAGTTCCTAAATTTTCCCCTAGTCAGGAAAGTCTTGAATTTTTTAAAAAGTGTGATTACATAGGCTAGAATAGTAATAAAAAAATCAAGAAAACCTACATAGTTTATCTTAAATCTTAAATAGTTTAAATCATTATCCAGAAATCAAGAATGACTGGGAAGACATGGAAAAGCACTAGTCATAAAGTGTGATTATGGGTTACTGGTATCCTGTGCACCCTTAACCTTCCAATATTGGACAGCTTTTGTCCTTTTTGCTTGTAAAATTAAATTTAAAGGTGAAGCATGTAATTTCTTGCATCACGAAACATTTTATGAAGATGTTCTCCTTAAAAGGTCTTTGTGAGGATATTTGCTCGCCACAATAACAGACAAAAACAAAACACACACCCGTCAGACAAACAACTTGCAAAGTACAATTCTTAGGAAGACAGCAAGCAAACACACACACATGCACATGGAGACGCTCACCAGGGCCTGTTATCAGGTGACTTTTGACCTCCATGTCATACGTCGTTTGCATCACCTCACTGCCTCCTGATTGTTAGTTTACCTACAGAGAGACAAGAAAACAAACCAAACATTACAATGACGAATGTCTCCGGCAGAAGACTTAGCTAGATTCTACTCAAATCAGACAAGCGTGTAAATAGCTCACTCGTTTCTTACCTTCTCACGGTTTGGTAACAGTCATATGTACTGCAGAGATTGGGACTTGTGGCCATGAAGCAGAAGCTGCTGGGTGTTTCTGCAGTACTGAGACTGGCCTGAGGGGGGAGCCACTGTGCTGCGGCTCCTGCTGCTGCTGCTGCACAAGCCTTCACCAACTTTATGCCCTGAAGCACAAAACAAACCATATGAGACACTGGAGACGCCCCACACATAAGAGCTCTGAGTCTGACTGGGAGACACCTTTGAAGACAGAGTATCAAATCAATCGCTTATATAACTGATAGAACAGGCAAGGTTTAGGAGATGTGACTGATGTGCATGAAATGGATAGCAACTCAGATTATTTGGTCCTGGAGAAATTTAAAGAGAATAGGTTCATAGGGAGATTTTGAGTATTTGATTGCAATTTTTGTATCTTAGCCAAACGGATCAGTTTGAGACATTGAGACCTCTATGAGACTTTCTCTAAGTCTTTTTCACATGAGAACAATCATAGAAAGAGAAGTCTCAATCTATGAGAAACAATTGAGATATTAAAGAGATTTCAGTGTGATTTTTCAAGGTTTATTAGCTGTCTAATAAGCCTGCCATTGTATATTATGAATATTGTTGGCTCTTTGGCGAATTGCTTTTCTTCTTTTGTAAGTTGCTTTGGAAAAAAAGCGTCTGCTAAATATAAATCAATGGAGGGAAACCTAAGATTTTATTGCTTTCTCTGGTGCACAAATTAAAAGATATGAGATGTTTTTAGAGCTTTCACTGCATTGCTGTTATTAACTAAAACTACTATTAAAAATCATTTTCATTCATTGAAATAAATAGCAGTGTTATTTTAGAATTATTTATATCTTATAGTATTTGTTGTTTTGAATAAATTTGTATTTATTTATAATAAATAAATAAATATTTATTTATATTTTGTTTATAAAATAAATGATACATTTTAGACAAATGTATAAACTTAAAAACTTACAGGAAAATTAGAAACGCTCTCTTGGCAACTTAAAATAAAATAAGTTTAACTAAAACTAAAACTAAAATGTATATTAAATTAAATCTAAATAGAAATAATAAAATGACAAAAGCACATAACAAAATTATTTTAAAAAAATTATATATATATATATATATACACATTTATCATAAATAAATAAAAGCTAATTCAACATTATAATATTATAAAATTAGGTCAATTTGAGATTTTATTTTTAGTTTATTTGCACTTTCAAGATGGTTTAGTTGGCCCAAGTCAAATTCACATGGAATTGCCTGTGGGAACTCCAGACAGGAAGTGGACTGTGGTGTGCAGGAAGTGGCTCATGAAGCAGGAAACCAGTGCGGGAAACAGAAATGGGAGGCTCAGACTGACCTATAAAAACAATACGGGCAGAAATCCTCACGCACAAAAACACTCTCACAGGGCACGAGTTATTTCCTAGGATCAGCCGTAAACAAGGAACACAATGAGGAGAAAGGTCGAAAACTGCATCTCACGCTGTTTCCTGCCTGCAACCTAAATAAATGTTAAAAAAAACAAATGTTTTCAGCTTTAAAGCCCAGTGGTGATCTATTCTTCACAATGCAGTTTTTCAAGCACAACCATCAGGAAGTAGTTATTATCTCGGGCTGCATGAGATGGGCGGCTCTCTCTAGACGGCCCGGAGCGGCTCTGTCATTGAGAGCGCATGAATGATGGGTGTCTCTGAAAAATGTAAAAGGTTATAATTATAAAGAAGGATCAATAGAGTCATATGCGTAAATAACTTGGAGAAAATGGTCGCAGATGAGTGAAGCACACATCGTAATAAAAAAAAAACAATAGAACAGTGCAGGTATTGTGTGTTGTCATGACCTAATCGTGCCCGTCACACACACTCGAGGGTCAAGGGAGGACAAATAAAAGCGAGTGGGCCGATAAACGTAACACAAATATGTGCATGTTGCTAGAGCAAACACAACGTCTTTGCCTGTCTCGGTTTGCCTAGTGTTGGGTTTCAGCTAATGGAGTCACGCTGTTGTCAGTTTGAGCTTGATGAGATCCCTGATCCTGCTGGTGCCCTGCATTGAGGAGATGTTGAAGAACTACTCCAGTCTTCCAGCAACGTTTGCCAATTCTGAAGCTTTCACTGTAGCGTTCACCTAATTCGCCAAATGTTTTGATGAAACCTTTTCACAATATTCTTCCATTCCAAGTTATTTCTCATAACAGCAGCATATGTTGATCTCATTCCCCTATTGAAAGAGGCCATATTTTTAAAGTCTTAATTTTGATTTTGGGGTCTGCTAAAAAATAGGTTTGAATGTTCAAAAACACATCATTTTTCCCATACTCTCCATTGTTGCAGCACCTCACTTCCCAGTCTGTCAGTAACAATCTGTTTAGTTCCTGTCTCTATGAAGTCCCTCCTTCCGAAAAACACAATCTACTCTGATTGGTCGGCTAGACCAGTGTGTTGTGATTGGTCCACCGCTTTGAGCGTATTTCAGAAATGCCACGCCATTTACGGCATAAGTTTCAACACACTTCTAACGTAACGGGAATTATTGAGAGGGAATTATTTAACTGAGGAATATTGTGACGTGTTCGTTCCCAGAAGAAACTCAATCGACTATAATCGAGGTGTTTCAGGGAGTTCAGAAACAGTGTGCACTGATATAGAGAATAACTCGCTTTGAGTGACTTTGTAACTTTGCAAACCTTTTTCATGCTATTTCAAAAATGTCACGCTACTTACGCCATAAGTTTTAACACACTTCTAACGCAACTCAAGTAGGCCTCGATCCTTTTATTTTGTGTATGCCTTGAGCGGGAATTATTTAACTGAGGAATATTGTGACGTGTTCGTTCCCGGAAGAAAACTCAATCGACTACAGTCTGTGTGCACTGATATTGAGAATAACTCGCTTTGGAGTGACTTTGTACTTTGTAACTTTGCAAACCTTTTTCATGTTCAAACCGCAATATTCTTTAGTAGTGTTTACTGAAGAAAAAAAAGTGTTAAGGCCACCCTACCAACCCACCAACCACCCTAACACCGTATCAACCTGCCAGAACACCCTTGAATCTGACAACCAAACACAACTCATCAGGTTAAGAACTTCTGCACAGCCAAGCACTACTCACATTGTCTTTGTAAAATATAAAAATCTAGGATAAATTCAGATTTTGCAAACCAGCATGAATTTAGGGACTATAAATATGCACTAGACAAGCTGTGCATGTGTTTGTGTGTAAGTGAGAGAAAGGGAGAGAGAGAGAGATTCACCAAATGTCATGACAAATGTTCTGCGGTCCTCACAAGGTCTGCCAGCATTCCACTCTCTCATGTCGGAGCCTGTATTATCACTTCTGTTCAGATGTTCATGAAAGCACAATCTGTCAATTTTTTTGCCTTCCCGCATTCATTCCTCTAACCATCTCTCGTATTTTCTCCGTAAACATGTTGCCTAATCCTTAACATGTAAAGGGACCATATTGTACTGGCATTTCATAGCATTTTTCCCCAAATTGATATCTCTTTTATATAGATATATTGTTATTTTTCTATTTTATATATATATATATATATATATATATATATATATATATATATATATATATTCTGTACACACACACACACACACACATAGAAACTACCAGTCAAAAAAAGTGTAGAACACATTTATTTAAAAAATTATTTATTTACTTATTTTGCAAATTATTTCTGTGATATACATGTGTGTCTATACAATGAAAAAAGAAAATACACTCTCTTTGAGTTTTTGGCTTTACGTATAAGTCGTATTAGACATAATACGAAACAAATCTTCTGGTCCTTAGCAGGTCTTAAAATTAGGTAAATACAACCTCAGATGAGCAACAACACGATACATATTACACTGTGTCATTATTTATTAAACAAAAATAAAGACAAAATGGAGACGCAATGGGTGACAAACTGAGAACACCCTATGATTTAATTGCTTGTAGAACCACCTTTAGCAATCGTTTTCTATATGACTATATCAGTCTCTCACAGCATTGTGGAGGAATTTTGGCCTGCTCCTTTTTACAATGTTGCTTTAGTTCATCGAGGTTTGAGGACATTTGTTTATGCACAGCTGTCTTAAGGTCCCGCCACAGCATTCCAGTCGGGTTGAGATCTGGACTTTAATTGGGCCAGTCCAACCTTGATTCTTTTCTTTTTCAGCCATTCTGGTGTAGATTTGCTGGTGTTCTTGGGATCATCGTCCTGTTGCATGACTCAATTTCGGACGAGCTTTAGCTGTCGGACGGATTGCCTCACATTTGACTCTAGAATACTTTGGTATACAGAGGAGTTCATGGTGGACTCAGTGACTGCAAGATGCCTTGGTCCTGTGGCTGCAAAACACGCCCAAAACATCACCCCTCCATCAGTGTGATGGACAGTGTTATGAGGTGTTTGCTGTGCACATCTGACCTTGGGGTGAATTTGCTGGGACGTCCACTCCTGGGAAGATTGGGAAGAACGGTCTTGAATGTTTTCCACTTGTAAATAATCGTCCCTACTGCAGAATAACTTCAGATTGTTTGGAAATGGCCTTAACTTTACCAGATTGATGGCAGCAACAATTGCTTCTCTAAGATCATTGCTAATATTTTCCCTCCTTGGCATTGTGAATCATCTAAATGATTAGCAGCACCTGACTGCTACTTAATAAAAAAAAATAAAAAAAAGGGTGTACTAAGTTTGTCACACATGGCTTCTCAATTTTGGCCTAGTTTTTGTTAAATAAATAATGACACACTGTAGTATGTCGTGTGTTGTTGTTCATCTGTGGTTGTTTTTACCTACCTTTAAGACCTGCTAAGGACCAGATGATTTTTTTATGTCCAGATACGTGAAATATATATATATATATATATATATTATATTATATATTAGTCATGTGAAAAAGAAAGTACACCCTCTTTAAATTATATATAATTATATATATATATATATATATATATATATATATATATATATATATATATATATATATATATATAACATTTAACATGTTAAACTGCCCCTCTTTTTTCCATTTTCTCTGATCCTTACAATCATGACCTTGATGTTTCACATAATATCAACAATTTCAAACAGAAACAGAATGGAAATTTTTTCTCCGGACTGCAGAATTGTCTCCTCTGGGAATACGGTCTATACTGAATCTTTCCTTCTTGCAGAAAGCGCTGAAGTTGGGGATCAGCAGGTTTTTTAGCTCCCTGGACTCTCCGCGACCTCTCTGATCTCAATGGTATCTGACAGACGTGTTCTCTACTGTTCCGTGCATCTGCTAATTAATCCCACACTAACGAGGAAGTGTGGACACCGCTGCGTTTCCACATCACCAGACTGCACCGAAACCATCTTGCTTTCTTTACTGCAAAACTAAATGCGGAGTCACACTATATGGGTCACTCAAAAGACAACTAAACTCAGTCAAAACAGGTTTTTCTAAACCAGAAAATCATAGAGTCTTGAGGATTGGCTCTTTTGGGCCAGTGAGCAACTACCCAGCAACCATTCAGAAAGCCCTAGCAACATGCTAAAAAAGACTCCAAACACCCTAGCAACCCCTGGCTACAAACTACAACACCCTAACATGGTGGAAGTGAGATTTGCATGGACAAACATCACTCAAATTTTCTGTATAAAATCATTTATATTTATCTACATCTTAAAATGATACACATACTGTCATACTGTCTCACAAGAAAGTGAGAGCACCAAAATCTGTCAGTTCTAACTTTCGCCTGAAGTCATCCTGATTCAGATAATGGTGTTAAACAGATGCATGTGTGGCATTGCTTTTCCATATGAAGGTCAATGGAGACCAAATGGCATCAGGTGAAATATCTGCATGTCCTGACACATGTAAATTAAGAGTAAAGGTCTAAATGGTGTCTATTGCTCATCAAGACATAAATAGCTTTGACCAAAATAAAAACAAAACAACAATAAACAAAACAGAAAGGAACATGTGAAGACTAACACATTCCTTGAAGTTTGGAGGTTTCCACCGCAGACAGCATTTTCCCAAGATCCAAAATTATCAACATTTCTCTTCTGAGTAAGACAGAGTTGGTTTGGTAAACCAAGTATGTTATTTTGTTCAAGCAACATGCAACTTAATGCTGAAGTTTGTCGTTTTTACATCTCTAGTGGCACCAAATGGAACTGCAAAAATAATTATTGTTTTAAATATATATAACTGATTATAATTTCAAAAGATATATATTTAATATACTTATACTTAGTAATATGAAGTCAAAAATGTATTTAAAAAAAATATTTTAATTATCATCAGTTATTATGTATTAACATCCAAAAAAATTGCACACATCAGCTATCTGCTTATAGCGGTACAAAACCAATCAAATTCCAGTTAGCTCTCTACTGATTTGATCTGCTGTACAAATCATCACTGCAAAAACTCAGAATCATGTTTTCTCTTTGGTTTTATGTTCCAGGACATGTGGTATGTATGCAGTAAACTGTTGCCACTCTGGCCTGACCGCATGTTTCTGTTTAATTGCCAGCAAGTCTCTCAGAGACCAAATTCACAGCGCAAGTGACTACATTTTGTCTTGAGAGCCAGGGCGTTTCCTCCATAATGAACATGAAAGTGCAGTGAAAAGAAAGAAAACCAACTTCCGAATCCCATGAGGCTTGTGGTCATTTGTCTCTGTTTTACTCAAGCATGAATCAGGTCTTGGCCTTTATGTGCAGGTCAGGTGATGCCAGTGAACCTTCCGGTCATGCTGAACTTTTGGCCCAGTTTATAAAGGAAACACGCGCCGTTCAACGTTTTCTGCAATGGTTACATCACGCAGCATGTGGCTACATCTGCTGAGCTTCCTGGTCATGTACAACTCAACCAGTCAGAGGGGTCTCCCAGGGGTCTCGAAAGGAAACAGTTGGTTCACACCTTGATGCTCTTTGCTTCCCACCACACCAGCACCTTGATGAGATCCCATATCCTTCTTTTACTCACTACTCTGAAAAATCTGTTGTGCATCCACCCCCGTACGTCTCCTCTCAGCAGGCTGAGCAAAGGCCACATTTCCTCTGACTGGCAGCAACAACAGCTCCGGCTGAGTGGAGTCAGGACGGCTGCAGACAGCAGATGGACTCAACATATGGACCAGCACCCCCCATTTCACAATCTCCATCAGAACCTAAAGCAAAGATCACGCACTACAAAACAGGAATGTTGGTGGAGTTATATAATATTTAGAGACATTTCATGGGTCAATTCTTCTGCAGCCGGGCACTGCAATAGTCCTCTTGGATGGCGATTTCATAATGAAGCTTATACAAAGTGTCGTTCAAACATTTTGTGTTAGTACCCTTTTTTTTGTACAGACATTTATAATGTTACAAAAGATTTCTATGTCAAGTAAATGTACGTTGAGTGGGACTGAGGCGCCAGAACTGCAGCTGATAGAATGTGCGCTGTATGATACTACCATATTTTAGTTTCCATTCTTATTGTGTTTCCACAACATTGTTAGTGAGTAAATCTACTGAAATTGCCACCATAACAGTGGGGTGTGATGTGTTAGACTTAGGGCTACCACATTTTTAAATTACTATTAGAATTATTTTAAGTTAATAAAATACGCAGACCTACACCCAAAAAAAAATAGTTGAGGATAAATTCTTTAAAATTGGGCAATTCCAGCGTTATGGACGTGACATTTGCAGTCAAAACCTGAAATTTAAATTATCAGAAAATGCTTTTAATACTGAATCTGTTTATATATCCATACCCCCTTAATGAAGTCTACACATGCGTTTTATATTTAATATGAGCGAAATACACGTGTGACGTGACACAACAAATGTTTAACTTTTAGGTGGCAAAATATTTTTTAATAATTCTACGAATTAGGCTACACTGCGCAAAAGAAAAGTAGGCTAATAACCGGATGAAGAAGAGTCGGCCTCCACAGAACATAAAACATTATTTTTTATATTCGCATTTGTGAGGAAAAAAACAATGTTACGGACGTGACAGTTCTCCGTTACGGACATGACCGCTCTGAAAGCGACTTCAGAAAGCACAAAGCCTTTCTTTTAAGTAAATTTCGTTTTTTATTAATTGTATCTTAATTTTAATTAATGTTTCTTCAACCAATTGCCTGGATTTAATAAATAAGAAGTAAATATAGTAGAAAATAGATCATCGTGACACGGATTCGCCGGCGCGTGAACTGGACTCTCGTCTCATAAATGAACCGAAACTCAGCGTATAATGTACTTGCCTCACAGACTTGAGAAATATATAGAAAGCTTGATGTCTACTTTTAAACAGAAGGTTTAAAAACGAAAAACAGACTGCTCTCTGCTTATGTAATCCGTATGAAATCTGAATTTCTCTCTGGCTGTGAAGATCGCGAGTCAGCATCGTTAACTTCATCTTGAAGCCGACACACTGACACAGAAAAATCTTGTTTATTAATAAACAATTAAAATCTCTCCTTGCTATATTTGACATATTCATAATCATTACTTTTGCCGGTTCTTTGTGGCAGCTTTAAGATACTTTATTGGGAGCGCCACCCTCGCGTCACCACTGCATCAGCACCGAAAATCAAAAAATCTGAAATCTAAATCTAAAATAAAAAATTATGATACGAAACGAATTATAGGTTTGGTCTATTGTTACAGCCTTAGTAAGATGAGAAAGCAGGATTTTAGTGGTTTGTCATGGTTGTAAAAAAACAATGGCTATCTGAACATCTTTGCCAAGCGCAAAGATGTCCTGCCTTTTTCCAGGGGAGGGTCATGCCTTTTTTCACAATCATTTTGGAGGGTCATAGAAAAATTTATTACTGGCGAAGTGAGGGTCAAGTCTTTTTCGACTACAGATTTCAAAGCTCCTACGGTGGCCCCTTAAATAAATAACGAACAGTCCCTTACTCCAGTCTATATCAAATGTCGACTACAATTCAGATTTTCCGTCACAACGTTTTCTCCATATTTATGATTCTTTGCAGCCTTTAGCCGCTGCCTACGAAGCACTGTATCCTTCACTAGAAACCGAAAATAAAATAAAAAGCTACTTAAATGCCTAAATTGAGCTATGGCCTAATCCTGGCATAATCTAAACCCTGTCTGTGAATCCAGGCCTTTGAATTCTTGCACATGGAAACAATATAAAAGTTTGCTTAAGAAGTATTTCCTGCTAAAGCAAGGCAGTATTTGACACTGGTAAGTGTATCCATAGCAGACTGGTGGGAGTGGCCTTGGGCGTCAACCTGCCCAGTGCATTATGGGGTCAATTTGGCAAAAGGGAATACAGCAGCCTTTTTTCAAGTAGCACCGATTTCAAAACATTTTCACCTTTCTACTGAATAGGCAGCCATGTTTTAATGAAAGCCCTTTACGAGATGTGCACAGCTGCACACAAATAAATGTTAAAACAGAACACAATGCTTTCCAGATGATGCACGCTCCTCTGCATGTTTATCAACATAAACAGAAATGATAAGTGAAGCAAGTTGGACATGCAGAAATGGTGTGAGGGTGCCCAAATTTAGTGTGAAGAAAGCCAAAGCCCTCAGTGTGCTGGCACAATCAGGACATGCTCAAGGGTCATGTTTGGTCATGATGCTGCTTTCATCATCATACTGCCGGATCAGCAAAGTCTAAACATGCAACAATGTAATCCTTTCCATTAGCACAGTTAGCAAATGTCCTCACAGTCCACCCAGACCATCAATGCAAACTAAGCAACAAGTGATAACAACTATGAGCTCATTAATTTATGACCATCCACATTTGCAATACTGTTCAAAAGTTTGGGGTCAGTATGATTTTTTTTAAAGAAATTAATTTTATTCAGCAAGGATGCATTATATTGATCAAAAGTGACAATAAAGATACTAATAATGTTACAAAAAAAACAGTTTCAGATGAATGCCATTCTTTATATTAATCAAAGACTGCTATTTCTCATAACATGAGAAACGTTTCTTGAGCAGCAAATCAACATATTAGAATGATTTCTGAAGAATCGTGTGACAATGAAAACTGGAGTAATGATGCTGAAAATTCAGCTTTGCATCACTGGAATATCTTACTAATTGATTTAAAATGTATTCAAATAGAAAACAGTTATTTTAAACTGTAATAAAATTTCACCATCTTGCTGGTGAGCATAAGAGGTTATGAAGGTTTAACCTCTAGGTTAAAAAAACATAAAAAAATCTTATTGACCACAAACTTTTGCAGAAGTCTTAAAGGTACAATTGCAAGCCTGTTTTTAATGTTTTAATAGCCATAAAGAGGGTGATTAAGGGTCAAAAATAACTAAATTATGATAGTTTTGAGGGAAATAAATCTTTCTAAATCATTCTAAAATGCTAAAAAAGTCAATTATGACCATTTTAAAATAATTCATAATCAGGGAAAGAATAATAGTGTGTGTGCCATTAGCTAACTCAATAATTTTACATTTAGCAAACATCTATTAACTGTGATTCATGCTGGTTGCCTCAAGAAAAGAAAAAAAACATGGCACACAGGCATCCTGGCTTCACTTTTAATCCACACGTGCTTGTAAAAACAACAAACAACAAGTGCACCATCACAATTACATCCCCCACAACCTAATCATGGTCCTATTGTTAGGGCACGGGCGATAAGTGACGCTTTAATCTCACATCCAAAGACCTCTATGCACATAAAACTCTTTCAAGTCAGATGATGGGTAGGAAATGCAGTCCCATGGGGAACAGACCGCAACAACTACCTGTACATCTGGAAGACACATGTTGCACAAACATTCGTCTAGGGCATCTACAACATCCATCTACTGCTGGGCGGCACGTTACAGCGAACCACACCGGAGGCATTGACAGCAAAAGCCCTGCCTCTGAAATCTGGTCCACATTGATCCAGAGCCAAAGCATTGTATTAAATAAGCCTTCTAGATAACAACACAAGGAAGACGCCTTCAGAGACGCGATTCTGGCAGCGGTAGAACACAAAAGGCACATAAAGACCACACAGGGATTGAGAAATCCATCCAAACCATCAATAGTCCAGAATGCAGGAGCTGCTCTGAATCTGAACACTGTGTGTGCGGTAACATTTTTTTATGGGCTCCTGATGCTTGAAGAATTTACAGCTTTCTTTGATGTCTTTGAACTCAGTGGTGAAAATTTTAGCAATGAATCAATAGAACAAAGTCCATTAAAAATGATGACAAATACTTCAGCAACAAATAGGACACAGGAAAAACAGCAAAAATGTTTTTTTCAAAATTGTTAAATAGAAATAAAGTCAAAATAAATAAAAAAAAAGTACAATTTTTCAAAGAATGTAATTGACTACACAAAACTTGCTGTCACAAGGTGTTGTTGTCGCTAAGGTATTCTAAACAGGGTAATAATTCATTATTAAAGGGGTCATGAATTGCATTATTTTATAATGTTAACTGGGGTGCACTTATAATGTTAGTATGATTTTTACATCAAAAATTGGCATCATTTAGAAATAAAAGGTATTTTTCCTACCCTGATTTTATCCCTCTGATTTGACCGCTCTGTTTGAAGGGGCGTGTCTGTGTGAGACTTCAGTGTAAACGCCCTCTGATGTGATTGGCTGACATCTTTGGATATGAAATAGCTAGTATTACATGTGGAACTCTCTTGAAAACTTTTAGCACGTTTTTACTATCACAGCTCTCAAGGTGAACGAATCGTGAAAAGTGTTGATTATAACATTATATTTAAATCTATAGCATTATATTTAGATTGTGGCATGAATGGTTGCAGTGATGAGCTTTGTAGCGGATCACAGATCACATGTTGAGCGCATGAATGCAGTGACCTTGTCATTGCAACTCGATCTCGCCACTCAAACAAATGCTTTCATCATAACTAACAGTGCAAACACAATGAAAATAAGAGATTCGTTAATTATAACGGGAGTTTCAGCGAGAGTCCAGATAAACTGGCGCTGTTTGACTGACAGCTCCAGCGATTGTAAAGGGACCGTTCTTTGAACGATTTCTATATGTAATTTAAATCCTACAAAGAGAAACAATGTGAAGTTGACCGTTTAATCACTGGTTTGATTTACTGACAAAAGTAAATTAAAAAAACGTAACAATAATAATAAAAACTATAATAATACCAAGTACACTGGTTCTAAAACGTTTAAAGTGTGTTGCTATGTAGTTGCTAGGGTGTTTCTGGTGGTTGTAGTTGGTTACTGGTCCATTGGATCATGCCTCTACGATAGCTCCAGTCCCACATTCAGTGTAAGTATATTAGTCTGAAGGCTAAGAAAAAAGTAATAGTTACAACAATGTGGGCCATCATTCATGTTTCTAAAGCCGAGTGCACACTGTGCGATTTATTATCATCCTTTACGATTGTTGCTTGTCATACTGTACATGATCAGCGCTGTAGGCCATGTCACACTGTAACATTTCAGTTGTCATTAATGTCAGACTGTACGACAGTCAAGACACGTTAAAAACAGACACAGACACGCAAGAAAACTCGTGCGGAGCTTTACATAATCAATCAATGACACGCGCGGTGACAGTGTTTCCATTACACGCGGGACTGAAACGGTGGCTACAAAGAAATCTCTAACGTTAATTTTGATCACGGTTTGTCTTGAAAAACGAAAACAATTTGACGGTCGTCGTAGGAGAAGTCACACTGCAGGACTGCGAGTCAAATCTTCAGACACATGTCACTGTGTCGGTGAACATGTCAAACTAACGTTCAAAGAGTTCAGATTTTAGCCTAGGATCAGAGGATTCTTTTAGGATTGCTAAATTTGTCTCAGGCGGTCAAAATCGCACAGTGTGCACCCGGCTTAACAACAAATGGATGAGTTGGGGTTCGTGTTTTAACAAACCCCTAACCCTAAGTATGAGGACTAGTAAGTGGCAAGTATCATTTGCCAAGGCTTATTGAAATATTTATTGAAATAAAACGTTTATTTAAAAGAAAATTAACGAGAAGTGCAGATGTATCCAGAAGGAGAGAAATGAAAGAGCATTGAAAACACGAGATAATTATGAGCGGATTAGACCTCAAAGAGAAACACATGGGCTTTAAAGAGACTGGGCTCATTCAAGCAGCTGGAATCATACGGATGCAAATTGGAAACTCATTTGAATATACAAAGCCAATGGGAAGGATTTTGTATACGCGTGTGTGTGTGTGTTGGTGATCTCATTCCTTTTCAGATCAATGTTCCACTCTGACAACTTATAAATGGTTTACACTCATTTCCTCCACTATAAGTTTCTGAAGTTATGAAAAGATTTAAGATTTTGATGGTGAGTCAACGAGTCGGTTAATTGTGCACTCTTGAGATCATTCTGGGTTGGGCTGGACTGCAGGCGTCAGCTCTTTTGTGCGCTGTACATGCGCCTTACTGCTAAAAGCCACTCCACCCGCCAAACACAAAACTACAGAGAAATCACTATTTAATTGAGGTCTTGAACGGGTGCAAAGGTGGAAACCACCCTGTCCAGAAGTGCTGCTGAACAGTGATTTTTTTTTCCAATGTTAAAATTGGAAGAGACAGCTATTAGTACCCCATTTGTAAGATGATTTAGTTCAAGGGAAGGATTTTCTGTTTGTCCAACTATGGCGGATGAGTAGAGTGAAAACAGTCATTAAGAAATTGCACACTTCACCTTTAAAGTGCTCATAATTGGAAGTAACTGCATGACCTATTGATAATCGAGACAAGCAAACTTGAGTCAAAAAAGTAGAAAAGTAGCCCATTATCATAAATGTTAACAATTTATTCACAAGTACAGCATTTCTCTGTCACGCGCTGGCATTCCATGTTGCAAAGTCATATGTGTACATATACATAATGAGTGAGCAAATATGCAAAAGTAGGTGTTTTTGGGAATGCCCTACATGATATCACAATGAGATCACATTAAACAGTTTGTTTCGTGGTGTTGAGCCATCTGACTTGCACAAAATGAACACAAACAATTCTTATTCAAAATGAACTTAAAAGCATTTAGAAACTGGAACTTAAAAAAGTTAAGGAACCATTAATGTAAATAACACATAGGGTGCAAACTCTAAAACAAACTAGCATCATTAACAACAGCACAAGAACTCAACAACTGGACAGAACAGCCTCCAACTCACATAACTGCTTTCAGCATCCAGTGCGGGCGGAACCACAACATGAACATGAGAGCATGTCATTAAACCAGTCAGTTGTGCCACACATGGTCACTGGACTCACGCCCATCAGCAATGTCATTCATGTTTGTCACATTTGCTGGCGATCCTGTGAGCAGCTGATTATGGGAGATATGGAGCCAGAGTCCAACCCTGTTGTCTTGGAATCCTGATACTGAACCCATAAACACAGCAGAGGCGATTCTGATGGCAAGATGAGTTTAACATGATGGTGGCATTACTGAGCATTAATAACAACTACATACAACTAAGTCTTGGGTCCAGTCTTCGGACCTCAGTTAATACATCTGAGATGATTTGTCAGATGTCAGATCTTCTAATCGTATCTGATCTATGGATAATTTGGTTCTTCAAACGAATTTGCAGATTTGTTTAAAATATCTGGATTAAATTGTCTGAGATTACTGAGCGTTCTTGTGTTCATTGGAAAGGGCAGATACCGATACTGGAAACCATGATCAGTAATGCAGCCATTGGCTAGCGGCAAGACAGCAATGTAATGACATCTTATCAAAAAATATCATATTTTATTCAGATCCATAACTGTAAGTATAGAAATAGTTACCGTGATCCTTGCCTTATAGACACTACTAATAAAAATGTTTTAAATAAAAGTAATCCAGCAATAATTTGGTCATGGTCAATATGGGTTTGTAGGTTATGGGGTCATTGTCAGATTAATCATAGTAAGTATTTCATTTTCAGCAAATTCCTCTTTTTGGACACAAAATTATAAATACATCACATATTCAGCAGAACAACATTTGCTTAAAATGAGGATGTGAGCAGAAAGTTAAATAAAGTGACAGCACAGTGAAGCAAGGTCATGTTGTACATATATTCATTAACCTGATTGATTATAAAGACTTAATGCATTAAATCAAGGTTTTGTTTGGTCTTGTTTTTAATGAACTGACTATTCCTGGACTCAAGACGTTATCAGTGTGTGTGTGTGTGTGTGTGTGTGTGTGTGTGTGTGTGTGTGTGTGTGTGTGTGTGTGTGTGTGTGTGTGTGTGTACAGATTTATATTAAATTGTGGGGACCAACAAGGATAGTAAAACCTGAGATCACCTACTTTGGGTATAAAAGCTTAATCATACAGAATGAGTTTTTTTGAAAATGTAAAAATGCAGAAAGTGTTGTGTGATGGGTAGATTCAGGGGTCGGGTTAGTATAAGGGGACAGAATGTACAGTTTGGACAGTATAAAAAACATTACGTCTATGGAGAGTCCCCACAAAGATAGCGAACCAGACTGTCTGTGTGTGTGTGTGTGTGTGTGTGTGTGTGTGTGTGTGTGTGTGTGTGTGTGTGTGTGTGTGTGTGTGTGTGTGTGTGTGTGTGTGTGTGTGTGTGTGTGTGTGTCACAGACGGGGGCTGGTTACCTAGAAACTCTCCAAACACTTCAATAATCTCCTTCAGCACAAAGCAACAACAGACTTCTCCAAGTGACACTCCAGGCAAGTCAACTCAGACTTCACTGGCAGAAGGTTTTTTGGGTTTCTTCGCCTGGAGTGATGGCTTACAGACAGACAGTTTCATTGAGCTAGAATACTTGTCAGCTAAAACTCAAATTATTAAACATTAACATTATATGATTGCAATGACAACTGCTCTGTGCAAAAAATCAATATTCTTGCACACAAAAAAGCCCATTGATAAGATTACGTCAGCTGATCAATATTCACAAAAGATTTGACAGTATAAAGTCTAACAGCTCTGTCTTTTTTAAGATAAATCTTCAATGAGGTTCACTGCAAACCGAACCATACAAAGATTTTGTGTGTGAAAATCACCACCCTGAAAACGGTGAGCAAATTCTCGCGTGCAACCACTCAAAATAGCAAGTGTGAAGTCCAAGTCCCATAAGGTCTTGTTAGTGCTGCCGGCCAACAGTCCAACTAGTCCAACAGACACAACACATTGGGGCCGACACCTGATAAATTAAATAATAATCCTGTCATCACATCCTCTTCCCTGAAGGGCTGGATTTTCAGCATTCTAATGCTGTTGTACAGATGTATCCGGAGCTCAAGCCCATGCAAACAGAGGACTGTCATTAAACATTGTAACATATGAATCATCTCTTTATATAATGCCTGGTAAAAAGTATTTTTTTAAGAAAGAAGAAATCACAGCAATCACTTCAACTGCAAAATACAACAATACAATGATTAGGCATTAGAAAATACAATTATTAGGCATTACCAAATACAATTATTAGGCATTACACTCCTCTTATAGGCTGTTTAACTATACCCTTTAATTATACATCAATGAAAACAAAGATCACAACAAGCTGTTATTATGACAGAAGTCAAAATGTCATGATATTATATTGCTATCTAGCTCCCTTACAAAAAACCTACTGCATGATACTTTGATTTATCTACCATAGTACTAACATGTTATACATATATATATATATATAGCCTATGGTAATTCGCTTGGTGTCATGAATTTGAGAATATTCTAATACATTCATTCAGGCTTGTTATAGATATGTTATATTCAAAATCTTACCTGTGACATTAAAGATTAAGTCCTGGTCTGCCTTTCAGCATGAGTTTAAAGGGAAGTGAGTCTGGTAACAGTGTATCATGCAGCAGTTGTCTGACTGTAGTAAGTTATCCTTATCAGAGCAGGTAAAGCAACCGGCAACTGGTTTGCTCAATTTCGAGGAGCAACACGCCAAAAAAAGCAGCTGTCAGTAATGAAATCATTCACTGACCAAGTTAAAACAGAAAAGTTGCGTGTGAATGATAAGCTATTAGTCCAATGCTGAGCCATTCAGTGTAAATGACTTTTCGGTGCAGATTTTGCTCTGAACTCAGCGCACTCCAGCGGACCGAGCCAAACGCACGCGCACGGGTAAGTGTTAAAGGCTCGGTTTATGAATATTAATTACGTAATCTGACGTACACCGGATAGGCCGAACTGATTGGGTGAAAGGGAGCCGTTGGTAGGAGGGCTCTAGTCTTCGGGGCGAAATAGCGAATCCTACCTGTGCATTGCCTGTAATTGTGAATATTTAATGATATTACGTAACAGGAGCTAACAGGAAAGTTACCAAGCAACAACAGAAAAATAAAATTAATATTTATGAGGTAAGCCTTCACCATAGTAAATTCACGTGAGGAGATTTCAACTCTCCATTTCTCGTCTCTTAATGACAGCATCGACTTAAAGGTGTTTAGCTTGAATTAAATTACATTACGTTAAAATAATTAACTTGTTGGGGGGGGGGGGGGGTGGTTTGCATATTGCTGTTATTAACATGTATAATAATAAAAATTATTCATTTATTTATTAAAAATAATTAATAAATTATTATATCTTTATACATATCTGTAACTACCTTTTCAATTCAATTCAATTCCTCTAACAGCTGTTGTGCTTTCCATTGAAGGTGTGTTTAAATTACTCATGACTCTTGGGGTTTCAAAGATGTCTAAAAGAAAGTAGAACAGCAGCAGCCCCATGGTAATCTCTGAGGGGCAAACTGAGACTATGTTTCGGCTACCTTCAGTTTCCCTGAGGGACAGAGCGGTGTCTTCATTTGCAAACCAATTGGCTTCAAGACAGGATATCTATTCACATGTAAAGGATGTCATCGATCAACATGAAACAACAGTTTGATCCTTCCAATTGCCCAGGGCTCATATTACACTGAAAATGCGACAAAAAAGTAAATAATACATAATCATGTTATATGTTGAAGAAAAATAAACATTTTTAGAGCAACACTTGATTTAAGGAAACTTGATTTGATAATGTGACAATGTATGCATAGCACTCTTTTCCTTTTGTAGCCTGTAAGCTATAATATTTTATAATAAATAAATGTATAGTATTGTATAATGAATAGTTCTCATATAGAAATGCATTGACTAGCACCATTTGTTAAAAAGGACTTTGTTACATTAAGAAAACAGAAACGGATTGCTTTTAACTGTGATTTTTAAGTAAAAGACAAATGCCCAGCATTGCCAAATTAAAGAATGAGAAATAATTAAATATAATAATTCATATCAAATAAATGCATTTTAGTCATCTGAGGAGACCCTTATATCGGTGATCCATAGTTAACATTCCATAAAAGGATTTTGTGAGCAAGTTTTCTGCCTTTAATCCACTACTTAGACGTTTTGATCTTATCCAGTAACTTTATTATACTTGACTTAGTCCGCCCCTATAATTAGACATGAAGCGAGGCAGGATTAAAGATGACTTGGGTTCTAATGGTCAGTTTGGTTAGCGAGAGCAGCTCTTCTGCTGTACTCGTCATCTGGGATTTACATCAGTGCTGCAGTTTAATTTGAGCGTGAGGATTTCAATGAAGGGAAGTTCAGCTGGGGATCAGAACAAAGTGCTTCTCCTGCCCTTCCTGGAATTCTCCGCAAGAACATTCTCACAACGCGTCCCGGTGAAGGAGAGAGAGTTAGAAACCCTGCTGGGACCAGACCCCTCTGCCTCTTCATCAATCACTCCACAGGACAGAACAACCGTCTTCTCCTAATGAGACTGACAATACCACACCGCTGTCTGCAGTGTCATGGCTCCTGGCTTGCTCTTATCCAATTAACCATTACAGAAAGCTCAAATCAACATGTCAATTTACAGTCTGAACTGATCAAACTAATGTGAAACTAATGCAACATGCACACTCTTATAGTCAAAAGAAAAAAAAATTGTGCATGTCTGTAATTGGGGGGGGGGGGGGCTATATGCTAGTTTACTCCTAAAAAGTCAACAACAACAAAATGTGTATGCATTTTAAATGGACAGAATGTTACTAAACCTTCAAATAAAAATAAAAAGGACAAGCATTTTGATATTTCCGGCCCAACTTCTTAGAAAACTGCATTTTGCATGCTTTTTACTATAATGAAAGTCAGTAAGCCAAGACCATGTTCGCAATTGTGCTGCATTCAGTCACAAAAATAAATGTTTTATATATTTACGATAGGAAATTTACAAAATATCTTCATGGAACATTATCTTTACTTAATATCCTAATGATTTTTGGCATAAAAGGAAAATCGATAATTTTGACCCATACAATGTATTTTTGGCTATTGCCACATACCCGTGCTACTTGTGACTGGTTTTGTGATCCAGGGTCACATATAGGCTACTATAGAGTAAATCTCAACTGCTTGATTTTGTTTTATCATCACAACATGTAAACTATATTACTGCACAGGTCTATTTATAAAGTTGGATATACAGTATATTCAACTTTATCCCGGTACATGCAGTATACTCACATAAAGCAATATATATACCATATAGAAAATCTCAACTACTTCATTATTTATAGCATCACAAAAGGTAAACTATATTATTGCCCAGTAACTCTTTATGTAAAGTTGGATATACAGCATACTCGTGTATATATATATATATATATATATATATATATATATATATATATATATACAGCAAATCTCAACTGCTTAATTGTTTGTCACAAAATGTAAACTTTATTATCGCCCAACTCTTATCAGCCTAATACGACTATAGGAAAGAAGAGATTAAGATATTATAAACACCAACATCATGATTTTGTGTAAAACTGCTTTGAAGCGTATATTGTGAAAAGTGCTATACAAATAAAAAATCTGGCACAGTCAAAATGAGCTGTGGTGATCAGGACAGCCAAAGGAAGATGTTTGCCATCTGTTTAACAAATCGTGACATAAATGCTCTCCACCCCCCTACCGACTTTCACAGGTGTTTGCCATTAGCCAAGGCCACAAATGCTGCCCAAAGGGAGTGACCTTAAACCCAACAGCTGCCCATTCAGAACCCCAACATAAAACGGACCAGTGGTCAAAGAATGATCTCAACTCTCCACATCTGAGAACCACAGATTGACGACTTAGTGTCAATCCATTCACTGAAAGAGATGGGCTCGGAGGAATGTTCAGTGGTACTCCTTAAGCACTGGCATTGAATGAAACAAACTATGTTTCCAGGCCTAGGAGCGTTGCAGACACTAACTGCTTATTATAATTATCCCAAACCATAATGATGTGTAAAGGACTTTAATTATTCATATAGTGGTACACCACATCCTAAGAACAGACTATATATAAAGTGTTGTTTTCATGCTGCATTTTTTAGCGGATTTAAACGCACACACACACACACACCTCTTTGATCTGAGTGAGTTTTCATAAGAACGCAGGAGATTTAAGGAGTCTAAGACAATAGCTTCACAGCAGCCAGGCACCGTAGGAGGGAGATCGTGGAGTAACAGCTGATTCTGACATATTTAACGCTTCTCTTTTAGTTTCACGCCAGTTGGCTCGCTCCTCTCTCCTTCTTTCTTTCTTTAAAACCTCTCCAGGAGTAATCTGCGGGGAAAAACCCTGCAGATCTAAACTCTAAATGCTCTTCGACTCTAATCCACAGCTTCAAGCTCACTGTGGGTAGAGTGGTGGGTTTATCAGTGGTTAGAGCACTATGATTACTGTTAAGAGTTCAGGGATCTATACTTAACAGGTACTGCATCTATTCTTAAACGGAGAACTTTCAATGTTAAAATGCCTTCTCCTATCCCATTTTACTGCGCTGACACAGTGTGGCTCTTTTGACAATAAACATTTCGATGTGATTGTGAATTATTACATTTCTAAGCTATTTTACTTACAAAGATTGCCCCCTGGTGGACGAAAATGCATAGCAACACCCTGGCAACCACTCACGGCACCTCAGCAACAGCCAGAGAAACTGTAAAAACTGTTCTTTTTTACAATTCTGTTCGGTTATGTGATATATGATGTATACTACATGCATGCTAAATACATTTTACACTTCTGGATCTTTGTTCTAAATTCTTTAACAATGTGCATATCTGTTAAACGTATTCTAGAAGTGTAAAAGAGTGCAGATCTCATGGAGTCTCTGGGATTGTGGTGTTGAAGATGTTCTTGCCCTCAACAGGACGCCACTCCACACTGTATGACAGATAAGCGTACGGTCATGTGAACATCCCTGAGAAAAGCTTCCTCTCCCCTTAAAGTCATGAACCGCTTGATGAACTGCCTGTCCTGCTGCGACAAAACACAAACATACATTCTTCCAAGTCCAAGTCCATTAATGACAAAGTATGAGTGTCTACAAAGTAGAAAAAAATCCCAGGCTACATTAAATACCAGTTCACTTGCAATGAGGATAAACATGGATTGTGCTGACCACAGTTTGTTTTGTGCACTGTATTTTTGGCTGAGAAAGAGATGATTAGAAACTAGTTAACTTTCCTATTTAGCCTATGACACATAATCATTTTGAATATTACTGGACCAACACAGTTAATAATATTACTAAATTTAAGTCTTATTTTAAGGATGAGTCTCACAACTTCAAAAAATCTGGGTAATGAATCATGATGATGAGCAAAATAAGTTAAGAACCACTGCTAAAGACCATTTCTGCTCTAGCACAATAGAAACTTTAGACTGCTTCTACAGTAAGACTGTTTGCATATATTAATTTCCTCTGATTAAAGTCTCTGTCAGCACCACAGCATTCTCCGCCACAGACTATTTTTCATCTAAGTGTTCTGATTATTATTTCATGCAGTGCCCCACTGCCCTGGAAGAATTTCTCGCTCTGGCTCTCGGCGATTGTGCGTGTGATCCCGTCAGGAGTCGGCGTAGACTTGTGAGCAGAGCTTCAAACAGCATACATTCCCCTCTTCGCTCCGCTTTGAATCCGAGCGGGAGGGGCTCGAGTTGCCAAGCAGAAAAATCCAAACAGCGTGTCCTTTCCTCACCCCCTCCACCACCCGCTGCTGCAGTGCCAACTTATCAAGCTCACATCTCAAGACTACATCACACATCCACAGCATAATCGCACAGTATTAAGGCCCGTTCACTCCAAGGATGATAATGATAAAGGTTTAAGTTTAGTCCACACCACAGCTATGGCCCTGTCCCAAATGGCAAATGTGCACTTGCAGTCTTGTGGACTTACAATGGCTGCTGTGTATATGTGTCCGACTGTCCATTACAGCATTAGTTCACCCAAAAGGGAAAATTATCCCATCATTTACTCATCCTCAAGCCATCATAGGTGTTTATGACTTTTTTCTTCTTTTGGCCAAACACAATCTGAGTTATATTCAAAAATATCCCGACTCATCCAAGCTTTATACGGGGAGTGTATACCATAGATTTTGTAACACAAAAAAAACGCATCCATCCATCATAAAAGTAATCCATATGGCTCCAGACGGTTGATAAAGGCCTTCTGAAGCGGAGCATTTTTGTGAGAAAAATATCTATATTTCTAACGTTATAAACTATAATCACTGGCTTCCGTTGCGTGAGTCTAGTTCCGGTGGAAGAGTGACCTCTGACCTATAGAGTGTATGCGCGGGACGTCACCGTCGGCAGCATTGGTTTTCGGCGTGAATGCCGCGAAAAACACACAAAACACATCTAAAACGGGAAAGAGCTTTGAGATTTATTGTACAAACAGATTTGACAAGAAATCTGAGGTATAATTTTACAGACTGCCAAAACCTACAGAAAAGCAAAGCAAATTGATCGCTGCAATTCACAGAAACAGACTCCAGGCAGCGAAACATGGATTTGCAGTTATCATTTTGTGCCAATATGTTGAATTTTGGGGTAAAATCATACCCCATATATTGTATTGTTAAATATTGTATCGACAACTCATCAATTAAATATTTACCATCTTATATTCTGCATAATTTGATGTTTTTAAATAAACAATGACAAAAACTATAACTACTATAAACTATAAGTTTTAGGGCTGGACTTTATGTATTTTCCCGGCATCGAAATCAGGCACATATAAATGTCAGGAAACACGATTGCATGTCAATATAGATCACTGGATCTTTGGTAAGTTGTAAGGAACACTATATGGAGTATATTGTTTGTTTTACTCACGTTTTCGCAGTTTCCCCTATGAAATCCAATCATAAACGGGCCTTTGGTCTAATGTTTGGGAACAACCAGCACGAGGCTTCACATAGGTAAGTGGTTATTGGTAAGTGTTTCAACAGCATCTGGCATTCATGAGTCACCGCTGGAGTATAAGAAGACGAGGTGTTAGCGGTGTTATATGGTTCTTATGCACTTTGATGAGATGAAATGGCCAAATGTGCTTTAATCCCAATCTGCTTGTGTTTATGTGCTTCAGAAAGGCTGAACAGCTGCGGCTCATGAGGGAAGCTGAGATAACCTCTGAAAAATAACCCAAACACTTCACCACTCTTTTAACTTGTCAAGACCTGTAGCTCCCACAGTCTTCAGAAGAGCTCCGTGGGCATCAGTAGGGGAACATATCATATCAACTGCACTGGTGATTATATAAGCGCAAATAACTAAGATATCAGTCGACAAAACACAAGCCATCAATGTAGGCCACCAACAAATGCAATTAAAGGCTTGTTTTGCAGTCTTATATCCGAGGAAATACCTTAGCAAGTGTAACAAATGTAGGCCAGTAGGAGCTGTGCATGTAAACCTCACTCCCGGTCTTTGTTCATCGCACCCGCCTCTCACTCCAGAGACCCCGGTTCGAGTCCCGTTCGGAGCGGGTCGAGTAGGACCGGTTACACAAGCATCAATAATAAAACCTTAGGTTTGTGGTTAGGTCCCAAAGAGTGAAATGACAGAATGTTTTATGTAACTTAATGATATAAGATCTTAGATATACTAATCACAATGAGAAATATTGCCAGGTCATCTGTGATGCTTCATTCTGTATGTTGTTTGGATATCACTGGAGAGTGTCCAAAACACAAGGTTGATTGCGATAATGGGGTGGAAAGCTTTTCTCACTGTGATGGATACATGGAACATTACGCCTGCCAAGAATGGACAGATTATAGTATATGAGGAACCTCCTGAAATACAGGCATGATAAACTACAGCCAAAGACAGAATGATGTGCTGCAGTGCAGTAAAAGCTCAAGGTAGGCCACAGCACAGAAAATGGATGGGGGGGAAAAAAGCCTCCACGTACACTAAGCATTGTAGTCTACAGCAAATAAACCTGAAAAAATGGATGAAAAAAAAACACTGCACTATGTCAGTTTTGAATACATTTTTTAACAATATTACAATATAGCAACCCACATTTTAATATAATATTGTATCATAAGGCTGGTGCTGACTCCCACACCTAACATTTGTGGTATGGACTATAATGTGTATCTGGATCTGGAATTATGCTAAATCCTATTTATTGTTTTGATGCACCTGAGAGAAACTAAAAATGCACAATATCAAGTGAAATGTGTTTGTGTGTAACTGGGGTTTGATGTACAAGTGCGCCGTTTGTGGCAAAGAGAAGCATTACAACAACTTGACTGCAGTACTTCATAAAGGTGTGAACAATCCTAAAATCAGAACATGCTCAGAAGGGCGTTTAAAAATAGATCACCACCTGTCTTCACTCTAAGACTAATTCACGCAGCAACAATGAGTCTCCACAGTCTATATTCCATGTGCGAAGATAACTTAATTGCTTATAATTAATCTTTTATAGAAATATGTTACAGCTAGAGAAAATAATTCAATTAATTTTTCATAAACGTAAGTATATGATTGTTATGCTGGAAAATTAGAGCAAATCACTACAGAAATTCACAACAAAAACATAATAACAAAAAAAAACATAGCATACATACATAAAACTCTTATAATAACATAAAATACCATGAAAATATAATAAATATAAATGTATTATATTTTTTATATATATATATATATATATATACATACATATACATATATATATAATTATTATATATATACAGGATGTGTGTGTGTGTGTGTGTGTGTGTGTGTGTGTGTGTGTGTGCGTGTGTTTGTGTGTGTGTGTCAAATACAACGAAAACAGTAACTTTCATTCTGAACCGGTCTGACTGGGCCAATAAAAAAATTGAGCAATGATATACTGAAGGGCACTGGTATATGTGGCATTTATTATAATGGGATTATGTGAAGATTGTTTAAAGTTCACTTAAATTAGAAGTTGTTATATAATTTAAAGTAACACCAGGTAACTTTTCAACCTTCATAATATATTTCCAAGTCTCTTGTGATGGTACATCGACTTACAATAGGTTGAATGACACGTCTGCCATAGCCTGACGGGGTCTGTAGCGTTTTTAATCGTACTTTTAAACTTCGGGTTTCGGGTAGTAACCGGCGAACAAAGAGAACTACAAAACTCGACTGCTTTACGGCAAATACGTCACTTCCAGCACCACCCCCACTTCCTTAAAATCGCAAGGCTGTCAAGTGTCACGCATTGAGCTTGACAGTCACTCATTTCGGTCTTTTGTCACGCTCTCCCGCCACACATTGTATTTCTCACGCTGAAAAACTATTTGTAATATATTTAATATGCCGCCCAAAACTCTGGCCGGACAGAACACTGTGGAACAGGCATGAATTCAAGCGCGTCTCCTCTGGTGTTGTTCGTCTGGTGTTGTTAGCCAATCAGAAAATAGCACTATTGTATCTGGGTAACATTTAACGCAACAACCAATGACACCCCGTAGTCTGGGGTGTTTTTTGTCTGCCTGACTATGTTACAGAAGCTATCTTATCCTCCGTTTATCTCCATGAATCAGGTAATGATTATTTGTCTTGCCTCAAGCTATAATGCAAATCGATTTGTAAAATTTGCAGATTTATTTATGGTAGCTTGATGTTATAATATTGACGATAAAGGTGATTATTATCTACCAAGTATCATATACAAGTATCATAATAGATTCAGTAAAACGGTAACCAATAGACTAGGCTACTATAATGACACTGGCTTGTAAACGTGATCATCGCGATCATTTGTCGTTAGAAAAAAAATAAAACCCATGAAATTATATTCATATGACATGCTGAAATATATGCCACTGTACCTGGGATGAAGACATTTCACACGCGACGCAAGCAGAACACCTGCATTTGACCTCCTCCTACAGTGTTCAGGGCTATCATGGTTGTCAACAAATGCACGATGACAGAGTTTACGACAGTAGTAGAGGACAATACTGTTTCCCAACTGTAGGGGGACCTCGAGAGCAAAAGTTACCTGGTGTTACTTTAAAGCCTCATGAATGTTAAAAAATTAAAGCTTTCAATTATACTTTAATGCTGAATGCCTATAATTAATGCCTAAAATTGAGGGGGAAAAAATAAATTTGGTATAGGTGATTCCTTCTTTCATAAAAAGAAGCCATTAAAAAAATATTCAAAATATAAGCTATCTTTATGTGGTTTCTACATTCATATATATATACTGTATATATAGGCTTATATATATATATATATATATATATATATATATATATATATATATAGATAGATAGATAGATAGATAGATAGATATTACCTGAATATATGCAAATTTAATTCTATATTATCATAATGACTGCAATATATATAGTATTCAGGACTGAAAAGCTCATGTTTGCAAAAACGTTCGAGGTCACGCTTAGCTCACACTGCAGAATATAACACATTATAACACAGAATACACATAAGCCCTTTAACATATTCTGCAAACGGAGGAAGCAAGGACAGGGTCGTCCAAGTCAGAGCACGTGATGAAGACATAACTGCATCTCTTTATATCTGGATGCTTTGTTTTACACTTTCCATTTTCTGAGTGCTTTATAACTGTGCTCATTCCTTCTCTAACAGGCAGCCTGTCCTTGACACCACTGCAACGCTTTTGTGAGGTTTTCTTGCCCTGCTACAGTCACACCCCCGTCCTGCTCCTGATCGTTCACTGGCTGGCTGTGGAGGCTCCAGCCAACGGCAAGTTAGGAAACATCTTTAAAATGTGCATGCTGGAGTAGGTTTTAATGCCTTATAGCCAGTCTCTTGCTCTCTCCGTCTGTCTCTTTAGGTGCTTGCTTTATAATATGACCTACATTTTTCTGCTCGAGTGAAGCTCAGAGATCCGTCACAGTTCGACATCACAGCGCCGCGACGCTCAGCGAGCTAAACTGCACAATGAGCAGGAGCAACACATTGAGCTGAGAGTGATCGGGAGTCCAACCGCTGCATGGCAACAACGTGAAAAATCCCCTACTAAAAATACTGGCATATCGCAGGCTGGCAGCTCTGACTGCGCAGCCAATAACCTTTCACCCCTGGGGTGCTGGCACAGGGAGGGCGGATCTAGGCCGTCACCGTCATGTTTGGGTGACTGACTCTAATCCAGATGTCTGCACTGAACCGATGGGGTCAAATTCATGTTCGACATAGCAACGGGGCCTTCGGACAGGCCAAACCATACAAAAATCCCAACCTTGCAAAGTGAATTTACTCAGGGAATGTGCTCGAATAGTATAGCAACGTTTGAGGATGTCGGTTCACAAAAAGTTCACCCCCTTTCAGAGTACGGACAGGTCACTTTAAATTCGCCTGAGCGGTCGTAGCCATTGGCCACACTGCCTTCCAAACTGTCTCCTCAATTTGCCTCACTCGGCTGATTTCTTTGAACACTGCCCTTCTTTCTATCCCATGAGGCTTTCAGGAGAGCTGCAGGAGTCAGTTTGTGTCCAACACGCCCATCAGTCAAAGGATTACTCTGTAGGGACTCTTGTTGTCCTTTAAGTGAAAAATAGATGAATTTAAAAGAAACATAAACCATTTTGACCAGCACATTACATGCATGCTACTGTGCATTACTCATTACTCAATTAAACATGACCTGAGTGATGTTTGAATGTTTAAATACTTTCTCCTATCCTTGTGTAGTGTGCAGTCTGTACAATAAATCTATCAATCTATCTATCTATCTATCTATCTATCTATCTATCTATCTATCTATCTATCTATCTATCTATCTATCTATCTATCTATCATTAGTTACTTACACGTCAATTACCCAAACATTCATCACTGAAATGATCATGTATGCATTCAGGGTGTAGAATCACAGTTTAACAACAATAACAAAACATTTAAAAAATGTAAAATATATATTTAAAAATATGAGTATCACATTTCCGTGCTGAATACTCGTTTTTTTTATTTTTTATAATTATATATTGTTATAATGGCTGTGCAGGTGTTCCACAATCATCTGTAGAGAAGTTTAGCAAGCTTTAGCTAATGTTTGGGTGTAAAGTCACAGCTTCAAACCTCCAGTAACCCAAACAGACGGAGTTAACTGGCAGGTTTTGAGGCACAGCACTGTCCTTCAGGAGTTAATGCTCTAGAGGACGTGGGAAAAGCCTTTGAAAGCCACTAATCTTCTAAACTATATACCACACACATCCATCAGCTGATCCCCTAAAACAGCATTTAGACAACAGAGCCTGCACCGGGGTTTTGTCTCTAGTATTTCACACCAGATTATTGACTATGGAAAAGATGCTTCTCAGTTCTTACGTTATTAAAAGTAAACCTGCTGCTAAATATATATTGAAACACCATTCTTTACTAACCTGATTTCTGACTTGTGATGCAGCCCGAATCATAATCACGCCGTGTTCGTCATTTTCCTGTAATCAATGTAAAGCTGCTTTGAATTCATCTGTATTGTGCAAAGCGTTATATAAATAAAGGTGACTTGACATGACTTTACTACACTGAAGTCTAGAACAAAGAAAGATTCATGATGCATTGATCATAATTCCCTAGTGGACAATTTCATTGCTCAAAGGTTGTTCTTTCATATCTTAGGAGACTTATAGTTCTCATTTGGTTTAAGTATCAACACTGTCTCAAATGTTTCCGCAAACTTCCTTAGACACAATGGTTGACCTACAGTAATAGTACATAACTATAAAATAATTGTGGATAGCAATAGCTCAGAGATTTGGACTTGTGAAATGTTGAGGCATTACTGAGATCTCCTAGAGTCTAGAGGAGATAACAGGCTCTTTTTTTTCAGGAGAAAACTGTGAAACACCCTGCTTTTAATCTGATCTACAGGGAAATCATTTTAGCACTTATGAGCTATAAGACTGAATATACATGTAAGTTAGTCAAGGCAAGTGATTTTACGCTGAATGCACACCAACCACATAAAAAATTAATCTCAAAGCATTGATATTCATGTGTGTTATGACAGTCTCTAAGAGGATACCATATGTCTGTGTGAATCCGATCTTATTTAGGAGGTGTGAAGGTCATCACACCAGTTTAAAAGATTAAGACGATCACTCAATATCAGCAAATATGTTTTAAATCTGTTGATTGAGATTTAGCTAGCCTATACTGTAAATATTAACTTTATCTCTTGATCTCCAAAGTGTTGACATATTTAATTTGATGTGAATGAAAACAAGACTGCTTTTTTCAAAGACATTTTCAACGTTTTGCTGGCTGAACAATCACCATCAAACATACACAAGAGTAAGACTCTTAGAAGAAAAACCAGACAGTACCAGAACTACCTCTCGCAGCTTCGTTTGCATTTATTTTAAAGGGATAGTTCATCTAAAAATGATATTTCTGTAATCATTTACTCATCCTCATGATATTCCAAACCTGTATGAATTTATTTCTTTAACAAACCACTATGTAAAATATTTTTAAAGAACATTGGGGT
Source organism: Siphateles boraxobius (assembly GCF_051911475.1). Classification (NCBI taxonomy): domain Eukaryota; kingdom Metazoa; phylum Chordata; class Actinopteri; order Cypriniformes; family Leuciscidae; genus Siphateles; species Siphateles boraxobius. Next base: position 31,927,671 of record NW_027509219.1, read on the forward strand.
TCAAACTATGAACCATTCTAACATTGACATGTGTATGTTTAAAGGAAGAAGGCTTATATAAATAAATAAATAAATAAATAAACAAACAAACAAACAAACAAACAAATGGAAGAGACAAAAATACATGCATTAATGTTAGAGGGAATAAATAGAGGTAGAAAGAAAGAATGAATGAATGAATGAATGAATGAATGAATGAATGAATGAATGAATGAATGAATGAATGAATGAATGAACGGTAGAGGCATAAAACATACATACATACATAAAAGGTAGATAAATAAATAAATAAAGATAGAATGAATGAATGAATGGTAGAGGGAACAAACATACACACATAAAGGTTACAGGAAATAAATAAATGAAGGAAGAATGAATGACGGAATCCACCATGACCATGTTGTGAACTTTATCACAAATATTTGTTAGTTTTTATCATTTTCTTTGTTTAAAACAACATCTTCCACCACCATCACGTGAACAACTGGAAAATGGGTAGAAAAGCAGATCTCATCCATCTCTAACCGATAATTTACTTTCTATACAAGGTTTCCTGGATCAGCATGACCTGTTTTCATACTGTCCATTCGAGCTGGTTCAGATTACCATACCTCTCTCTCTCTCTTGCACACAGGAGACTAAAGGTGTATTTATTGTTCTTCGGAAAGTATGGCAAATATTTGTGTAATTTGCTGCATAACCTTTGTGGGGTTTAGGTGTTCTTTTCTTTCTGGATCGCTCATAAGCCTTCATATTTCAATAACAGCGCAGCAGCACAGCGTGAGTCTCAGCAGAATGAATTCCAGCGCTCCTTCTGTGCCGACACTGTCCAACCCTCCAGGGCACAAGCATCCTTCTGACATGAGAGTGATTACAAACTCATTAAACTGAGCCGAGAGCGAGAGACGCAGACCGAGTGTTGACCCAGCTCTGTCACTGACACCCTGGCACTGACGCACGCCTTTATCTCCAACAACCCTCTTGAGTGGGCAAACGTTACGCATCCCTCGAGGCTCCACTCTGGCTGTGGGGTAAAGTACTTTTGCACGCTTTTGCACGCCTTTGTAGTTAGTGCTAAGCTACGCACCTTCACTTTAAGAATCTCTTTATTATGCACGAAGCAACCCACATTCTTTCCTATAGCACATCCTGGCAGGGAAAGGGATGAGACGGGGATAGAGGCAACTTTGATTTAGACCGAGTTGAAAATATTCACTGAGCCTCCAGTGGTACGGGCCGCTCTGCTCTGAATGTCTAATTAGACAATGTAAGGATAAAGACTGCTCCAGTTATACTCCACAAACAAACTCTTTCTCTCCTCACCTCTGATCTCTACTGTTCAGTTTTCTTTATCTGTCTATATCCCCTTTGTTCTGTAAGGCAAACATCAATATTCCCATTGCTGAAAATTCTGTCATTAATTACTCACCCTCATGTCGTTCCAAACCCGTGAGACTTTCATTTATCTTCAGAACACAAATGAAGATATTTTTAATGAAATCTGAGCGCTTTATGTCCCTCCATTGACAGCTATGCAACTACTTTGATGCTTCAAAAACTAATCCATATGAATTGAGCGGATTAGTCCAGATCGATTTATATGATGAACAGATTTAAATCTAGGCTTTTATTTACATTTAAACATTGATCAGCAAACATGAACAGAAGCTGCTCAACCGAACCTGCTTGACCCATGAGAACAAACCTCTTGAACCTCATTGGTTCTTGCTGAAGCTCAAACGTGCTCCGAAACACGAGACTGAACCTCATTGGTTCTTGCTGAAGCTCAAACGTGCTCCGTAACACGAGACTGAACCTCATTGGTTCTTGCTGAAGCTCAAACGTGCTGCGTAACACGAGACTGAACCTCAATGGTTCTTGCTGAAGCTCAAACGTGCTGCGTAACACGAGAATGAACCTCATTGGTTCAAGCAAACATGCTCGAGCTTCCATTTACCACAATTGATGTGTGCATAGATGAATGTTTAAATGTGAAAAAATGCCTAAATTAAATCTGTTCATCATATAAAGCGATTGAGTCTCTTCAGAAAATTTGGACTAAACCGCTCAATTCACATGGATTAGTTTTACGATTTTTCATGAACTTTTTGAAGCGTTTAAAGTACTAGTTGAGTAACTGTCAATGAAGAGACAGAAAGCTCTCAGATTTCATTAAAAAGATCTTCATTTGTGTTCTGAAGATGAACGAAAGTCTTCCAAGTTTGGAACAACATGAGGGTGAGTACTGACATCATTTTCATTTTTGGGTGAACTATCCCTTTAAAACAGTTTGTAACTTTAAATTAGTTACATAAAAACATAGATTGGTCTAACTTGCTACCTAAAAGTAAGAATGATTATCCCTAACTAACTATGTGTTGGTCATATTAGTTCTTAAGACAGTCTTAATGTAATGATGTGGTTGAGACTAGGAAGAGGCAGGATCCAAATCCAGCACACACACTTTATTCATTAAACTGAAAACTAGGCAATGACTCAGGCTAGGAACAAGACTCAGGAACAAAACAAACCTCAACAAACTGCATCACAGAACCACACACACACACACACACACACACACACACACACACACACACACACACACACACACACACACACACACACACACACACACACACACACACACACACACACACACACACACACACACACACACACACACACACACACACACACACACACACACACACACACACACACACACACACACACACACACACACACACACACACACACACACACACACACACACACACACACACACACACACACACACACACACACACACACACACACACACACACACACACACACACACACACACACACACACACACACACACACACACACACACACACACACACACACACACACACACACACACACACACACACACACACACACACACACACACACACACACACACACACACACACACACACACACACACACACACACACACACACACACACACTCAAGAACTCACCAAGACTGGACTGAAACACAGGGCTTAAATACAGGGGCAAACGGGATCTAAACAGGATAACAAGGGGCGTGGTCAATGAGAAACACCTGGGGAGACTAATAGACTTAAAGGGGAACTACTAACATGAAACGACAGGGGAACACAGACTGGCATCATAACATAGTCCCCCCTCTACGGGCGGCTCCCGACGCCCATCAAAACAGGAGACACAGACAGTTCAGGTCCTGGGGGAGGGATGGAGGGCCAGGTCCGAACGCGGACCTGGGCCCTGGAACTAGGGCGGAGCAGGATGCGCAGGCGACCGGGGCGGAGCAGGACGTGCCGGAGACCAGGGTAGACCAGGCAGGGACCAGGGCAGAGCAGACCCCTCGAGCAGCCACGGCGGAGACGACCCCTCGGGCGGCCACGGCGGTGACGACCCCTTGGGCGGCCACGGCGGTGAGGAGCCTTCGGGTGGCCATGGTGGTGAGGACCCTTCGGGCGGCCATGGCGGTGGCCTACTGTCCACCCCCAAACATTTCTTGGGGATAGCTACGGGGTCAAAAGTTGGAGCAGGCACCGGCTCAGGACCTTACACCGGCTCAGGGGATACTGGCTCGACGGCGGCCATCTTGACCGGGGAAGCAGGTATGGCCAGGAGCTTAGGCGGCGCCGGCAGGGCAAGGAGCTTGGTTAGCGCCGGCAGGGCAAGGAGACGGCCTCTGGGCTGACAGAAGCCCTAGCAATGACTCCGGGCCGAGTGGGACGCAGGACGTCTTTCTCCTCCTCTTCCGAGAGCGAGTGGGCGCTGGACTGGACGGGACCAGCGGCGAGGGCTCTGGACTGGACGGGACCAGCGGCGAGGGCTCTGGACTGGACGGGACCAGCGGTGAGGGGTCAGGGATGGACGGGACCAGCGGCGAGGGCTCTGGACTGGGCTCTGGCTGGACTGGGCTCTGGGTGGACAGGCTCTGGGTGGACAGGCGGGACGTGGACAGACGGGACGTGAACAGACGGGACGTGAACAGACTCTGGAAGACGGGACCCTGGAATGACGTCTTCTTGGCCCTCCGCACTGACATCAGCGCCGGCTGTGCCATGGTGGACATCAGTCCTGGACGCCCATAGACCGATGCCATGGCTAGCTTGAAGTGACGAGAAGATTCTCAGGCAGTGCGGTCGTGATAACATCCTCCTCCACCTTCCCAACAGTGAAGGGGGATCCACAAAACTCCAGGACAAAGTCAATATACTGTGTCAGGGTCCAGCTGGGATAAATTTAAACTAATGTCCTGGTCTAGTCCACTCCAGAAACAGTCCTTTAGCATTGCATCATCAGCATGAACGAGGTGACTATAAAAAAGAAACTCCTCCACATAATCCTCAATGATGCGATTAAATTGATAAATGGAACACAGTTTACTCAGCGGGTCCTGGATGGTACCTGTTAAATCCATATTGGTCAGTTGTGCTGCTGGATTCATGTTGGTGAGTTCTTCTGTAACAAGGGTGCAGTTGAAGCAGAGATGAGGCAGGATCCAAATGCAGCAAACACACTTATATTCGTTAAACTGAAAACTAGGCAAGGACTCAGGCTAGGAACAAGACTCAGGAACAAAACAAACCTCAACAAACTACATAACAGAGCAACACACAACATACAACGCACACATTCAAGAACTCACCAAGACTGGACTGAAACACAGGGCTTAAATACAGGGGCAAACGATCTAAACAGGATAACAAGGGGGCGTGGTCAATGAGAAACACTTGGGGAGACTAATAGACTTAACGGGGAACTACTAACATGAAACAACAGGGGAACACAGACTGGCATCATAACACTTAACATAATGGCTATGTTTATGCAACTGGCCCCAGAGCACCAACACCCTGGCAACCAACCAGAGGCCGGTTGCATAAACCTTTTAGAAGAGTCTTACAAGTTAGTCATCGAATTTTTTTCTTCATAACTTTTTTAAGTCAGTTACATAAAATGTACATTGGCTTAATTTGATCAACCGAAAAGACTAACTGTCTCTTGACTAACTCTTAGTGGGTCATACTTTGATCTTAAGGCACAGTATTAAAATAATGGCTAAGTTCAGGCAACTGGCCCTGGAACACATTAAGCCTGAGAAATTTGCACGGACTTTTGCAAGCATCAGCAACATTTTTGAAGTTGTGAATAAAATGAAAGATTATTGAAGAATATTTTACAAGAAATCCTATTTCAGTGATTTCAGATAATTGAAAATTATTAAAATAATTGAAAAGTGAAAATTGTTTCAAAGTAAACCCTATACACCAAATCATTTTTTTTCAGTATGCTGGGAATCGTACCAGAACACCCTGGCATCCGCCCAGAACACGTTAGCATTCCGCCAGAGAGAATTGCACAGGCAAACATCAACTTTTTCTTCAGAGACTATAAGAATCTAGTCTATTCTTGTCCTCCTCCTATCCTCATCTGGCCTCTTACATCCCAAATTGCCTAATATAAATGCCCCATTTTTTCAAATCCACCTTAAAAAGTTTCCAGCATCCTCTGCTCTAGATTTCCTATAGTAGCCAAACATACACCAATCCTAATATAAAACAGCAGCAGCTAAAAACGCAGAGGGACAGGTTCCTCCGGACCACTGCCAGACCTAACCCACGTGTTTGGCCCACATAATAGGTTCACTAACTGCACAAATCCACACACACACCCTTTCATAAGGCCAGAAAGAGATAGATTAGTGGTGGGCGCTCTTTTTAATATAGGTTAGCAGAATTATATTTAGGAAGACCTTTTCACCCCTACAGCGGCATAACCCAGATTGCACATTCAGAGCTGCTCTTTCTCTCCCCTTCAGCGTAATCCTGTGATTACACTTATGATCTGTAAAGAGGATAATGGGCTAAGATTTTGGCTCCGTGGCTCCTCAAGCTGAGAAGTGAGTCATAACGTATTAGACGTTTAGTGATATTACTGCTTTCACATGACATTGTTTTACAGAACTGAGAGAGAGAGACTTCAAATATTTATGTTATAGCAGAGGGTTTACCGTATCATAAAAGTGTAGAAAAATATGTAGGAGAAACATATGGTCTAGTACCATGCTAGCAAATGTGAAAAAAGTATGTCTACTTTCAGTTTCAGTGAGTAACTTAAAACTCACCAAAATTATATTTCCAGGACCAAACAGTAGTGCATACAAGGCAGCCAAAGAATAGTTTAGAAAGGTTTATACACACACACACACACAATTAACTAAATATTCACTATAATTTTTGCCTCAATAAACTCCTATTTTTTGCTTATTAATATACTGCTTATATGGGCATTAATATGTGCTTTATAAGTAGGCTATAAACCCCCAATAACCTAGTAATATGCATGCTAATAAGCAAATAATTAATAGTGAGAATTTGTACTTTTCAATGTCTCGCTTTGACTACATGTGCCTACTGGAGCCTCCCGATGCCCAATATACACATATTTATGTTTTTATATGTATTGCTCAAAAATATATAGTAGATACACCTACGACTAATATATATATAACAGGGATGGGCAACTCCGGTCCTCGAGGGCCACTGTCCTGCAGAGTTTAGCTCCAACCCTAATTAAACACACCTGAACAAGCTAATCAATGTTTTCAGGATTACTAAAAAATATTTTTTGTCAGGGTTGGAGCTAAACTCTGCAGGACAGTGGCCCTCGAAGACCGGAGTTCCCCACCCCTGATATATAAGATAAAGTTATTAGCAGAAGCTTAATAACCAAGCTCTTGGCAAAATCAGTAGTGTGCAATAATAAACATTTACGCTGAAAAGTGCGTGAGGATGAAACTTGAACACGCCCAAGAGCAACATTCCCGTGCGTTTCAATGTCCAAACACTGCATACATCAAGTTACACTTTCACTCTAGTACACACTAACACAATGAATTAAATTATTATACAATTAATTATCACAACAATTAACACGATTACGTGCGTGTGTGACCCCATTAATGTAGCCTACCTGATCCTGCGCGTGAATCTGCATGGGGCGAGGACACTTACATGTCCAAACACTGTGCCAGCCGCACTGAGATCTTTGGTAAGATCGTCAGAGCGTTATATATAAAAATGCTTCGAAATAAATATTATATTAAAATTATAGTTGAAAACAGAACAGCGACAAAACAGAAGAAATGGCAATAAGCACCTGTGTTTGTACAGCCTACACAGTGGTTCACAAATTACGACCCCCGAAATACCGAACGCAAAAAATAAAGCTTTACATTTCTGCACACAGCACGTGCGTAAATAACAGCGCATAATAGACCGCAGTAAGTAAATGACAGTCGCGGAATTCATTATCAGATGTGTTTGTTTTGCACTGCAGACCATGTGCAGCATGCAAACACAGCATCTCCTCAACGAAACATCGGATCAATGCTGCAGCTCAGTTGAACAACCTTACAATCACAACATCTGGACCGTTTAATACCTGAGAGGATACTGGAGTCTCTCCCATCCACGTGCTTCCGTCTGCATCATCTCACGCGCATCTCCTGAGCATCTTTACTCCTTCATTCAGCTGCATGACTGTCTTCTGCTCATTGATCTCCAAAATCATCATCATCCTCGCCTGTTCTTCAACACACACCCCTGTGTTTACACAGCAGCCTCCTCTATACGTCCCCCATCTGTTATTTTATCCTGCCTTGATCTACACACAGCGACCAATCCAATCACAATTCAGCCACATTTCTGTTTTAACCCGTTCAGTGCAACAGTACCTACTGGAAACACTAACACATCTATCAAATATGTAATATTTATTAAAAAAAATCTATATTTATATGATTTTAAAATATGTAAATAAAATAAAGAATATTATAATACAAGTAAGCATAGGCTATATATGTATATGTATGTATATACAGTACTCATTTATGTATTCTGTACACACATATAATATATATAGGCTATATATATATATATATATATATATATATGCACATATATTATATAAACAAAAACCTTTATGTTAGATGCGATTAAACGATTTTACAGCACTAAGTAAAAAGTAATATATAGAAATAAGTAATATATATTGGTGGTGGTTAAGGAGATTTCCCCTTCCACATGTAAAGCGCTCTGAGTACCTAGAAAAGCACTATATAAAAATAACAAATTATTATAATAATTATATATATATAGTAGTAATACTATACTAAGTAATACACACACACACACATACATATATATATATATATAAAGGCTATATAATGTTCTGGCCAGTCATGTTCTTGATCCAGTACTAATACCCCAGTACCGTTATCTGGCATTTCGAGGGTTAAACCGCAGCTGTAATCCGGAAAGCCTGGTTGGAGATTATGAATTGGAGGGTAAATCAGTTTCCCATTCAATTCCTCTGTTTGAGTTTGATTTGTTAATGCTTACATCCTCAATATAGGCCTGAAATCATGCACAAACAATCAACAGCGGTTATAACACAAACTGATCATGTAGCTAAAAGAGTATAAAATATTATAATGGTGCATTGAAATTATCAAATAAATATGGGGCCTTTTTTAACATACATTTTAAGGTTTGTGAATTTTGTATAGGTTTATATATTTGCTTCCTTTTATTCTTTGCAATTCCTATATATCCACTGAAAGCACAATAAAAGCTAAACTTGCTTTTGCTAAGATGAATGCGAATATCAGACTGTGACTGAATGCAAAAGCCAGATATCAGACGGAAGGCCACTGGGGTCACTTTCCTGGCACTTCCGTATGGAAACAAAGCAGCTCATTCAGGATCAATCCACAACACCATGAATGAGTCAAGTCTCTCTCTCTCTCTCTCTCTCTCTCTCTCTGCTCAACCCATAGGAACTGACTGCAGGTGTCTCCGAGTCACAGCAAATAGGTAAAGAAATATACATTTTGTCATCCATTGTAGAGAGGATGTCATCCATTTGTCATCCATTGTCATCAAGTCTTTCAAGAAAGCGGCAAAGAGTCAAAAATATCCATTGATAAGCATCTGCGTGCGTTTACATGCGAGCACTAAATAAAAGAGAAAGAGAATGAGTCCCCCTTGTGGAATACTATAGAAATGGCAAGAACTGAGCTTACATCAGGGGTTTTCAAACTTAAAATATCATGATCCTGTTGTGAGACACCTTTTCCTAAAGTATAAAGGCACCCGAATATCTTCATGCGTAAAGTCCAACTTATTCTGTGAGAGAAAAAAATAGCTGAAATTATAGGCCTATAATACATGTAGTTTCCAAAGGATTAATGGCCTTTTATTTAGTCAATATAGCTTAAACTAATTATTAAAAACTATCTAGAAACTATCTGTGAATTTACTTTAAGTTGACAGCATTCACTAATTTGAACTTTTGTATCACCGTTAAAAAAAAAGGGTTGCTGGCTTAAATTATTCAAGCTGACATTAAAAAAATTTAGTTGAATCTTGTAGAACTACTAAACTTCTTTTGATGAGTTAAAGGAATGTAAAACATGTGTTGTTATAACATATTGATCATATAATCTTTTACAGTGAAACATGAAGACATTTTTAATTCAATTTAACCCTCTGGTGCTGTACGTTCATTTTTGACAAAGAGTTTTTTACTTCATCGGAATAGTAAAACTAAAGGTTTTGGCACTTGCTATGCGTACACAAACGATTTGAAATACTGAAAACTTGTTTGTGGTAAAAAATGACCGCTTTGGAAACGAATTTCATCTGGAAACTGGTAGCCTACTGCGACCAAACTAAATCTTACTGAAAGCTCTTTTTTAGATATCAACCTCAAATTTGGAACACAACTTGTTTAGATTTAATGCCTTGCTTTTTTCACAGTTTTGGAGTAAAACATAGTACATTAAACTTTTACAATAATACATAATGTATTAGTCTAATACATAAACTAATACATTACATTTTCATATTTAAACATTGAACTATAACTTAAAGGTTTTTTTAAAAAACCTTTTTTCACTTCAGCAATAATCTGCTAAGTGTCTTTAAAAAGAGACCAAACTTAAGTCCTGCTCCAAAGCATTTAAGATTTATAAGTTTAAGCTGGAAATTTCATTTTCAGGTCTATGCTCAAAAAAAGTGATTAAAAGTTAATAAATGTATTTTAACTATTTTATAAATATAATTTAATTCATATTTAAATGATATTAGTACCATACAATCAACATAAATTGCAAACTATTAAATTAAAAACATCGACATAATATAGCAGCCTATACATTCATATCATTTAAATAAAAAATAATAATAATCGGCCATTTTTGACTGCCAAGCAATCAGCACTAATGTCACGTGTGGTTTCCGGCAGACAGAAGAATAAAGTTCCAACACAACGTTTAATGATAAAGATCCAATAGGTAGGCAAACACACACTTAAGGGTGATCGAACAGAGAATGAATGTGTGATAGCAACTTATAGATAGCAAACACAAATGAGGATGATTAATAGAACACAGCTGACACATTAACTAATGACGAGGAGCGGGAAAACTGAACACATGATGAACATGAAAACAAAGCTGAACCTAATGTGACAACTATAGTAGGGTTAAATGTATTTGTATATCGCTTTTCACAACAAATATTCCAAACGAGATGTACAGAAGATAATGTTGCATCATAAATGGCATACTGTCTGAGTAGGTTCTACATTTGAATTTACTTTGTGACCGTTAAAGAAAGTACATTCTATATGAATATGTGTAGCATGAATGAAATTCAGACATACTACATCAGCCATGTTGTTTCTGTCACGTGACCTACCAGTGTCAGTTGCGTCGCTTCACTGTCATTCAAAATCCTCTCCCGTGGCCTCATGGAATAGAAAAAATGTCCATCGTGTATCCAAGTTTCTCAAATAGCATTCGAACATACTCTGTCGGTGTACTGATTTTTGCATACTATATAGTTGGGAAGTATTTGATTGTTCATACAACTCCCAATATACATTTAATTAATATCACGTTTACACAGATTTCCCAGTTTGAAACCCCCTGCTTTACACCAAGGACCAAGAATGATTTTGATTCATTTCAGATGAAAAAAGACAAGAGTTCTCTGTATATAAGAAAAAAAAAAAACTTTATTTTTACCCACCCTTCATAAAAATCTTACTTTACAGTGTTTCAAAAACTGAACTCAGTGGTTGAACAGACCAATAGGGCAAGATTTACCATACAGAGATGCTCTCACAAACACCTCCAGCTTACATCCTCTATTTATAAATAATTTCAGACAATTACGTGTTTTACAGCTCATTTTGTACACATCTCCAGGGGAACAGGTGAACAAATTTTATGTTCCTGATATTTTAATTACATCACTCAGGAATGAAAAACACAAAACGTTGCTCTAAAATAAAAACAATGTCTAATTTTGTCTGCATTGATTTAACATCTCTTAGGGAGATTTTAAATACACATAAACCGTATAAAGGCCAATCAGTGTAATAAAAGATGGCGTTCACCAGGCCTTCTCCGGTCGGACATCTACACTAGGCTGGGATTAATACACACAACAGCAGAAATGCACACAGATGCACTGCAGTTTGCAGTTGCCATTAGTTGCACTTTATCATGCGTAACACAATTCAGTCACATGAAAGCAGGTGTGATTAACAACAGGACAAAAAAAGACCAGAGCGCATCTTTCTTTGCATAAAACGCTCAAACTAGAAATCTGCTTTAAAAAAAAGACGTAAAAACACATTATGACCGATTGTATGCTTGCTTTGGGGTACAAATTAAATACAGTGTAAGCTATCAATAAAAAGCAGACTATTTCTAAAGGTTGCGTGATTTTGGTTTAAAATTGTGTTCAAAGAGTTTAGGTTTGAACATACAACCCAAAATTTACCACAACAAAGGCAGTTAATAATACTATTTTCATTGTACAACAATAAACATGTTCACCAAACAGCTCTGAATCAATAACTCAGCCTGAATAAGGGCACCTGGGAAGTTCAAGGTTGAAATTGGTCCATAAAATGATCGAGAGGTAGTTTGAATGAGAATTGGAGTGACGGAAAGAAAGGATTTTGGCAAAACTCAATGGTTTTTTGTGAGTCCTTTTTCAAATGGAACATTTTGCCGCATCACTAACTTCCACATTACTGAAAATAAAACAAAAAAAAAGAAGCACCATTTTGGTTGTTGATTAGGACGATGACGTGAGGTTGGTACGGAGCCCCGCACATGACATGCTGGGGGAAAAAATGTATATCTTGGCCATTAATTAATTTTTTCCCACGACTCAGACTTGATAATACGTCAGCATGTTTTACTAATCCGTCCCCTTGTTTTAAGAAAATTGTGCACACGGTATAATTCGTTCCCCAATTTACTAAATCATGGCTGCATTGTAACAATTAATTCCCTTGTTTTAGTTCAATCAAAATGAGGAAACGTATTAGTTCAACGTGGCCACGATTTATGTCATTTGTGGGGCTCCGTATGTTGGAAACAGCTCTAGCTGCACTATAAGCTTAGAAACTGGTGGAGGATTTTTCAAAAACTACAGTAAATTCTCGTGGAAGATAATTCACCCCTCCACAGGCTGCGTGCATTTCACACAATGTTCTTCATCCTTGGAAATGAGCAAATCGCACAGAGCCGCTCGGACGCACATTCTGGGCTCCCAGGGCGAACCCATGTCGAGGCTCTGGTAGCCCTGACACACACCCAGCCCTTCCAGGTCAAGCAGGAGCGACACCACGTGATCGAGCGTCTCGAGGCAGGTGGGGTGGCGCGAGTAGATGGCGTGCATGAGCAGGAGAGGCTGGTTCTGAACGCTGACCTGGTAGAAGAAGCCCTTCTCGATCTGGACGATGGTGTCAGCCATGGTGGAGAGCTTGGAGCACTGCAGGAGCTGGAGGACGGGGCCTTTGGCCATGACACACACCCAGTGAGCGGGCAGCACAGTCTGGCCTAGGGAAGTGAACAGCTCCATCAGGCCTTGGTCTCGGTCGCAGTCGCTCTCTGCTGCCGCCAGACTGAAGATCTGAGTGATCTACAAAAGCAGATGTGACATTGACATTGTTGGTAGCTGTGGAAATGTGACTGCGGTGAAGGTTTCATGCACCTCTTTCTCCAATTGACTGTTCGCAAAGACCCGCCCCCTTTAGTTACTGTTGCTATGTCTGGCTTACAAGCCACGCCGCTCTCACTCTACATGTTCTCACGCAGTGAAAAATCGTGGAGCGGAGGACACTGACAACGCGCTGGTCATTTTTTAAAGAAATTTAAACAATAAATACCGTTTTGTGGCTCTTTAATGTGTTTGACAGATCGCTGTAGAGCCTCAGTTAAAGCTGCTCATGAACCGATCATCTCTTCTTTCTAGTTAATTCATAGCATCAAATAAACATGAATGAACATAAGAAGGAATGTTGTTTTAACCGGGGAAAGACGTCAGTACACACCGTTTTTCAAGTTCAAATCCTCCAATGTTAATCCACTAACTCTCCTGACTGCTTTGTCGGACAAAAATGGCGGATTGTGATTGGACAGATCGTCTGTCAATCAAACTCCCTACGAAGGGTAAATTTCAGTCTTTGATCTTGATCTTGCTTTCTTTGACGCAAACACAGTTGTTGCCCATTGTAAATAGAACAGTTTTAACAAAACGGATAGCTATCGGATCATTTAAAACGCACGAATGAATGACCAGGAGTAAACAGGCCCTTTGGAAATGTGTCATACAAAATCCATTTTAAAACTGGAAACAAACAAACTAAAGGATTTTGACAAAAGTAAAACACATTCTATGAAAAATTGCTTCAGAAATAGGCCTATTTGAGGTTCTGCACCATTACTATGTTATTCATATTAAAATATGTGTATTTATACATATTGGGGTGGGGTTATGGCACAGTGATAAACTCAGAAACTTAAAAATGGCACTTCATGACAAAAAGGTTTCCGACCCCTGCTATAGACTGACTTTTATGTGAAGGACTAGTGATGTTTTTGCCTGGAAAAATATAATGGATGTGACGTTTACACTGACATTCTATGACGCATGACATTAATTCTCATATAATGTTCAGGATAATGCAAAAAGAGCATTAATTCATGTTAATTCAAACTATAGTCTCACATAGCCACATATTTATAGTCTATAGTCTCATATATATAATCAGATGATCAGACGCTTTCTTAACTGCTGTTTTCTCATCTCATTTTCATTTATTTTGTTATTGAGAGGAAAGAGCACAGCATATATTTACATATTCATCTAAATGTCTCTCTGCAGTAGGGCTGCAAAATTAATTGCAATGATTCCCTTGCAAATGACCTACCCTATTTCGCCGAACACCGAGGTCCTGTGATAATATTAGTCCCGTGCGAATTTGGCGGGTCGTATATAATTTTTTCAAGGTTTTTGTGTCCTGTGCGCTTTTTTATCCCGCTTTCACGAAGAATGGTGTCTGCGTTGGAGTGTTTAGATAGTAATTTGGATGCTGTGTCATATCGCTATACACCATACAACTATACAATTTGCAGAAAGAGAAAGCTGAAAACCATCAGAAGAGCAAAAACAAAAAGAATGATTAGATGGAGATGAATGACATGTAGGCTATAGCAGCAGGCGGTAAAGAACATTTTTCTGTTTATGTTATATCATACAGCTAGACCTATAATGACAAGACATTTCCAAGCAATAGCCTATTGACATCATATCCAGGAGATAAGTCAGTAAATTCGAGTAAAATCACACGCTTCACTTATCCCGTGCGAATGCGCCACACGAAATTCAGTTGTGGGTGGCTAATTTAAATCACAAGAGATCCACAGATAATACTAATCCAGTGCGAATAGGGCTTAAGAAGCCACATCATCTCACAGAAGGATGCTCAACTGTTGTTATGAAGTGAGTTTGGAGTAAAAGCATGTTATTAAATGTTGTCTTTTGTTAGGTTCATAAATGCTTCTCATGTTTGGAAAGATGTTAGATGTTTTATATATATATATATATATATATATAGTTGGGATGTAGCAGTTGGGATGTTTTTTTTATATACTAATAATAATTATATTATATTTATATAATAATAATAATAATAATAATAAGTAAGTTTTAAACATCTTATTTCATTATTATTTATTTTTATTTTATTATTATTTTATTTTATTCAGCAAGCATTAAATTGATCAAAAGTAAAAGACATTCATAATACAACTAGGCTATCGTTAAAGAATCCTGAAAAACATTTATCAAAATGTCTCAAAAATATGAAGCAGCATGGGTGTAGAAAAAATACTTAACAATATTACTGTTTTATGCTATTTTTGATCAAATAAATACAGCCCTCATGAGCCTTCTAAAACATAAATCTTAAAGACCCCAAAACTTTTGAACGATAGTGTATTCAGTAGTAGTGAAGACAGATGTCGAGCGAGACTCACCACCGGCGTGGCCTCCTGTTGATGTTCTGACACGTGTTGTTGTGTGTTCTGTGGTTCTTCTGTGAAATGTGAAGGTGGTGACCCCACTCTCACCATCTCAATCTGAAGAAAACCATTCTGAGTCGCATCATCCCCCATCGGCAAAGAACCGATGACCTCACCCAGCGGCATCTGATTGTTGTTGCACATAGGTACTGATCCAAGCATATGAGGCGCCACCGGCATGCCCGGCATGTTGTAGTATAATCCCTGTGGAAGATGCAGACATCAAAACAAACGTCAGCTTTCAATGGCCATCAACATTTGCAACATCTATAATTGGATTTTGTAAATTTTATATTCTGCTGAAAAACTCTGAGGGAAAACTAAAAAAAATCCAAAAGAAATCCAAAAAATTATGTTTAATATGTCAAAATCCTGGTGAACTATCCACAATTCTGAATCAAGATTCTCCAATCAGAGAAATCACTGTTATATTAGAAGTGGGAATCACTTCAGGAATCACAAGGTTGTGCTAAGATGGCAAGCAGGAAATACCAAGGTAACATGCATCTACCTAATGTTAATTATGGGATTTTTAACCACTAGAGCATATAAAAAAAAGAATTCTACTAATTATTATTATTGTGTAGCCATATTGATATATAATCATAAAAGTTTGGCCAAATTGTGCAAACCTTCAAACAAGCACAGCGAACCAGATTTTTTTTTAGTCAGAAAAATTATGCAGTCCTAAAACCCTGAATGCAATGTATGTCCCTTTGGATAAAAGCAATTGCAAAAATGCATAAAATGCTTTAGTCAATTTTTTTTTAATGCCAATTAATTGAGAAATTAATTCCAGAATCAAGGCTGGAGAAATCAAATAAATGAGAATGATGTAAAAAGTCTTACCTGAGCACCGAGTCCAGAGCTGTTTGAGTACATCACATTAGACTCCATCATTGACCTCTCATTGCCCAAAATATCAGGATCCTATTAAAACAGGCAATGAGATAATCTAACATTAAAAATATTTAATAACCTAATAAATATTAATTAAAATAAGTCATATTTCTTGATTAAATTACATTGTTGATGGCGACCTTCTGGTGAAACTTTAAGTCTACTTTTAGTCTAATGCTGCAATCAAGTCATAAACTACCATAATTAATGACAACTTTCTGACTCATAAAAACCATTAACGTCATTGAAACACAAATTGAAAATATGTTCTGAAATTTATGACAGCTCTGATGTTTTTAAATGTTATGGCATTTTATTATAGCCACTGTACTTTGGTCTTAAGTATTTTACACAAGCATTGAGTTGTGAATAATGTACTTATGAAGCACTTTGCTGTCATGAACAACAAATTTGCACAAGGATCCATTTCACAATAATTTGAGTCTAAAAAAAATGGTCCAAAAACGTAAATGGCATAAGAGTTGTCATCATGTATGATGTTGAAGGCAGACTAGACTTAGATCTTGTTTTTTGTTTTGGTTGTGCAACATTTAATTCTCTGACTGCAAACATTTAGAAATCAGAAACCTCCTCTATGTTGGATGGTTCGTCATCCTCAATCACGGCCTCAATGAACATGTCGTCGTCCTCTTCCTTAAAACTGTAATTCCATTTCTTCCTTCCTCTGGCCTTGGAGCCATTCATTTTATACTGTCTCACTTCTTCTTCGTCATTATCCTTATCAGACATTTCATCTTCATCATCATCATCATCATCATCGTCGTCATCGTCCTCCCAGGGTTTGCTTCTGAATTTCCGCTTTTTTGCTGGTCTCCCACGCCTCTTGAGCTTTGGTTTCACGTTTCTTCTTCGTGGAAGGGACGGATTCAGCTTTCTCTGCATGATATGATAAAAAAAAAAAGATCTTGCGAAATTCACCTCCGAAATGTGTATTAGTTGCCTGATGGTCAGGTGATAACCAGTGTTGGGAAAAGTTACTTTTTAAAGTAATGCGTTACAATATTGTGTTACTCCCTAAAAAAGTATCTAATTGAGTTACTTAGTTACTTTTTATGGAAAGTGATGCGTTACGTTACTTTTGCGTTCGTTTTTCTCACCTGGGCTTGGCTGGCTTGTTTATTTAAAAGTTCTATTTTTTGCAAACCTAAAGTGGCAAACTGGTAAACTTTGTCAGCTGTGCTGCCATTCTGGATCACAGAAGAATAGATCCCCTTTCACACAGCGTGTTGATCCCGGGAAATTGCCGGGGAAATTGCCAGAACGCCTTCTGTGTGAACGCAAACACGACCCGGGATTGATGCCGGGATCGATGCCGGGTTGGGGACCTAGTAACATACCCGGGATCAGTCCCAGAACGCGCGCTGTGTGAACAGAAGCAGTAATCAATGCCGTGTCGTAATGATGACGCTGAAGGGAAGTGAAAGCAGGCTAGTGAAATGGTACGTAATGCGCTAGTTTATGATCGAATCAGAGAAAAAAATGCACAAGCCTGGTTTCTCCAGAGAGAAATCGCAGCTCATATGCAAACTATAGACGCTGCTGAGACATTACATGTCACATCGATGTCACATGTCTTTACGGGATTTTTACGGGTTGTGTGTGAACGCACTCTCTGATTCCCGAAAATCACTGGCAGTGTGAATGAACCAAAATCAAACGAACCCGGGTCAAATCCCTGGTCACTTTATCCGTGTATTTTCCGGAATCTCTGTGTGAAAGGGGCTTAGGATACAGAAGAAGAAAGTTCAACACAATTACTTTAGCAATATATATTTTTTTTTTATCAAATGTGATGTTTATCTAAAGACACTTTTGATTTTTAGCTTACTATTATCCATTTCAGATAATTGAAGGTCAGCAGCAAAAATATTGGTTAATAAAGTGAGATTTAAAGTATATTTAACATTCAATTATTGCAGGTTTGCGTTTGCATTTCACTCAATTTATTCATTTTGAGGAATACTGAATCTGTTTCTTGAACAAGTCAAATGAGTAAATGCATGCTCACATATAGTCTTAATTACAATAACCATCATGTTTACCCACAAGCACCTTTCCTCCCGTTTTCTCTCAACATAGGGACAGGAGAGCTGTCAGTCAATAAATAGGAAAACGTTACTTATTTCAAAAAGTAACTCAGAGATTTTGTTGTAAATTCAAAAGTAATGCATTATTTTACTAGTTACTTGAAAAAAGTAATCTGATTACTTAACTCGAGTTACTAGTAATGTGTTACACACCCAACACTGGAAATAACCTAACTCTTGAGTGATGCCTTTAGATGTTAATTATGCAAATACGTACATTTGCACTATGACCATGAAGCTTTGACTCAAACTTGCACTGACGTAAGCGACATTTCTGCCTTTTCTTGTTACTGCCACCATACTTGGGCTTGTCCATGCAGAAGTCGCATTTGCCACAGTCGTCTTCACGAAGACATGCGACACACTGCTGACACATTCTGCGATTCCGTTTCTTTTGAGCCTAAAAGCAAGAGTAGACAGAAATGAATAAAGGACTAAAGATTTTTTGACATGCAGTAAAGACATAACTAAAGCTTTTTAAGGGGTTTTATGAGTTCCGCTATAATCAGGAAATGAATATTACATTCTCAATCCATAATATGCTTTTACTCTGTAAAGCCTGACGGATGCCTGAAATAATAGTGCGAACAGATTTTTTTTAAATACAAATGTTTATTGAGCCTTTAAACATCTCATATAGTATAAACTAAAAGAATTTATAGCTCATAGTCCTCAATTTTATTTGGTGGCACAAACTGAGCTAAAATATGCTATTTAGTGCAGTTGCTGATATTTTTAAGGCCAATAAGTAAGATGAAATTCTATAAGCTTTTAATAAAAATACAATAAATGAGATATTTAAAACAGTAGTCAACATACATAAAATGCATATAAATTTAAGCCTAAAATATGTCTTAGTAAGATTATATTTAAACGCTTAGTTTAATGATAGAGTACGGGGAGTTTAAAACATGCAATGCAATACAAGGATGATTGATTAAATAAATGTTTCCTCAAAAGCCTAATGGATCATATTTGATACTCACATTTTAACATCATTTTTCTACAAAATGATGTCTGGATAATCAAGTATTCCTAAGTCGCTTCAGTCCAGTAAGTGTTCATCTTGAAATATTACTAAGGATTATAAAAGTTATTCTTACATATATTTTATATGTAAGAAAAAAATCATTAAAGATTTCACAGCAAAAAGACATGTACCACGACCTGAACAGGGATGTTTTTACAGTTATACTAAAAGGCCTTTTACTTGCTAAAAAGTATAAACTATCAATCAGATAACAGGAACAAGGACAAGGAACGTAGAAGATTGTGTACGACAGCTTTTTCAAGCAAGTATTGGTCATGTTGATCATTCAGAGGACTTAGACATTTTGCATATCAAATAAGATACAAAAGGGTTAAAAATCATCCCATGCCACAATCATTAGCAGAGCCAAACAACTTTAAAAGATTAGTGCTATCCGTGAGATTCCACTAGTGCTGTCGGTGTGAGAATGTGATGATGCACTCACTCACCCAATCATCTTCATCACCGCCATCAGGGGCAAAATCCTAAACACCACATACAATAGAAACCTGGATCAGTATTTTAAGCACAACACTCCTACCTGAACAGAGTGCAACAGTGGTTAAGCGTGTAATATCCCTTTTCACTATGAACGGCACAAAATGAAACGATGACTATTTCCTAATAGGTTTCCAAAATCTATAGTCAACACTCAAAAAACTTTCAATGACTTCAAGATGCATATGATCCATGTTTGCATTTACACTATTTTTAAATTATACAGACCAGATAAACATGTCAAACTGATCAAATAGCACAAAGTTCAGTAAGAACTCTTCTCTTAAGTTAACCAATGAATGATCTTCTTCTTTTTGAAACTATATTTTAAGCTTTGGCAAAGTATTTGAACATTGAATAAATAACACTTTACTTTTAATACTACTAAAAAACTGTTTAAAAATGAATCATTCCTAATGTTAAATTAACTCTTGATGGTATGTAGTATCTGTAATTTAATATTAGTAAAATGCAGCGCTGACAGTTTCATGAATTAGCAACCATACATTGAACTGATTTACCTTTTAAAAAAGAAGCTACATGAAAAATAAACTCACCTTTTTTTCAATTTTCTTGAATTTGGGACGTGGTTTCTGCAGGAGATAGTGGCATTATGTTTTGGTGTGCAAGTAGTTCAGCTACAGACAGATTATGTGATGATCTTTGGCAATGCTTTTGTGTATGCTGCAGCCCATAAATGTCATGAATGTGTCTATATGATTTTATGTTTATTATTACCAGTATTTGTTTTCTTGGATGTTTTGTTTTCCCAACCTCCCACTGATCCTGCCCCACCTTGAAAATAATAATAATAAAAAAACATACAAATGCATAATAGAAAAGAAGCAAAATAAATATGATAAACAAAGGTGCTACTTTAAACAGAATCATAAATAAAAGGAAAATAATGTTTCTAGAAAAGAATATTTAAAAAAATAAAAGAATGAAGTAAAGAATGCTACTAGAGAAATGAAGGATAATCTGGACTTTGTTCGGCTACTTAAAGTGAGCAAACAACCGTTATTTGGCTTGTAGACAGAGCAGAACAAATGTGTTACTAGCTTGTGTTAGTTCAGATATTAAGACCCAAAAGTATCGCCAAAGCTACCTCTCATACAACTAACGTGAACACAGACACAGCAACACCGCAGTGCTTCTCTTCCACTTCACAACATCAACAGCAATAACAGCACAGATTAATGATTCCTCAGCACAGTTTTAAAAAGAGCTTTTTCAATCTTCCATGTGCAGTCTTCCAAAAACATAATACAGCAATGAGACATGGGATAACTACAATGTTCTTAACAAAAAAATTGCCATTTCATTTTCCTCTATATTAGCAAAATTACTACATTATTCCTCACTACCCTAAAACAGAAAATGGTTGCTGTATTTAATACTTGTGTTAAAAACAAAAAGATTTTTGTCAACACTGTCATTTGTCAACACAGGATGTCAGATGTAGTATTTTTCAATTGATGAAACTAAAAATCAGTTTTACACAGTCAAGTGTCAGTATATGATGAGTGACCGAACAACTTTGCCTGTGGCCTGTGAGTGTTAGAGAAAGCAAAAAAAAAAAAAAAAAAAAGAGGAAGCAGACCCACAAGGTAGATAAATATTAAACTTGTTTGACAGATTAAAGTCAGAATGAAATGCAAGTTGCAATAGTGTTTTCTTTCCTATTGTGACGTATATCCAAGGGAAACGGCTTCTCGAACAAGAAAAAATGTATGGCGGGACATGATTTTGTCCATGAGGAATTGATGGGATGGTTGTGGTTTGCTATTGGTGGATCTCATGTGAGTGACAGGTTGCCCCGCCCTCGTGCCAGTAAACACGTCATCAGAGAGGAGTACAAGAGAGAAGGGAATTTACTTTGATTAAAGATTACGAGGGCACATGGTTTTAAAAAAAATAATGTGCACAGATTTATAACAAATACTGCAATCTTCCATTAATTTTGATTTCATGGTGACTTTAACCATGCCATATAAACTTTATTTATTATCCCAGGTCTTAAGAATCAGTGACAGAAAACAAGGAAAAGCAGGACTGACAGGTCTTGCGATGACATAAATACATACCTTCCTAAACACTATGTTTGGAGGAGAGTACTTCTCTGCTGCAAATGAGAAAATGTAGAAATTAGACAACAAAAAAGGCAATAGTACACCTTAGAATTATTGCAGAATATCATGCTTGCTGAAATAAAAGGTGTAATTATACATTCACATACATTTCGGCCTACATCTGAAGCACAACGTGTCTCCAGGCTTCTGAGCAGAAAATGGGCAGCCACAGTTTTCACATTTACTAGAGAAAGAGAAACAACTAGATTCGTTACTATACTCATGAAGGCCCTAGTTGAAACTACAGCAAATATTTAAGATAGACATTCTGGGCAGTATAAAATTAGTCTGATTTTGTTTACCTGAGCATTGGATGGCTTTCCTTCAGCGCCATTGTTCCATTAAGCCTAGTCTCCGGAAAATCTGGCGAAATTACAGTCTGATCTGAGATCAGTTCATCCTGAGTTTTTGTAGGGCTAATGGGCTCCAGAGATGGATAAAGCCAGAGTCGAAGGGGCAGCTCTGCGCCGTCTGTCCCAGGTTCGCTAGAGGAACTGACTATCTGTTGGGAAACATTCCCCACTTTTACTGAAGGAGAGTGAATGAAATCCCGTGTCCTGGATGTGTCGATATTGAGCGGCGAGACTCTGGTGAGGCGCGGGGGGCTGTTGAATTCTGCGTTGGGTGTGTTGGAGAGACTGCTGACTCCTGCAGGTGAGCAGGGGGTGAGTCGGGGTCTCTGGGGTGTGGATGTCGAGCTGTGAATTATGCTCTGGATTGTTCTGGGTAAAACTTCAGGCGTGCGGGTTGGGTCTGGGAGGGGACGGGCTGTTCCCGATGAAAGACTTGAACGGTTGTTAATTTCCGGCTGGGAACGAGCACTCTATATATGACAAGCAACCACAGAGAAAAAAGAAAGGGGTTTTAAAAATGTAATAATAATATAATTTATGATTCAATTAAATGCAGATTATATTTAACTTAAAATTTCATTTAAATTAATCCTAAATTCTGTAAATTGCACTCATGATCATTAAAGTGCCACTATTATGCTTTTTTGAATATTACCTTTCATGCAGTGATAATATAGCTGTTTGAGAACATAAATGGTCTGCAAAGTTTTAAAGCTCAACCAATTCTGAACTTCCTGAAACGAGTCGTCATTAATTCCAGTCTTACTTCCTGCACAAAACTATGTAGGTTTGTAACACATTTGAAAAAAAGCCTCTGGTCTTCATTGGCTGCCCGCGACAGTGTCTACTTTGACCCTCAAACACTGTAGTTGTAGCTGAAACTGGAAGAGTTTGTTTGAGTTGTCGGCATATCAAGAAGATGCTATTTTTGGCACTACGAATGCAAATTCACTTTGCATGAACTTCCAAAAGATGAGGATACAGGCTCTAATTGATTCGGTAAAACGGGCGGCATCATTACAAGGGCTGAGGAATCCTCCCGAGCTGAAATTTAGATATGGTAATGGACATCTAACGTGCTGTAAGCTGTAGACTAATTACAACAGACTGGGCCATCTGACCAATGAGAGCAGAGTAGACCAATCACAACAGACTGGGTCATATGACCAATCAAAGCAGAGTAGACCAAACACAACTGACTTGGCCACCTGACGAATCAGAGCAGAGTAGACCAATCACGACAGACTGGGCCACCTGACGAATCAGAGCAGAGTAGACCAATCACGACAGACTGGGTCACCTGACGAATCAGAGTAGAGTAGACCAATCACAACAGACTGGGTCATATGACCAATCAAAGCAGAGTAGACCAAACACAACTGACTTGGCCACCTGACGAATCAGAGCAGAGTAGACCAATCACGACAGACTGGGACACCTGACGAATCAGAGCAGAGTAGACCAATCACGACAGACTGGGTCACCTGACGAATCAGAGTAGAGTAGACCAATCACAACAGATTGGGTCATCTGACCAATCAGAGCAGAGTAGACCAATCACAACAGACAGGGTCATCTGACCAATCAGAGCAGAGTAGACCAATTAGTGGTCGACCGATATGGGTTTTTTGATGGCCGATGCCGATATCTTAGAGAGCAGGGTGGCCGATGGCCGATATAAAGCCGATATATATATATATACACACACACACATACATATTTTATATATATATATATATATATATATATATATATATATATATATTATACACACACACACTTTATATTTATATAAATCAATATTTAATAAATTTGATAAATTTAATACATATTTAAAAATCTTTCAAATAAACATGCTTAGGCCCTATACTTTAGATGGCAACTTCTTGAATCTGCAATCCTATTACAGAATTTTTCACAAATAAAGTAATTGTTTAAAAATATATGAATATGTGAATAAAAAGGAAGTAAACACTGTAACAGGGCACTCAGTAATCTGGTAATTAATCAGTAATCACTGATAATCATATTTTTTCAAATAAAGACTTTTTTTTTACTTTGACTTTTGACAAGGTAACGCTAATTTTACATACAGCACACAGTGAAAACGACATGAATATGACACAGTGGGCCACTGGATATAGCACAGCATATTTTAAAATGAAGGATTTAAAGTGATTCGATCGCGTCTCCTGTGAAGCTGATCTTCTGTTCGCATTCACTCACTGCGCACGGACGTTTATGCAGGCTACAAATGCACACTTCTTTGACCAGTTCTGTAGCCACCGGTTCTGTCTAACAAAGTATTCAGATCTGACTGACAGAGATCGTAAACTAATGAAGACGGAGAATGTGAGTGAGCACTGTGTGATCAAGCGCTGCCGTTCTCTTCTGGTGCTGGTGTTCTCAGCGCCGCCCGTCAAAATAAAAGTCCGCAGCGCCGTCAAAATAAAAGTCCCGCTTCCAATACATCGGCCAATCAGAAAAACTTTCCCCGTGGCGATATATCGGTCGACCACTAAGACCAATCACAACAGACTGGGTCATCTGACCAATCAGAGTAGAGTAGACCAATCACAACAGACTGGGTCATATGACCAATCAAAGCAGAGTAGACCAATCACAACAGACTGGGACACCTGACTAATCAGAGTAGAGTAGACCAATCACAACAGACTGGGTCATCTGACCAATCAGAGCAGAGTAGACCAATCACAACAGACTGGGTCATCTGACCAATCAGAGCAGAGTAGACCAATCACAACAGACTGGGCTGTCAGTGCAAAGTAGCTCTCAGAAAGGAGGGGTTTAGAGAAACCACCTAATTCAATGGATTTTAAATCTAAATCCATGACGAACATTAAACACTTTTGGAGACACCAAAACAAAATGAAGAACTTTTACTTCAGCAGAAATAGGCCATTTTAAGATTAGCAGTAGCCTTAGCAAGCACAACAAAAAAAAGCTTTAAAAAACAAACAAAACAAAAATTCAAAAATGTTAGGCTAAATGTTCTATAAATAAACACAATAGATTTAAACCACTATAAATATTATATGATATATTATTTATTTTACTGCACATAATATTCTCTCTAACAATGCAAACAAAAGATAGAAAATGCTACACAAACCTTAGTTCTCTTAGTACGATCCATGTGTAATCCTTTCTTGAAATCTAAACGAGTAAGTCCTTGTCTAACATTTCTGGCACTCGGAGGCCGACCTCTGCGTCGTTTTACTTTCGGACTGTGAGAATATGAGAAGTACAAAAGTAGTTTTATTAACTGAATATGATCAACATGTGTGATATGAATGTCTGAACATGTTCTGCAGCACCTCCATATTCCAAACTGAATCTGATTTATCCATTACTTCACTTCATGTCACATTTACTCATTATCAAATAAATGTCAATGTTTAAATGAAAGAAAATCAAGGTCTTAAAGGGATAGTTCACCCAAAAATTCTGTCATCATTTACTCACCCTCATGTCGTTCCAAACCTATTAGACTTTTTTTATTCATCTTCGGAGCAAAAATTAAGATATTTTTATTCTTGAGCTTCCGTTTATCATATCTGATGTGTGCGTTGATGAATGTTTATGTCAATAAAAGCCTAAATTAAATATTTTCATTATATAAAGCGACCATGTCTCTCTTCACCGCTCTATTCATAGTTTTACAATCTCTTTATGACCTTTTTGAAGCATCAAAGTGGTAGTTGAGTAGCTGTCAATGGATGGACAGAAAGCTCTCAGATTCCATCAAAAATATCTTCATTTGTGTTCCGAAGATGAACGAAAGTCTAACTGGTTTGGAACAACATGAGGGTGAATAATTAATGACAGAATTTACATTTTTGGGTGAACGATCCCTTTAAGGCCCGTTCACACAAAGGACAGCCACTATAACAATATCGTTTTAAAAATCGCTCTAACTGTAAAAGATTAGCAGAGTTCACACCACAACTATAACAATAACAACACAGAGGAATAATATCATTGGAATTACTTTCACAAAAAAAGTATTTTCCAGCTGATAAATGATAAAAACATTGACAGCCAATCAGAATCCATCCTGCTTTAAAGAGCTTGCGCATTTAAAGCGGCAGGCGACAAAACTGCAACACACTTAGAATAAACAGTGTTATTGTGCACTGGTGTGGATGCTAATATAGCTATTATTCTGGTGTGAACGGGCCTTTACAGTATTATGCATTTTTTAATGTAATAAATGTTTAATTGCAAATATTCAGCGTAACACCTTTAGAGGAAAATATTAACTGAATTAAATTAATGTCTTAGTATTTAGATTTCCTCCTTTTGCATTAACAGCAGCACTGATGCTGACACGAACAAAACTTGATGATCATATACTCAAGCACGATTTGAGAAGCTCCAATGGAAGCAGGAAAATCTTACCTGTATAAACATGTTTTAATTTTAATGTTAAATTTTAATGTATTCTCAGACCTTTGTTTGGACATAAAATATTTCCAGGCAACATACAGCCTATAGAATATTCCACTTAATGCAAACAAAAATGAAGTATGGAAAAGGCACATACACGCTCCTGACTCTCTCAACACCATCTTCGTCCTCTTCCATTGGCTTCAGCCAATCAGGAGGCAACTCAACCGTCACAATTCCAGGCATGTTGTCCCACTCAGTATTTTCCTCAACGGCGGTAACATCATCTGCTCCAATCGGATGATTCTCACTCAAGAGGGCTGGCACAGTCTCTTCCGGGTTCATCGTCTCCGGTTCAGCTGACGCCCTGTTCAGCTCATCCGTCATTTCAGATCTTTTCCTCCTGGCCTCGACGCTTTTATTTTACAAGTAGATTTGTGAGACCAATGGTTTTGACTTGTGAGTCATCCCAGGAAGAGTTTGGATATTGAATCTCTGGCTCACATTTTTAAATATGAAAAACGACTTTTTAGTCCAAAGTCGGAGGTATTCATTTCATCTCACAATTTTACGAATAGCCTGGGTTGCATGAAATGTCAAAGATCCAACACTTCATCCATGTCTTTACTGGTTATGGATCATTACATTATACCTGTAAAGAGAATGCTGATATTAGAGAAGAAAACTAAATTACACACCAAACTGTATATGCTATTAAATTATTATTACGGCACAGTCTGATTTTACAGTCCTGCCAACCTTTTTGCAGTTTGATATATTTCTAAAGAAATGCTATGCATTGAGATTGATTGCAAACAAATCACACACACACACATACAGCGTAACATCGTCATTGCAGTTTTAAGAAATATTAATATTTTTATATTATATTATAATATTTCAGCAAAAGGTTATAATAAAATTTTGCCACTGCAACGTAACCGTTGTGTAAATAAAATCCCTCTATTAAATTGGGCTGTTGAAAATGAGTCAAGCTAGCAGAAACACGATGAACAAGCGTGAAGGAGAATATTTATAGAACGAGGCCGAAACGAGTGGTTGCCATGGTGACAGAATTGCAGCGAGCCCAGCAGCGATGGCAGGGAGGTCGATACAAATGGGCTGAGAACATTCGATATCTGCAATGCAGCGCAATTACAATGGCAATGAAATACGTTACAGTGCAGCAAGCAGCCAACATTTGTTAAAATTTGTCTAGCAGAAAATACTTCATTTCCTGAAGCTCTCATCATTTGTAATTAAGGCCATCTGTTTAAAACAACTGCTCTTCAAGAAAACTGCTGAAAGGTTGACCAAGGTAATAGGCATTTTTAAAGAATCACAATAATACAAACATGACAAAACAGATGTCGACATCTCAGTGGTAAATTAAACCTCGCTGTAGGTTTCAGCTCAAATTTGGGTCATAGAGCGATTTGTTTCAAATACAGCTTGTTGAGGAAGATGTCTTATTAAGGTTAGCAAGTCAGCAAGAAACTCACTGAATCTGTTCAGTAATCAGTAATATTAAAAATATAAAATGCTGAGCCAGACACTTTCAGACATCTCTCATTTAGTTAAAAAGTGATAATTACAGTGGCTCCGTATCAACACAACTTTATATTCTTTATCTTATCAACTACTTTCAGCTGCTAAGAACAAAACTGACTGTTTCATATCATATGCAACCGTGGAGCAGATTCAAAGTATTTACATTTTCCAAATAATTTATCAGCAATGATCAAACTGGAGCTTATCAGTAAGAGGGTTAGTCATAAAATCCAATGTCTGCTTGTGTGCTACTTGTACTCTATAGTTTCTCTATCAATATTGTTACAAAATATTCAGTTTACGTTTGCTGCTACAAATGCAGAATCAGTGTACTAGAATAAACCATAATGAACTAAAAAGCTAATTTCTCTGTTAATCATTCTAAAAAAAATCATAAAATTCACTCAATTACACTCATAAGACTCAAGATATAGGCTACCAAAAAG
Organism: Siphateles boraxobius; assembly: GCF_051911475.1. Classification (NCBI taxonomy): domain Eukaryota; kingdom Metazoa; phylum Chordata; class Actinopteri; order Cypriniformes; family Leuciscidae; genus Siphateles; species Siphateles boraxobius. The sequence continues at coordinate 31,956,576 of NW_027509219.1, forward strand.
TGGAATATTAAAAAGAATAAAAAATAACACCCAACAAGAAAGATTAAACAACGTTAATAATTTTCCTTTTAATGAAATGCAACAAAACCAAAAATGCGATTATTTTTACATCTGTAACGTTACTGTGCTTATGAACAAGATCTGGGTTATTGGGTTGATTCTTTGCCAGTAGATTTTTATGAAAAAATGTGACAAATGGTCTCTGAGTATGTTGTTATTACCATTTTTACATTAAGCCTTAGTTCGTCCTAAGAACAATGACATTTCATACACATTAGACGTGAATGTATTTTGCATTGAGCATTTTATTTAATATTTAGATGTATTGCAGAAATGTTTAAGTTGACAATGCTGTTTATTATAATTGTGTGAGATAACAAGAACAACTTCAGTAAAGCTTTAATTGACGTTACTTGATAGCCTACATGTAAAAAAAAAAAATTTGACACAATGATCGCAAGTTGATGTGCTTTCAACTCGTGACCCTGGTAGCGATAGATCGTGAAAACAGCGCGTGAACAATTATCTGAATAGCGCGATGCACTTTTTTCAACGCAAAGAAACTTATCTAACTTAAAACATTAAAGTTATGTGTCTTGTCATCGCGTGCAATTCCTAACAGTTCTACCTTGTGAAAACGTGATAAAAAAAAAAAGATCGGCGAGCTAATAACAGATCGTAAAAAAATCGACACGAGTTTCGCCAGCCTCCATTACAGATCGCTGGAGTGAGGAATGCTGTCCGAACGAGCGATCAAAAACACGTCCGATATAACGTGACAATTAACAACATACGTAACAAACATCAAGCGTTTAGCAAGGGTATTTCACGGGCAACATGTCTTATTATTTGTGATACGTTTTAAAGGCACGATAAGTTTATTTTACACGACTCTACCACGTCCATTTCGCTGTGCTGCTGAATGAGCTCAAGCAGCCCCCCTTCGCTGTTGACCCTCCCCTTCCACACACTCCCCATTGCTTGCTTTCAGCGATGCAGCCTCGAAAACGACTTTCCGAACGCTCTCTCTTGCACGGAACCACGCCGATCTCTCGATTCATTTACTAGAGCGATAGATATAAATTATGACGTCATCTGTGGTGAAACACGCGTTTTGCCATGCACAAAAACAAACACTGAAACGAATACGTGCAGTATTTTGACATTCTTACCTCATCGCGTCTCGCGCCGACGATCGAGCCGTTCATCTGCGCCTCGTTCTCTCTCCGATCAGCGATACTTTTGGTGATCTACTGCGCATGCGCTGACACGAGCATCGTAGGAAGTCGATCCTGACTGAAACCGAATTAATAAATTTAGCGGTTGAACAGTCGCTCAGCGTTCAGTGTCTGCAATAATATTCGCTTTTAAATGAATAAATGATACACAGCTTTGACGCTTATATCAACTGTAGCCTACTTGCAGGTCGTCGGAGTTTGTCTTTTTTATAAGTATTTCACGAATAATGTACACGAATATTGCCGATTCGCGCATCGCTACATTATATTTTCTCGACCCCACTATGTAACATTACGTACCATCACCAATTTGCCTACATTAATACCCATATTTAAAATCTATTCTGAGAATATTTGACGAAGATAGTCGTTTAGGGAAATACAATTTTCTGAGCTTTGTGATGTGCTATACAAAATGACTTTGTTATCGTACTTTAAATCTGAATCCGAGAGGGACCTTATTTTTTGAGAGGGTTCAGCGTTTACTTCTCGACACAAATTATCACAATTAAATTTAGGTCAAATAAACATACATCTACAACAGTACAACTGAGGAGCCCTTGATTCACTCTCACACATTAATTCACAAAAAGACCAAGGCTAGAGTGTGAGATTTGTATTATTAAATAATTAGCCGTTCTAAGATGCCTTTAACATTGACCGCGTCTAATCGCGTTTATCCTACATTATATTATTGATATTCGTCATCTTTATTAACAATTATTTATGAACCTACTTAATCTTATTAACAAGGAATACCTCAGAATCGCGCCATTCCAGCAAGAGGTTTTAACGCTGATCATTGACTATTACAGAAAGATCACGGAATTTTTACATGGACCATGATTACAATTAAGTATTATTGAATTAAAACGTACCATTTGTAATATATATTTTAGAATTAGCTGATTTCGTCTGAGAGAGCTTCCAACCCTAAAAGAAATGTTTTGTGTAAATCTATGATCAAAGTTTAGGTTCACACAACAAATTTTTGTTGCTTATTAATTGTGGGAAGTTCCCATAATGCCATAACAATAATTTGACCACATTTGGACTAAAGAAAACCTATCCCTTACGAAAAATTAATCATGGCTTTATTATAGTGAAAGCGTAGTAACCATGTTTTGTTTTTTTGCAGATAACTATTTGTATAACCAGTTTTACTACAAATATCATGGTTAAACTATGGTTAGTGTAGCAAAACCATGGTTAATTTGTGGTTACCATGGTTTAACTATAGTAAACATGTATTTTGGTTTTATTTGTTGTAAAACCATGGTTCATTTTCATTAGGGATATCAACCCAACAAACTACTGTAGGGTCCTTAATGACAACAATGCTTTTGTGTAGAGGCACAAGAAATAAAGAAAAATAATAGACATATCACCAGCTACAAAATATCTCTAGATGATTTTTTTAATGCACAATACAGGGTTATGAGATTAATTAAAAATCTATAAAATGTAAGCACAACAAACCAGTGGTGTCACAGCACCATTCAAAGAGTGAAGCCAATGGTTACATTAATGCAAATACAATACAGAAACAAGATGAGTGTCATACGTGAATTACAGTTTTGTCAAAACAAGAGCTAAGACACTGACTCTGACAAATCTTCGCAAATGTGAGGCGACTTCAGCAGCAATTGTACGTTTTCTCTGTAAGATCAAAGACAAAACCACAGATTGTCAGGAGGGTTGCTTCATGGTTGAACATCATGTGTAAACGGAATAGATGAATAAGAGGGAATGACAGGAACCTTATCTGTCCTTGCTGGTTCTCAGGTCTGGGGTAATTGGGTCGTGTTGAATTGTCTGGTGCAGCATGAGGGCCATGAGACCTGCACGATTCGTCATGGCCAATCTGACATTGCGCTCCTGCTCAAACAATTCATCCAACTTGTACCACTGGGGGAACAAAAGAAATGATGAGAATGACTAAATGAATGAAAGATTAAATGTAAGATTGACGAACAATAATGTGAAAACAACATCAGCTGTTAAGAAATGTCTTGAAAGCAACAACATCTTAATCCATTCGAGTAAATACATTTCTTTGCTTCAAGTAAATTATTAATTTGCAAAAGGTAACAGGTTGAGGTAATGCGCTGACCACTCTGACTCGCTCCAGGTCCACTTCGGCCCTGCGGAGTTTCTCCCAGCAGTAGTGTTTGTTACACTTGCGTTTGGACACCCTGCAATATTCTCCGGTGGGTTCGAATACATCACGAACCAGTGGACACCCACAGACCTCGTCCGCAGGGACCTGCACGCATGACATTCACATTTATGAATACGCGATCTAATTATCTATTCATATTGAGTTTTTATGTATCAAATTAAAATAACCTTAGGGTCTCTAGAGTGCTCTGGGCAGAGAACCTGCAGTCTCTTACAGTAGGTTTTGCTCTGTGGATTGTAAACATCACAGAAGAGCCGTGTAGCACTAGATCCAAGGAGATAAAGAGCAGAAATAAAATGAGAGTATGATTTTGTTGACATTTTTAATCTATTTTTAACAGGCATTAAAGGTGCACTAAGTAACTTTTCCCCCATTTTACAGATCAATAGAAGAAATGCAGACATACCATTTGGCAAAAACTCATTTTTGGGAGATGGCAGTTGACCATGTATAACTTTATAGATAAAGATATATCAATAGTCAAGTGTTTATGTATCAAAATGATATAAGTGTTCGTCTGAAACACATGATAGTACCAGGTGAAAACAGTAATGTGTCTTTGCTGACCATTTGTCATCGGATCACTGAAAACGCATCTTAAAACCAGGTGTAACCGAGCTTCTCTCTTGCACGCTCAATATCCAGGGATATTGCATATAATTTGCGGGTGTCAGGGAGCCGCTATCAATATGCGAAGATTCAAATAAACAAAGGTGACAGTAAAGAATGTCTATATCACACTGTATATCACAGTGGAAGCATCTAAATCTAAAAAATATGTAGTACAACCGCAAATCAGAAAAAGTTGGGACATTTTGTAAAATGCAATAAAATCAAGAATCTGTGATTTGTTCATTCTATTTAACCTTTTTTTAACTGACAAAAGTACAAAGAAATGTTTTCACTGACCAACATAATTTTATTTTGTAAATATGAACAAATTTTGATTTTGATGGCTGCAACACCCCCCAAAAAAGTTGGGACAGAGACATGTTTACCACTGTGTCACTTCACCTTTCCTTTTAATTACACTTTTTAATCATTTGCGAGTTGAGGATACTAATTGTTGGAGTTTCGGTAGTGGAATATTTGCCCAATCTTGTCTGATACAAGACAGCCGCTCAACAGTCTGTGGTCATCGTTGCCTTATTCCCCTTTTCATGATGGGTTATACATTTTCCATAAGAGACATATCTGGACTGCAGTAAACATCAGGCACATCCCTTCTATGGTGCAGAGTGTCTAGAAACCACTCAGTTGTAGCACATGCAGAATGAGGCCTGGCCTTGTCTTGCTTCCCAGGAACGATGTCATCTTGATGGCAGTTTATGTCTCTGTACAATCCAAATATATGCCTACATGTCAATGGTACCTTCACAATAATGCAAGTTACACATACCATTTGCAATGATGCACCTGCTGAAACATGGACTCATCTGACCACAGCACACATTTCCACTGTCTTCTAGACCATCTGAGATGAGTTCAGGCCCAGAGAACTCGCCGGCATCTCCACATAGAACTGATGTAAAGCTTTCTCCTTGCGTAACAGAGATTCAAGTGGCATTTCTTGATGCAGCGTCAGACTGTGTTCAGTGAAAACTGTTTTCCAAATTACTCCTGAGCACATGTGGCTGTATTTAACGGATTAGCATGATGGCATCTTGTGCAATGCCATCTGAGGGCTCAAAGGTCACGCACATTCAACAGAGGTCTACTGCCTTACCCAACACAGACTGAGATTTCTCTGGATTCCCTGAATCTTGTGACAATATTATGTATAGAAGATGATAAAAGTCATAAATTCTTTGCAATCTTGCATTGAGAAATGTGATTTTTTTTTATTGTTTGACAATTCTCTCAAGATATTTGGCACAAAGTGATGACCCATGACCCATCTTTGCTTAAAAAGACTGAGAAGCACTTTTACACCCAAACATGATACCCTCAAATATTACCAATTCACCTGCTCATTGTGGACTGTTTCCAAATAGTTGGATAATCTAATTTGGATAATCTTTAAATATCAACTTTTTTGGGGTGTGTTGCAGCCATCAAAATCAAAATTTGTTCATATTTACAAAACACAATTATGTTGATCAGTGAAAACATTTGAAAACTTTTATTTTGTCAACTAATAAAAGGTTAAATAGAATGAACAAATCACAGATTCTTGATTTTATTGCATTTTACAAAATGTCCCAACTTTTTCTGATTTGGGGTTGTATTATTATTTTTTTAAAAATACTTACCCGTCTATGCGTGTGGGGTACATGGAGCCAAATGATGTCTGACTCTCATACTGAATAGAGGGAAAAGATGACGTTATTAAAAGACATCCATAATTTAAAAAATAAAACATTAAAACGTGACCACAGTTTAAAGGTCTATGCATCATGATTATTAAAACAGACGACACACCTTGGCATAGCACCTTTCCATGTGACGCAGCGCCACCTTGGGGTTAACTGGGTGACTGCAGGACACACAGAAGATTTGCAAATCAGTGTCGTCATCACCCTCGTTGACCTTCAGGAAAAAGAAAGGCGATATTCAGGACACTGTAATGTGTTTGCAGTGTTTACAGTAGTGCAGATGTCATACTGAAACTATGGTTGATGATGATCTCTCACCTCTTCATCGTACTGTACGACCTGCTGTTTGGCCTTAGCGATGATACCCTCCAGCTCATGGAACCGTTTTTCCATCTCAGTGAGTCGCAAGCGAGCTGACTGTTGCTCACGGCGGATTCGTTCCAGAAGTTTCTTGCCCTGTTCTTCTGCAATGCACGGGCTCTGCTGCCACTGCTGGATACGCTGGGGCAGGATCTCATAGATTCGACTGGCAAGACAAAAAGGCACAAATATTCAGAGTCTGTCTAATCTCATACATTCTTTACAAGAAGTATTTCAAGGTTTACTTGGCAGCGAGCTTCATGCCGCAGTCATCAGAGCAGTATTTGGAGCTGGCGCGTGCAGCTTCGACACATCCGGGTCCGAGGCACTGTCTCGCTCCTCCACTGTCTCGAACCTCTGGCCGCTCGCTGTGTTTCACCCGGTCGCGGTGCTTCTGTTTGGGTTTGTGCTTCCGAGGCTTATTCTCCTCTTTCTTATGAATGAAAAGTCCAAACATAAGTTTCCATTCTAAGCACAATGATTTACTTTAAGCCAAAAATTACTATTTAAAAAAATTAACCCTATAAAACCCACAGTATCATATTTGATACGTAAAGGCCTCTAAATTATCAACATGATCAAAACTTGCTCAAATCCTGTTGTACACAATCTACTACATGCCTTCTGTCGGCTAATTTATAGGTCGTAATTTATAGTAAATGTAAGAATAATTTTGAATTGTTAGTAATATTTTGAGATAAACGCTTACTGGGCTGAAGCAACTTTTGATTACTTGATAATGCATACACAATTTTTCAGAAAAAGCATGTTCAAAAGTGAGCATCAAATATGATCCATCAGGCTTTTGAGGAATGTTTATTTGTTCGTATTTCAATCATCATTGTATAGCATTGAATTATATGTTTTGCCCCCATAATTTAGATTACAGAGCTTTGATCATAAAACTAAGCATTTAAATAGAATTTTACTAAGACATATTATTGGGAAATATGAGAGTGACAACTAACTGATATGAATTTTATTACAAGAAGTTTAAGTAGTCTGCTATACTGTTATAAAGAACTCATTTACATTAGAAGCTATCAGGATGTCAACTTTGGCCATATAAACATCAGCAACTGCACCAAATTGCATATTTTTGCTCAGTTTGTACCTCTGAATAAAGCTTTATTTTATATTCTCTTATATGAGCCATAAAAGCTTGTAACTTTTTTGTCGAAAGGTTCAATAAACTGTTACATTTCAAACAATTAGATATTTCTGAGTATTATTTAATATGTCCCGCTTTACAGGGTTAAACAAGCATTCTATACACATATTTTTAGGTCTTTACCTTTTTTTCAGATCGCTTTTCTCTTCTTTTCACGTGCTTGACCTTAACAGCTCTCTTTCTCAGAGCTGAATCAGCATATGAACCATCATCATCATCACTGTTCCAACCCTGAAGAAAAAACACAAAACTCAGACACAACCATTTCTGCCAATGATTATTAAAAATACATCCAGGGGTGTTACCAATACAGCAAAGTGGGCTAACTTCCTTAAAAAGGTACTTTTTTATAGCGCTGAAGTGTGATGTGAGGTACCGTGCTGTGTTCTCCATACTGCCCAGCGCAGTACTGCTGATACAGCTCCAGCTCATTCTCACTGTAGTCTTCAGACATTGGGCCGTCTTGATAGTCTCTGCCCTTAGACATGGAGCACTCCTCATCCTTCACTCGCAACATTTTCTGAAAAATAAAAGATAGTGGCTAAAGAAGGGCTGGAAACTGAAAGGTTGTAGGTTCAAGCACCACAAGGGATGATCCTTAAAGTCACCAAAAAATCAAAACAATTCTTGTTTTGTTTTTTAATGGAATATTGCAGTGTTTATTAGAAATTATTTATCTCTGCACATCATTATTATGTTTTAAATTCATGTGCCCTCATAATCTTTAATCAAAATAAGTTTCCCTACCTCTTTCAACGACATCATCTTTTCCTCTGATGATGTGTTTACTGGCGGGGCAACCTGTCACTCATATGAGATCGACCAATAGCATACCACAACCATCCAATCAATTCCCGATGAACAAAACTGAGTCCCGCCCTATATTTTGTCATGCTTGAGAAGCCGTTTCACTCGTATATACGTCACAAAAGAAAAGAAAAGATTATCGCAAATTCCGTTTCATGCCGATTTTTCAAGTTACTCCAGACGAATTTTCTCTGTAATTAGTGTACTAATAAAAGTGTCTGCTAAATGAAATTAACAATAAATCAATGAAAAAGCATTAAAACTTACAGAACCATTTGAGAATAATTGCTGAGTGCATCATATTGTACACAGAGGCAACAAAACATTATCAGACCTTAAAGTATACCATAAAGGTGTATGATAAAAAAAAAAGATGAAATCACAGGCAAAGCGACTCTTTTACAAAAGTGAAACTCACCCTAGCCCGCACTTCACACTGCCTCAGTCGGCATTTCTGCCTGATCTTATTCGGGCCGCCAAACTTCTTCATGTCTTTACAGAAGTCGCACAGTCCACAGTCCTCTGTGCGCATGCAGGCTTCACATTCTCCACACATGCGAGCGGAGCGCTTAATCTATGGACAAATCCCAAATACTCCCCATAGTCAGTCCAAAGCGTTAACAGACAACACATTTTCAGTTACCGTCTTCACAAAGGTCATTTGAAGACAGCAGTTTTTATGAATCAGAATTTCTTACCCGTGACCCTCGCCGTCCATCTGATTTGAAATCCGGTGTGTCTGGCTGGTTATCGGTCCCGTCTGCCTCTGATTCTTTCTCCCGGCTTTTTTTGGGACGGTATTTGATCTCCAAGGAATTATTTTTACCTAGACCAAAGGATGCACACATTCAGGGTTGCTATTGACGCTATAATAATAATTGAATGAATGATGAATAATTGAATGAATAAATGAATTAAATATTATTATTTGATATGTTCTAAAATAAAACAAATAACTACGTAAAATAAATAAACATTAATTACAATAAAAAGTCCTTACCTCGACACTTTTCACAGTACCACACGTGGATGGTTTTAGCCGTCTTCTCAGAAATATTAATGCAGTCTCCATGAAACCACTCACTGCAGCTTTCACAACCACTGTTTACATGAAAATCATTTAAAACATGAAATTAAAAATATTTTATTTGACAAAGAAAAAGCCTCCTTAAAAAAAGGCATTTAAACTTTTCAATAAAAACACATCTTACATCATAAAGCAGTTGATGTCTGGTTTACGACAAACGCAATAAACAGGTGCGTTGCTCCGGCTTAGACTCATCCCGGGTCTGAGAGCTTTTTCAGAGTCTGACACTTCGCTGTCCTGTAACATAAGAGAAGAAACAGAACTTGCATCCAATTTTGCATTTTCTGTATGTAACTACTACTGTAACCCTGCCAGCTGATACTATTACTGAATTCTGTGCTGTTCACATTTTTCTAAATGTCACTATATACTGTATATGCACGGTTTAATATGTTTCTATATACTGCATACTAAACTCTGATACTTTGTGATGCCAAACCTTCATGTGAACAATGACACATTTATGCAAGAGCTACTCTGAGCTGTCATTGCCATTTATAAATAGTATTATTAAATAGCATTATTAAATCTATTAAATAGCATTACAATATTTCTCTTTCTCTCTCTCTCTCTCTATAACGGCTTTTATCATACTCTTAACAATATAAAGTACCATGTTTTGGACATGAACCAGAATATTCTTTAAAGTGCATTGGTATATTAATTGTTCATTCAGAATCAGTAGCTACTATGATATATATCAAAGTTCTACGGTATTACAACGTGTACCATGGTACCGCCCAGTTCTACTTATATAAGGGTAAAACAACCAGAATGGCAAAACTAATATTTCACTTACCATGACAGATTTGTACGGTTATTGTCCAAAACAAAGGAATGTCACGACAGTCATTCAGAACATCTGAAGCACAAAAACGAATAAGCTGTCATAACCATCGTGAACTAAACGTGTGTACAGTGAATTACATTATTTTACTCCTTTTGTTTACACAGCGGAACGCTGCATCACAACATTTACTTCCGCTTCCACCCACTTCTACAGCTATTCTTCTTCTTCTACGGTTCAGATACCACATTATCTACTGCCACCTATTGGACGTGTGTGTAAGTGACGCGCACCCACAGACAGGTGACAAAACTAAAACCAATAAACATTTTTGTTACTTGAAATAAAATAAAATATAAAAATTCAAGGCAACATTTTTCATTTTCATTTAGTTTGACTTGATGTACTAAAAATTAAAACTGATATAATAATAAATATATAGATAAATAAACTATATATTGCTATTGCTAAACTATATATATTGAAAATGGAAAATATAAAAATTAAAACGTTCAAAATATTAATAAAACTATAACAGTATCTTGGTGAGACTAAAATAAAACTGAGTATGTAGATAATTTCATTTTGATATTATACAGTATTTATTTAATATTTTGACTGATATATGATTGTTGAAATTTTTATTCAGATTTCTACTATTAGAATCAAATAAGTATTAGCTGTATAATTACGGACTAATTAATTCTGATATTACCGCCAAAATTCAGAGAGAGATAGCCATAAAGAGATGTGGGTCAGTATAATAACTAATCAGTAATATAAACAAATGATTACTTAATTATTATCGTCCATTAATATTGATCATAGGCCTACCCAGTGGCAGGCATGAATGTGTTTGAAACATAGACTGTACTGCAGCAAATAAACCAGAATTCCATGAGGTAATTTACATATGAATTTCTTTTTCCCCCCTGTACCAGTACTGCAAGTAAACCATATGATAAATCACCAGAAATAAATTAAACAGTTCCCCGCAGTGCAGGAAGGATGTCGTGCACGCGCACAAGCTCGAGAGTTCGCAACACGCGCTGGTCAAAGCAGATGCTCGCGCTCACAAGCGAACATCACACATTCAGTCTGAATTAAGGTGAATTAAAACGTCCTCGGTACAAGACTGGAGTTATTCGAGATAAGGTAAGAAATACTTCAATTCAACTTTGTGTCTTCCTCAGGCTCTGGTCATTTCGCTTCATTCTGGGTCATCAGAAACATTGTCACGTTATCGAAAGTTTACTTCTGTTTACCTCTTTCAAGTGCAAATGTAGTGCCAAAACTTTTTACCAAGACCAAAACATTTTTAAAATAACACAAGGTTATTTTGGACAAACAATATCTTGCATGATTAAATTCAAACTTTAATCCTTTTGATATGGTCCAAAAAATATTTTTGTTTTGAAATTTACGACAGTGTTTGTTGTGCTTGACTGCGAAACATTCAAAATATACATTAATCATGATACAATAATGATACTTAATACAAAAAAAAAAAATCATAAATAGGTTCAAAGGCATAGACAAATGAAATAATACATTAGACATTAATCATGTATATGTTAGGTATTCTATAATATATGTTAATGCTATTATAATTGTTATAAAGTTGAAATCTAAGCTAGAAAAATTAATAAGAGCAACTGTCAAAGTTTTAAAACAATCTGCAGTACAGCAGAAATTTCCTTTAAGACAAATATGTACATTACAATAGTAATGTATAATATAATCTCATCGGCTTCGGAGAGAACTTACTTAATTTCTTAGATACATACTACAAAATATGAAAAAAACATTAAAAATGTTACAGTAGAGTAGTGGGAACAAAGAATGACTCAGAATCAGGGTCAGACAGGGATGAGTGTTGAACAAGAGAGATTCCCTACAATGAATGCTCTGTAGATAAAAAGTAGACAGATCTTTAAAATAGCAAACAAACAGCAAAAATCTTTATTATGACTCAGGTATGACTCACGCATTATGACTCCTGCATATTAGCTCAGGGCTTTGATGATATTGTCAGTTCTGTCTGACGCAGCAGGATGTTCAGATTGCCTTCAGGTCAGTTTGGAGAAGCAGCACAGGCAAATGTCTGTTTAATGCACTTTAAAGTCGGCATGAAACGGAAGTTGCAATAGTTTTTTCATCCCTTTTGTTATGTATATGTGAGTTAAACTGCTTCTCAAACAAGAACAAATGTAGGGCGGGACTTGCTTTTATCCATTGGGAATTGATTTGAGGGTTAAATGGTTGTGGTTTGCTATTGGTCGATCTCATGTGAGTGACAGGTTGACCCGCCCTCACGCCAGTAACTTTTATCACCAAAACAGCATGAGAAACACTTATAAATGTGACCTAAAGTTATCATGAAATCAATATTGACAATTCTTATATTTTTTTTATATTGCCGTGTTTATTGTAAATTATTTATCTGTGTGTATATTTCATTTGCCTCATAAATCATTTATAATAAACACGGCAATATAAAAAAAAAAAGAATTGTCAATATTGATTTCATGGTAACTTTAGGTCGCATTTATGTGTTTCTCATGCTGTTTTGGTGATTAAAGTCATCATGTTAGAGGTTTTTATTTTGACCTCTACTACACAAACACCCATGCTGATTACACACTATATATGCTCAAATACTTCTCTTTCTGGATGTCCTCTCAGAGTTAGAATTAGGCGTCTCAAATGGAGACAGAAGCCATGGATGTCCAACAGCAGGGCAGCGTACTGGACAGGGTCGTGGCCCAGGAAAATCACGTCCACACAACACAACCACAGGCCACCAGCAAACCTGAAGTCACCGGTGAGAGGGATGTTTATGAAGCAAATCTGTAGATTTTTGAGAGTTTCAGCATGTTTAGCTTTTATGCTTAATTTACATTGGAGAAATAGTCATGACATTCAGACAGACTTAAATAATTATTTGTGACTGACAGGTCCTGTCTCAGCTGAGATTGTTCAGAACGGAAGCAACGAGTCCCTGACAGACGGTGTCACGTCCAGTGATGATGCTTTACTGCTTCCAGACCATATACCTACAATTTCACACAAAATAGACAAAGTCAACGGTATTTACATTTTTATGCATCAGAAGGTAGTTAATTATTTAAAGAATTAATCCACCCAAAATTGAAAATCGTCTACCCACTTAATTTTTTTCCCCCCTGTGAAACGCTTAAGAAGAGACCAAACTCCATTGTTTTTTGTGTCTGTTATGAAACTTTTATTTTGTGTTTTTTGGAGCTTGAATAGACACAATCATTTTTGCAAATCCGTTTAGTGACACTAGTATCACAGAAATTACACACTATCCCTTTAACAGTGTAGCAAATTATTTGGAAGAGCAAAAGTTTACAGTATCTTGGAATACTTTTGACAAGAAATACTTGCAAGTTAAACTACTGTTCAAAAGTTAGGGTCTTTCTTAATGTTTTTGAAAGAAGTGTCCTCTGCTTATCAAGGCTGCATTTATTTGATCAAAAATACAGTAAAAATAACTGTTTTCTATTTAATATTGTGATAGAGACCCGAGCCGTCGCAAGTAGAAACACACCAAGATGTAAAAAATATATAAACAATGATCGGACGATGTTGGTGTCCAAAAAGATGTTTATTACAAGCAGATGTGCAAATAAAATATGGTTAAGAGAAATAAAACTGGTTATCAATAAAAACAGTCATCTAGAACTGTTATGTACTAAAACAGTACAAACTCTCCTCTTCAACTATTGAGGCCAGAGTTTTAGTGCGCTCACTCAATGCTACAATAACCTTGTTCAGATCCCCTCAAAAACCACAATCCGCCCAATCCTCCCAGTGACGGCTGCCTTAAATACACAAAATTTCTCGCTTGATAATTGGAGCATATAACTTTTTTCAAGTGAACTCTTTCCTCACCATATGATTAATAAATAAATACACAAGATGATTAAGAACAAGAGTTAAATCAAGTCAATAAATACAATAAATAGGATGGATAAAACCAACAAAATGAGCTAAAATGAGCACTCCCATGCAGTTCGCTCTTTCTTTAAGGTCATGCCCACTCAGCTTTAACAGCGAACCTCACGTAAATATTATAAAATGTATAAGAACAGTAAAAACACAATTAACAGTGATGGTAGACAACGTCATGGTCTCTCCATAACAAATGTATATTTTAAAATGTAATTTATTCCTGTCACTACTCCCGTTTTCAGTGTCACATGATCCTTCAGAAATCATTCTAATATGCTGATTTGATGATCAAGAAACATTACTGATTATCATCAATGATGAAAACACTTTTTTTGTGGAAACTCTTTTCAGGGTTCTTTGATGAATAAAAAGTTAAAAAGAACAGCATTTTTTCGAAAAAGAAACTTTTGATCAATTTAATGCATCATTATTACAGAAGAAATGGGTCTAGATTGACATGAGAGTAAGAAAATGGGGAAAAAAACGTTTTTTGAGTGAATTATTGCTTAGCACAAGGAATAAATGCAGACAGTAATAAAACTGACAGAAATAGACTAATTGCTAATAGACTAGATAATGCTAATCGGTTGGGCCCTAGATGCAATTGCATCCTATGTATTTGTATGAATATATATGTTACAAATTCCAATGTATTAAAATGTATTATTGTCTGAATTTTAATGCATTCAAATGTGAATTTAACATTTCAGCGAAGCCCAGTTTTCCCAATGGCTCCTCTCCTCCAGTCATCAATGGCTCTACTATCATCTGCACACCGCCTGCTTCTTCATCAGGAGGATCGACGCCTCGTGCTTCAGCACAACACAAATGCAAGCGACATGCAAAGTGCAATGGACACAAACACCCTCACAGAAAACACACACCCTCCACTTCCATGAGCCAGCAGAGCTTCAAAGGCGATGCCTCTCAGATACAGAGAGTAGCTGGAGACGGTAAGAAAAGCATTTGAACACATGTAAAAAAAACACAGTCCATGCTCAAATTTTTGTGTCAATATGTTTATGTATTTTTAGAGCATGTTGAGGCATATTTGAAAAGAGGCCTCCGCCCACTGGTCTGTTCGTAAATATAGGGCCTGCTCTTATCTTTCAGTGACACTGGACGGCCCGCTGGATTTATCTTCATGTGTTTTATGGTCCCTTCACGTCAGCGTTTGATAATTCTTTCCGTTAGGTCACACATCTCTGTTTGATGACTAACTCACACTAGCTGATACATAATCTAATCTGGAGAATTTAAATTCTGAGAGGGCTTGATGTTTTGACAATATCATGAGTTTGTGGAATTTATTAACTGCTGTAAAGGAATTTAAGATTTAAACAGATAAATGAGTGCATTCTGGTGGTTTCGCTCAGGTTTGTTGTGCTTGAAATACAAACGAGTAATAAAAATGGTCATATTAACCACATTATTTATACTCAATAATTTTACCTTTAGAAAAACAAAGGTAACTATTTAAGTATTTATTATAGTAATAACATTATACATTAATACATGCCAGTAACTAAACCTTATTCCTAACCCTATAGTAAGTACAGTACATGTTGTTAATTAATAAATGTTAAAAGTTCTTGATTGTATAATCATATTGCACTGTAACAAGGACACCTTAAAATAAAGTGTAACCAACCAAAACAAAGATTTCTATGAGTTGTTGAGGGTAATATAAGTGTGAAAATACTTAAATGCTGATAAAGATGTTTGAACAATGTGGTCAAAAATTATAATGTCACTTTCTTATTATGATGTCAGCAAGGATGCATTAAATTGATCAAAAGTGACAGTAAAGACATTTACAATGTTACAAAAGATACAATGTTCTTTCTATTTATCAAAGAATTCACAAAAAAATGCATCACGGTTTCCACAATAATATTAAGCAACACAGCTGTTTTCAACATTGATAGTAACTTAATATTTCTTGTGCATATTCGATGCATATTAGAATGATTTCTGAAGGATCATGTAACACTGAAGACTTGAGCAATGATGCTGAAAATTCAGCTTTGCATAACAGAAATAAATTACATTTTTACAGTTTGTAAACTGTAATAATATATAACAATATTACTGTTTTTACAGTAAATTTGATCAAATAAATGCAGCCTTGGTGAGCAAAAGAAACATTTCCTGACCCCAAACGTCTGAAGAGTAGTGTACAGTAAGTGACAAGTATTTACAAAATACTGTAAAATGTTGCTCTTCCAAATGATTCCAAAAATCTTTTGCATTACAAGTGAAACAACGTATCGAAAAATGTGATAAAGTCCAGTTAATTATATCATTTACAAATCACAAGGGCACAAATGTCAGTGTTTCCTGTGAATGACCTCCATAAACATGGTATGCTTCTGGCTGTTTTCAGACTGCTGTGCGCACTGCATACTAGCCTGTCTGTTCTGCGAGGTGCTGTCGTGCTGCTCGGCCGTGGCGCAGTGTTTGGCCTGCGGTCTGGAGTGTGACGCTCTCTGTTGTTGCGGGGAAGCAGCCACCGGAGGTCTGGCGTGCTGCGCTGAGGACACCTGCTCTGCCCTGCTGGATTGTGGGATACTGGAGGACTGTTGCCAGTCTTCAGACTGTCTGGAGATCTGTCTGGAATGCTGCTCCATCTGTTTCCCTGCCTAATGGGATTCTCTACAGAATGATATCAAGTGCTCAAAGGACCGTAAGTGTCGGGTATATGTGTTAGCGTTATCCCGCATTTTGTATTTATTTAGTTGCATTGATCAAAGTTGGACTGTTCTGTACGAGGCTATTCTCTGAATTCAGACAGGCCTTAAATCTGAAGTGTGTTATTTTTTGTATGTTAAAATGCGTTACACTTTATTTGAAGGTGTCCAAAGGTGTTACAGTACTTGCTATAGGGTAAGGGTAGGATTTATACTACAGTAACTACATGTAACAAGGACACTGTAAAATAAAGCGTTACCTTAACAATGCACACAAATTCAGCTGGTCATGTGATCACAACATGGCAGCCACTATGAGAGCACTGCACTTTTAAGAAGTTTTCCTCCAGAAAGCTTAAAGATGTGTCGGACTCTTCTACTTGTGCATTATGATAAAAATACCTTTACCATCCTTGCGAGTGTTTCATAGCACATATGCGACCTGCATAGGTGCATGCATGAAGCAATAAACACCTTAATGCATTGAACATCTTCATCAACTGTGATTTTATACAATATAGAAAAAAAAATCTAGAGAGTAATTTGCTTTGAACAAACATCTGTTGTAATAATTAGCTCCTGTAATACTCTCTGTTTTAAAGTGTAACCGTTTTGCATGACAGCTGAGAATAAGGCGTACGGGTCTTTGTTCTCAGGCTGTTCTCGGCACTCTTATCTAAAGTGTGTGTGGCAGGAAGCCTGAGCGATGCAAAAATAACCAGTCAGGATGACTATAAAGCGTTTGCATATTCCTCTGGGCATGTTGAATTTCACAGCCTGTCTCCAGATGACTCTGCCCAGTGTTTAGACAGTGGGCACTGCTCGAGAGAGAGAGAGAGCTCATGTTGAATCTGGCAGTGGGACAGAGATCTGCATGTCCAATACTGAAGCTCTACTGAGATAACCTCCATCCCTCCCTGCATCCCGCTGTGGGTTAACACTTTAAGAACGCTTTCATATCCGCCCTATATCACTGACTTATTGTTTATGTAAGTCAGCAAACCACAATATTTGAAAATGCGTTGTAGAACAAATATGTTAAAGTATCATGATGGTATACACGATTAATAAATCTATCTATATCCATCTATCTGCTGTTTTGTAAAAACCTAAATAGAAAAAAATGCCATTGCTAATTAGACTGCTTATCATAAATTATGAAAATGCGAAACATACAAGTATACAAACTATAACTAAAATGAACTATACTATTATTTTTCATCATTTATTCATTAACTGAACAAAAGTGACAGCAAAGACATTTATAATGTTACAAAAGATTTTGATTTCAAATAAATGCTGTACTTTTAAATTTCTATTAATCAAAGTTCTTATATGATAATAATTAGAAATGTTTCCTGAGCAGCAAATCAGCATTAGATCATATCAGAATGATTTCTGAAGGACCATGTGACACTGAAGACTCGAGAAATTATGCTGAAAATTACATTTTAAAATATTATACAAAAAAAGCAGTTATTTTAAATTGTAATATTAATAATATTACTGTTTTTACAGTATTTTTGAGCATTGGTGAGCATAACAGACGTCTGTTTAAAAAAAAGGGTCCCACCTTATATTAAGTGGCTTTAAGTACTATGTACTTACATCGACAAATAAGTACAGTGTACTTATTGTGTTCAGGTTGTATTGTAAAACACTTTTGCTGCTATTGAGATGTGATACTGGTAAGGTTAGGGTCAGGTGTGATGGTATGGGTCGGTTTAAGGGTGGGTTAAGGTGTAAGGGAAGGGTCAACTGTGTAATTACAAATGTAATTACATCAATTAATTACAGTTGTAGTTACATGCAGGTATTTTCAAAAATATAAGTACAATGTAAAAACATGTATGTACACAATAAGACCATTGTATCAAATTATTAATTTCAATGTAAGTACATAGTACTTAAAACCACTTAATATAAAGTGGGACCAAAAAAAGTTGAAAAAAATCTTACCATCCCAACTTTTTGAATGGTATTTATAGAAAGAATGGTGTATTTATAGGAAGAGTAAATAAATCCATATATTTGTGAGTTTTAACAGTGATGAGGTTGACTGTATATAGAGATGAGTGTTACCTCCTGGACTGCTGGCTGAGGGACAGGATGGCTGTGTTTATTGTACAGATGTGCCAAGTGGCGTCAACAGGAAGTGGAGGAAGTGACTGAAATGACAGTGCTGGGGCGACAGGATAGGCCCACACGACCCTAATCAAGGTTCGGTTCTGACCCAGCGCTCCTGCCCTGTGTTTCAAAGAGCTGCCGCTCACAGGAAGCAGCTTTCAGCATCGCTGCGCTAAAATAGACAAAACACAGTTTCACTACATCAAAGCCCAAATGTTACGCCAGGGCTCATCGAGTCAGTAGAACAGTGGGGGTTATCTTTAGATTTGATTTCTGTTACAGTAAACTAGTAGCAGAAATGAAACCGAAGATCATACTTTACTTTGATTCATTTACAACCCCAATTCCAGAAAAGTTGTGATATTTTGCAAAGCACAATATGTGATTTGTTAATTCTCTTGAACCTTTATTCAAAATATTTCATTGTTTTCACTGGCCAAATTAATTTTATTTTGTAAATATAAACAAATTTTGATAATGATGGCTGCAACACACTGCAAAAAAGTTGTAACAGAGGCAAAATAAAAAGATTTCAGAATATCCAAGTTAAACTCTTTTGAAACAGTCCACAATTAGAAGGTAAATTTGTAATTTATGAGGGTATTGTGTTTGGGTATAAAAAGAGCCTCCAGCAAGGAAAGATGGGTAATGGCTCACCACTTTGTGCCAAATTTCATGAGAATTGTCAAACAATTCAAAAATCATATTTCTCAATGAAAGATTGTAAAGTATTTATGTCTTTCTCGATCTTCCGTACATAATATTGTGAAAAGATTCAGTGAATCCAGAGAAATCTCGGTCTGTGTAGGGCAAGGCAGGAGACCTGCGCTAATCTACGCGCTTGACCTTTGAGTCCTCAGACGGCACTGCATGAGAAACCATCATGCTGTGTGTTAAATACACACACATGGGCTCGGGAGTACATTAGAGAACCATTGTCACCTAACAGTCTGGATCAAGGAATGCAACTTGAATCTATGTTACGCAAGGAGAAATCAGTTGAATGCAGAGATGCTGCCGAGTCCTCTGGGCCTGAGCTCATCTCAGGTGATCCAAAGACAGTGGAAATCTGTGCTGTGATCAGACTCCACTTTTCAGCATGTTTTTGGGTAAAATGGACATTGAGTTCTGTCTCAAAGATGAGACTTTCATCAGTGACAGGTGCAAAAGAAAACATCCACGGGGCGGAGGTGCATCAGTGCAAACGGCGTGGGTGAATTGCATTTGTGTGAAGGTATCATTGATGAGGAGGCATATAATGGGATTGTACAGAGACATAAAGTGCCATCAAGTAGACATCTTTCCTGGGAGACAAGACAATGCCAGGCCTCATTCTGCACATGCTAAAACTGAGTGGTTTCTAGGACGTGCAGTCCAGATCTGTCTCCTGTTGAAAAGGAGAATCAGGCGAGATTGGGCAAAAATTCCACTTGCAAAACTGCAACTAATAGTGTCCGTACTTACCAAATGATTAAAAAGTGTAAATAAAATGGTGGTGACGTGACACAGTGGTAAACATGCCTCTGTTACAACTTATTTTGCAGCCATCAAAATCAAAATGTGTTTATATTTACAAAATACAATTAATTTGATCAGTGAAATCATTGGAAATCTGTCAGTTAAATAGAAAGTTGAAGAGAATTTAAAAAAATTCTTAATTCTTAATCAAGAAGATGCTGTTATTTTAATGACCTACAAATGAAAAATTGCAATCTGGCGAATGTTGCGTGTCTCCTGTAGCCTGTGACGTCTTTCCCTCGGGCCGGCATGATGGGTTCGCACACGAATGACCACAATCCTCCTTTTGTTCATTCACGGTTTTGGAGAAGAAAGAGTGCTGACGTTGTGAGGAATCTCACCCATGAAGAACAACAGATTCTGCAGATTCTTCATGGCTGAGGAGCACCGCAACGTTCAAAAAGAGTGAAGAAATAATCATTACTTCCTTTATTTGGCCTTTCAAGGTTAAAAACCACACATAACACAAGTTTAATACTTCTGTTCTTTATGTTAATAGTGTTTCTCTTCTTTGAACACTGCTAGGTAATACAAATAAGGAACAAAGAGCAACACTGTATAAAAAAAAATAATAAATGAAATCCAGTTATATTTATATATATATATATATATAGAGAGAGAGAGAGAGAAAGAGAGAGAGAGAGAGAGAAATAATAAATAGCTGCATATAATTTATATAACAACATACAAAGTTAAAATAAAAGTATTTATTTTACTGTTTATTATACATTATATATCATTAAATTACTAATTTAACTATTACTGAAAATTATTGAATTATTATTTTAAAACTATATATATACACACAAAATAAAATGATTAATTTTATTATCAATTTTAATTCATAATATAGAAGTTGATTATTAATTTAACAAAATAATTATACCCACCTGTGCAAACTAAATTATTTGCTTAAGCAACTTGGCCTCTATTTTATTATAGGCAATTTCTTTATGATTTAAGTTTTAATTATTATAATTATTTTCACACTTGGGAAATAATTTTGGCCTGCCACAAGTGCTAATAAAAACAGGCCCGTTGGCATCTCATCTCAGGACAAAGAGGACACTTCCCGTCCGAGTGCTTTATATCCTATCTGTGATAAAATAACACTCCCTGATGAAGGATCAAGTGAACTATTGATTAAAACACAATCCAGAAGATCTACCCAGAATGCACTGCAGGTCTGAGTTACAGCGGGTGGGCTCGAGGCTTCATCCAAAACTAACACAGTTAATACGGGGAAGTGAGATTTCAGAAGAAACAGAAACACATTTTATAGCAGGGAGGTGGAGAGCTGGAATAACAATAATATGGCTAAACATATTTGGCGCTGAGACACACACATACACACACACACGGAACAGACACACAACAGAAAGGTTGAGTGACAACAGAATCCCCTGCAGTTTTACTAATAAATCCATAATTACTAATAATAATAAAAATTTGAAGACACGAGTAATTTTTTTTAACGATGTGACGTCTTTGACACACAAAAGCGTGAGATGTCACTGCCCTCTGCTGGACAAACAATAGCGAAGAGCAACTTCTGGATGTATTATTCTCAAACATTAGGTCAAATGAGTCAGTGTGTGAATGCTATTTAGTGAATCTCTCAGAACTTGTCAAGAACAAACTCTGTTAAAAGTCTGTTAAAGGATTTAGTTCACCCCAAAATTTAAATTCTGTCAGTAATTACTCACCCTCATGTTGTTCCAACCCTGTAAACCCTTTGTTCATCTTCGGAAACAAAAATTAAGATATTTTTGATGAAATCTGAGAGCTGCCTCACTCCTTCATAGACTTCTTAAGGGATTGAAACTTGCCAGCCCGAAAAGTTATTATAGACATCGTTAAAATAGTCCAAGTGACTACAGTGCCTCAATCTTAAGTTTATCAAGCGACGAGAATACTTTTTGTGCGCAAATACAAACAAAAATAATGACTTTATGTCAACTATTCATTTCCTTCTCTGTGGCCCTCAAGTCAGTATAATATCGTAAGCTTCTGTTGTTGTATGTCACACGCATCACCAACATGACCAGCGTCAGCCAATAGTGAGCCTACGTGTGACGTAGCTCTACGCAATCACACTACGTTAACTGACTCGAGGCCCCTATGCTCGAGGCCCACAGAGAAGGAAATGAATAGGTGAAATAAAGTCGTTATTTTTGTTTGTTTTTGCGAACAAAAAATATTCTCGTCGCTTGATAAATTTAAGATTGAGCCACTGTAGTCACTGTAGGGTTGAAAGAAATGTCCGTAAGCTTAAAGGTGCTCTAAGCAATGTCGGCTGACGTCACTTCTTGTTGACGTTCGAAGTATAGAGAGCCTAAGTCCCTCCCTTCCGGTGGACCGCCATGGGACCTTATAAAAATATTGTATGGTAGTCAATGGCGAGAGACAACAAATATTTGTATCCCGTTTGAATTTTGCCCTGAATTACACACATATGATGTTTGTCAATTTAAAGTCAAGAAAGTCGCAGTTTGACGTAAAACTGTTGAGGTATAAGACTGTGAAAATACGGAATTACAAAGACTACAAACCCAAAAGGCGCGCATGTGACGACATACCTTATCTCTCAATGAATGAAGCTAATTTTACTGAAGCTAACGTCTGTCATTTTCTCTATAGTCTAACGTTATAATCGTAACGTTACGCCGTCATGCCTGTGTGTTTCGTACCAGACTGCACACACACACGAGCTTGGTGACGTACATAGTGCGAGACGAGAGATGTAGTTCATTGAGTGATTTTCACATAAAACTAAATGTTACTCTTCTGTTTTTATGACAAACTGTGACTTTCTTGACTTTCATAATTATCTTTTGAATTGACAAACATATGTGTAATTCAGGGCACAGTTCAGACGGAATAAAAATATAAGTTGTCTCTCGCCATTGACTGCATACATATTTTTACATCGCTTAGAGCACCTTTAAGGTAAAAAAAAGTACTGTTACTTTATTCTTACTGTGCATGTCTAGGTTATATTTCACTGTAAATAAAAATAAAATAAAAACATTTATAAAAGCATATTTTGATGGGCCATTTCTAAAAACCTTTTTGCATTATGATTTTTGTCACAATTACAATTGTTCCCCAGTTCTCAGAAGAAAATTTTGTGTTCATTACTGTAATGCATAATATTATGATTGTTTAAATTACAATTTTAAATTAAAGTATTTGTTGTATGGTCTTAAATTTATTATGAGTTCAATTTAAAAAAAGTCCTAATGCTCAAAATAATTAATTGGTTTGAGTAGAGCAAACTTAAACTAACTTTTATGAGTATTTCTTTTTCTTTCGACTTCATACAAACTAGCCAAGTTTCCACTACTAAAATATTTAAGTTGAGATTACATGATAATGTATGAATTAGCTTACTCAAATATTTGCAGTTAAGAGCAATTAAATGTATAATTGCAAAATAAAAATCTGCAAGTTCTTTGAATTTCTTAAATTAAAAGTGTTGATGTAACTGATTGTTTCTTACAAAAAAGAAAACAATAACACTCACACAAATACATAGCTGTTTTACAACTTTATTTATAATTTTTTCCTAAAAAGTAAAAAAAAAAAAAAATCTATATATTCAAGAGTACAAAAAGAAATCTGCACAATGGTTGCTTGTTTCAAAGTTGTTAGGAAAATACAGGGAATAAACATCCACAAGCACTGTGGAAATATTGAAATACATAAACGACAAACACATTCCCTTTGCTCAAATCTGACTGGACAGTGGACATCTACAGGATGTTATCAAGTACATAATCATGAGATGAATGTAAACGCTGCCTAATAGTCTTCTGCAGAGTGAACTTGAAGGTCTTCTAATGAATTTTTAAACAAAGTTCTCGACACGGCACCGACCACAGAACTGATGGCAGGATTGAGGAAATTTCACCTGGCAGAAACTGCACGACAAACTCCAAAACACAAATCCCATCGCTGGGCATCCAACATTGAGGCTTCAAAGAAATATATACAAAAGTACTTGATGACTTAGCCAAAAAAATGTACGCTGAACACGAGCTGTGGTGGACACGGGATCATCACACTTAACACTGCAGAGACCTGTGCTGCAATAAGCTTTCATTACACTGATCAGTTTACCTACAGATACAAGTAAATCTCGTTCCCTCTTTGCCAGCAAGGTTCTAAACCAATCCATCACTGGATATCAATGTCTAATTTGTTTCATTTTAAATAGCAGTGAAAATACATTTTATTTTATTTCATATTAAATGCATGATTTATATATGTGGTAAAATAGAACTCTTCCGAATGTACATTAGTCATTGTGCCAAATCAGCACATAATATATAGATATTATATATGTTATTATAGATATAATATATAGATATAATATATAGATATTATAAATGTATATATAGATGAGCTGTGATGTTGCATAACTACAAGACATTTCAAACAAGTTGCTATAACTAACATACATATTCAGATCCGTCTATTCACAACAGGGTAAAAAACAAACAAATGGCAAACCTAAAAAAACATGTATCATTCAGGTGTGATATGAAACACTTTTCTGTTTTCAACATGGTCACCGAGAAGTATTGCGCCAAAATCAACTAACTCATACCTCACTGTACAGATTCAAAAAAACAGTTTTCTTCAGATTTCCATTGCTTTCGGCATCAAACATGTCTTTTAAACAGGATATGACTGTTAATGCCTATAAGCACATATGAAAAGCATCAACAGTCTCGGAATAAATAAAAACAGAACTTCAGAATGTCATCATAATCCTGATTAGGGATGTAAAGACTGCAGTTATAAATGTCAAACTCATGAAAACGACGGTTTGATGATGCATTAATGTGATTGGTAGCTCTCTGGCAGAGAACAACAGCAATATTCTGAGCTGAAAGGTCTTTGAATGTCAAAGGGAACGCGACGGTCATCTGCTCACACAACCCTCTGCTACTTCACTATGAAAGTTCTTGCATAGACAATCTGACATCAGCACATGACCAGTCTCGGTTGGATCAAATCAATATCATAGAAGCCGAGACGCAATGCAGAACAATGGCACAGATACTGTAGGTATGACATAAACACTGTGATACTTCATGCGTTTATGCATCAGTGAGGTGATCCCTGTAAATCAAACATGCACCTTTCAGACCCTCCACATGAAACAATCAACACCAGTTTCACATAAGAACACAAACGTCTCAGCAGGAAATGAAAGAAGAGCTGAACAGGATGTTCTCTTTTCTCTGATGCGTTTTCCTCAGGACATTAAAAGCACGTTTAGGAGCTGGTTTACCGCCGCCTTAATCAAATGCATGGATGTACAGCGCACAGATATACACTTTAAACTTAAAAAAAGGGAAATAAAACACTTTCGTGTCCCTTTTATGTTTGATGAGCTACATATACAACAAACACTGACATACAGTAAGCTTCAAAAGTCTGAGATATTTATACATTTAATACAACATTTTAAATCACACAACTACTAAATTGAAAAATTTGGGGTCGGTAAATGTTCATTTATTAAAAATACAGTTAAAAAAGTAAAACAACTTAAAATAACTTTTCTATATTTTAAAACATAGTTTATTCCTGAATTCTCAGCATCATTACTCCAGTCTTCACATTATCCTTCAGAAATCGTTCTAATATGCTTATTTACTGCTCAAGAAACATTTCTGATTATTATCAATCATTATTATAATCTTGAAAACATTTTTTTCTGCCAAATTTTTTTTGAAGCCGTTAAAAATGACATTTGATAGCAAAATATTGTCTAAGACTATAAATGACTTTACTGCCACGTTTGATCGATTTAATGCATCCTTGCTGAATAAAAGTATTAAGTTCTTAAAAAAGAAACATACTGACAAACATGAGAACAGTAATGTTTGTGTATATATTGTTAGCATAACAATTTAAGTTAAAAGTTAAACTGGTAACATCTTAGTATTTGGTTTGTCTCTTTTCACTTTAATGACAGCAGCTGACCAATACAGAATCTAAAATACGTTTACTCAATTTATGATTCAAGATCATGCGTATTGCATATTTCAAAGTTTAAAGTCTCAGACTTTTGGAGCCCACTATTTGAGTGAGGTCTGAACCTAAAAATAATCATATATTTTTATTCAGGCATGTTTTTTCCCCAACATATTATAGTGCTACTTTTCATACAACTGCATATTAAAAACACAAAATAGATGTTTAGGACTAAATCTACTCTATGTACATATATTCTTCTATACATTTATCAGAGGTCCAGATAATAAATGAGGCTCTAAACGCCAGTGTCTGCTCCAGAAGTCTTTCCATACTTGTGTCACCTCTAGAAAAGTCCCGAGAATCTCAAACTCTGTTTACGAAACTTCTACAGTACAGCGATTAATAAAGACCTTGGGATTACACTGCCCTCTACTGGCCGACAATGGAGCGTGCAAGCAGGATTTGCAACTTAAAGCAAAACTATCGTCCCAATTGAAGCCATCACAAGTCTTCTTCCATGCTGAAGCTACTTCTACGACTGCTGGTTTTGGATGCTCCCGGGGAGACTGAGGAAAGCAGGGGATCCGCACCCCCTACAGGCGACAGAGCGCCGCTGTCATCCATTAAAATGTCCCCTAACCCCATATCCGCCATCAGGGATGGACTAAACACGGAGGCAGAGGGGTCATCTAACTCGCCGAAGCTGAGTGTCCCGAGGTCCAGAGGGCTGGTGACCACCCCACCCACTGAGGAGGTAGAAGAAGGCGGAGACAAGAAAGAAGAGGGCGTGGCCTGGTTGAGGGACAGAAGGGTCTTGGAGAGGTCATGGCTGGGGATGTGATTCAGAGTTAAAGTCTGCGGCTGGAGCATGGAGTCAGAGATCTGAGATGAAGACATGCCGTGGAGACGAGCCTGCATTTCCAGCTCCTGCCGATCACACAGGCACAATCATTAAACTGCAATGGGGGCATTTACACATGACAAATATGTATGTTCAATCACAACTGAAGGAACATTCGTATTAAGGTGACAGGGTGGCCTGCAGACATTAGGTTTTAATAAGAATGTCAAGTTTTGGCATTAAAAGAAACAGCAGAGAGCTGAACAAAGGTCAGCGTTATGCAAATGAGCGATGGTGTGATGCAGCGACTACCAGTGGGATTGCAAAGTTATCCGCTGTCTGATACACAAGGATACAGCAGTTTTGCACAAACTGCTACTACTAGAAACTGACAGAACAGACACTCGCTGAACTCCAGTGATTTAAACCACTGTCAGTGTCTCCCTCTTTAAATCCATTTGAGTTTTTTTGACCATTTTTTTGACAGTGAAGGCCTGTTCACACCAAGGACGATAACTATTAAGATAACGATAAAGATATAGTTCTAAAAATCTTTCTCAACATTAAAGAATAGCAGAGTTCACACCAAAGCTATAACGATAACGGCACAGAGAATCAATATCATTAGAATCACTTTCAGAATGATTTTATCCAGCTGATGAACGATAAAAACATTGACAGCCATTCAGAATCCATCCACGAGCTCGAGCATTTAAAGTGTCAAACAAGCACACACTTAAAATCCGCTGGTGTGGAAGCTAATATAGTTATCTTTATATTTATCTTCATAGTTATCGTTCTTGGTGTGAAAGGGCCTTTAGAGTAAAGAGATTACATGAAATGATGGGGAGAAAAAAGCCGGTATAGAATCAGGACACATAACTCAAGTTGGACTCAAATTAGAGTCTTCTGCATTAGCACCAGAACTAATTGTGTCCGAAATGTGTGCTTAACCGCTAGACCCTTGCTAAATGGATGCTAATGTTGGGGTAAATGGCCAGATAATGAATAAAAGTCACCCTTAATGAAAAAAAAAAAAAAAAAAAATGAGCCTAAATGAAATAATGACCCAATAATTTGTACAAAAATATAATGCAGCAAACAACGGTAACCATTAATACACTATTCAGTTTGAAATAATATCCAATAAGGAGTTTAATGACATCATCAATCAATAAATCAGGAGAAGGAATTTTCTGTGCAGTTTATTTTACATTTACACATGTAAAAAAATTACATTTTCTGTTCAGTTCATTGCTTTTTTTAAATATATAAAAAAAATGTTAATTAAAAATTAAGCTGAAATCAAATCAATTTAAATATTAGATGAAAAAAATAACCTTCACTTTATAGGTCATTAAATTTTGCTTTGACAACTAACTGAAATTAACATTTAAGTTGAAGCACTAAAATTAGTTTATTTTTATTTCAGTTTTAGTTTTAGTAAAGCTAAATAAATATATATATAAAACAAAATAATTAAAATGACAAAAGCACAATAAATTACTAATATATATTTATATATATATATATAAAACTAATAGCAAATATTTACAAAAACCATAATAGCATATAAAATAACTGTGGAATGAATTTAAATATGGCAAAAGAGTTTGTGTGTAAATCTATGCTGCAGGATACCTGAATGCGCAGCAGCAGACTGCGGTTGGCGTGTTCAAGTTTCTTCTGTTTCATCTCCATCTCTTTGGCTCTCTGCTGCTCCTTCTGTAGCTTGCGGATGTAGTCGACCGACGCCTTTAGGATAGTGCCCTTGTTCCAGCGCATCTCCCTGTTGAGAAAACACATGCAGATACTCTTACAGAAGCATGCACTGAATGAAATCATCTGAAAATACTTTACATAACACAAAATACAACTATGACAACAACAACAAAAATGTAAACAATGAAATATATACTAATGGTCTTAGAATTGTGTACCTCACAGTCATTACAATTTAAATGATCTTTCTAACTGAATACATTCAGCAGTGCAAATTATTACATTTGAAAACCAGAGAGAAGTGATACTGACGGGTCAGAGGACTTCGGAATGAGACCTCCAAGTTCCTTAATGCGGTCATTAATGTTGAATCTTCTTCTTCTCTCAACTACAAAACACACACACACACACATACACACACACACACACACACTAAATGGATGGGAACAACTAGATAGACAAGTTGTTTCAGATAAACAGAAATGTAATTTACTTCCTTGTACACTACCAAGGACGGTTAATCTTCAGGTTTTTATGTGCAGATAGTAATGACATATCTTAGAGATAAAAACAAACTCTTCAAGAAATAAAAACTCACTCTGATTATGGTTGTCTTTTTTCTGCCTCTCCTTCATAACAGCTTTTGCCTCTGCATCTATAAAACAAATAACATGGCAATTTATATTACATTTGAAAGGGGAAGTGTGCAATTTCTTTGTCACTAGCATCACCAGTCAGAACTGCCACAAAAATTCCATTGGTCAAACAAATAGATGGTCCCATCTCAAAAGTAACAGTGACGGGCTGGATGAGATGTGGGACTTTTTGTGGGAATCAACCAACAAATAACTTATTTACAGTGGTTTCTGGTAGTTAACTGAGGTACAGTGAAGTATTTCACTGCACTTCTAAGGTTTTATGTTAGCTAAATAGGCTAAGTTCACACTATCAGTTTTGGGGATTGACAACCACATTTACTTACAGACGTGAGTCTCAAAATGTCTTTTTCACACAGCAACTTACAGTAACATCTCCAATACTATCTGTATGAATGAGCAATGGGAGTCAAGCCCGTTTTCTCTTCCCAGTAACCATAATGAAAGTGACCAAGTAATATCGAAGATGGCAATGTCCATAAAACTGAGTCTTACCATTTTTATTGAATCTCATCACACGATGAGAGTCCATTCGAGCAGCTATTTCATTCATCATATCTTCATTAACTGACAGCAGCTTTTATATTTGGGCGGAGAGGAGAGTATTTGAGTCGTGTAGAACACAAAACTGGCATGAGCAGCGCCGGTGGAGAACTGTGACCGGATATTAATCCTTCAGATGACACAGCTCATATCTCTGTTGCTGTATACCCGAACTACACATGAAAACACACGTTTGTGCAGCACAGAGCGGCTCTCTTGCACTGTATGACGTGTCAGTTGTTCAGACTGGAGTCAGTTGTTCAGACTGGAGTCAGTTGTACTAGAGTCAGTTGTTCAGACTGGAGTCAGTTGTTCAGACTGGAGTCAGTTGTTCAGACTGGAGTCAGTTGTTCAGACTGGAGTCAGTTGTTCAGACTGGAGTCAGTTGTTCAGACTGGAGTCAGTTGTTCAGACTGGAGTCAGTTGTTCAGACTGGAGTCAGTTGTTCAGACTGGAGTCAGTTGTTCAGACTGGAGTCAGTTGTTCAGACTGGAGTCAGTTGTTCAGACTGGAGTCAGTTGTTCAGACTGGAGTCAGTTGTTCAGACTGAAGTCAGTTGTTCAGACTGGAGTCAGTTGTTCAGACTGGAGTCAGTTGTTCAGACTGGAGTCAGTTGTTCAGACTGGAGTCAGTTGTTCAGACTGAAGTCAGTTGTTCAGACTGGAGTCAGTTGTTCAGACTGGAGTCAGTTGTTCAGACTGGAGTCAGTTGTTCAGACTGGAGTCAGTTGTTCAGACTGGAGTCAGTTGTTCAGACTGGAGTCAGTTGTTCAGACTGGAGTCAGTGGTTCAGACTGGAGTCAGTGGTTCAGACTGGAGTCAGTTGTTCAGACTGGAGTCAGTTGTTCAGACTATAGTCAGTTGTTCAGACTAGCCCTCCCGAAAATGTACAGGTGAAATGTGTGAGTTTGGTTATAGAATGTGGTTGTTGTCACTCATGTAAACAACTGAACTGTGTGTAAATGTAAACATATTAAGGACTCAAATACAAGACAACCGTATTCTGCTGCTGTGTAAACGTGGCCTAAGATTCACAAACCATATGTGCCCTCTCATCTTTCCAAAAGTTTAATAAAACACTGCTAATTTTATTACGATTGCTTCTAAAACACAAGTTTTACTTCTATAATTCTCTTTTTACTGCATGCTGGCCAGTGACTGATGAATGATGGGTATTTAGACTAACTACTAAGTCACAAGTTCTGCAAAAGCACAAATATCCACGGATACAATAATGAATCATACGCAACGATGATTATATTTTTGTGTGACCGCGAACAGATCTCAACTGGGAACTGCAGTGAAATTGGGAAATGGCAAATGTGGTGTGTAACTGCTGATACAGTCAGACTGAGTCGACTGGTCGGTGAAGGATCAGTGCCAGAGAAATGAGGAAGAAGAAGCAGTGAGAAAAAGAGATGGAAGGCCAAAGACAAGAGATACAGACCGGTAAACTCTCTCTTGACGTTGTCCAGGTCTGCAGGGCAGGAGTTGCTGACGGTGATGGTGGGCGCCGCCATGCCCTGACTGCTGTACACATCCAGGAGATTTCCTGAGATTGGCAGCTGTTGAAAACCAACCACAACACATTAAATCAGGGCCCCGCCCACGGCATTATCTAGTGAGAGGCCCCCTCATCACACATGGTGCAGCGTATGGATAACCTTCATTCAGTTCACCAGAAAAATCAACCTTCATATCTGAAGCGTGACATCTTTAACAATCACCAAACGGTTCTTATGTGCCAGTTTATTTGTAAAGTGAAACAAACTAGACAAGGCAAGGACAGTTATATGAATAAATAAAAATGAATTATACATAACATAATATAACAAACATTCATAAACCTTCCTCAGTCAGTGCTTACTAAAACTTTTGAGAACGTAAAACAGAAGACACCTAACCATAATTCCATACTAGATGTGACAATATGACAAATGAAGTTTGCTCTGCTTGCATTTAATCAACATGCTTCAATGAACCAATAGCTGCATTGAGAGTGAAGTCAGACATTTTTTGAATTATTAAACCAGTTACATAAGATCCATAAATATGTTTGAAGTTTCAGACATGTAGGTTTAACAGAAAACACATTTCCTTAATCTTTAAAAAAAAACGAGCTAGCCTGAAAGGTGACATTTGATTTGCAAAACCAATGAGGTGACAACTGTGCAAAAATCCATCAAATGTAAAATCCATCAAAAGTTTCTGAGGCATATCTTGGCCAACACATGCTCAAATAAACCCATCAGATTGTTCCCAACATGCTAAGATTATTTAAACTTTTATAAAACATGCCATCCTGTCTCTAAAGCAACTAAAACACAAACCTACCATCTTCACACAGCATTTACACAGATAGTGACAAGACAGGCAATGAGGCAGAGAGATAAAATGTGCTAAATTTACCTCAACCTGGCCCTTTTTCTTTTCATTCTCAGGCAGTAAAACCAGAATCCTCATGTTCTCTTATACACTCGCAAAGTGCTTCCTCTTCCTCTGTGTGTCTCTCCGTAAAAAGGGACGTTTAGAAATGGGGAAATATCTTTTGGAGTATTAAAAACGCCACAGAAATCAGCTTGTGCACACACACAAGTTGAATGGCCGGTGTTTCTGCATGTGTGTGCGCGGCAACTCTCTGTCACTCCTCCGCGGTGTGCCGACCCCACCCATTGTTAGCCATGTGTCAGAAGTTTATATTTGCTTCCAGTGTTTCAAGCCCACATTCAACCCAAACGTCCCGAATGCAAACACTTCACTGACAATACAGAAGCCCATGAGTCTAAGTTAACCTTTAATCGTAACTGGTTACACAAGCGCCTCTACCTGAACTCCTCCCAGACTCAACTGAAAATTACTGATTTGAAAACCGAAATTGTATTTCCAAAGCAATGGCATGTCAGAGCAGGATTCTCTTGGAGACAAATTTGCTTGCAAAAGACTAAGGCAGAAATGTGGGCTTCAATTAATTAATAGTAACTGCGACTAATGGCTGTTTCCTCATCATCAGTGAATTATCCCAAAAAAACGATATGCATGTAAGATCTGTTGCAAAATGTGATGCAAAACAAGTTTAACAAACTTTACCTAATCAGTTCTTATGAAATTAATGCATTGCTCAATTGATCCTCAATAGAATTGAGGATGTTGCTACATACCGTGTTGGGAAGCTGCAAACCCGATTCGATCAGAGTCATAAATTCATCGTTTAAACTTGATTCCAGGCTGATGATGTCATCAATGACGTCTTCTATCTGTGCATATTGAAAAGAGAGGAAAAAGCAGCTTAGCAGGACTTGTAGATGCAAATGTTTTTGAGTCCTTCTAGCACAAAAATCTGCTTTAAAGTGTGACTTCCATGCTGAGTCATGAGGCAGAAGGATGTCTAAATAACACACTACACAGCAGTTTCCAGAGTGACACACCGGCCACAAGGAGATGAGAAATACAGACATCCCATTTAAAATCTGATAAAAGTCTCCAACCTTAGCAAGCTTGTATTTCATCGTAGGGTTTTCCAGCCAATGGTTTTGATTGAGAAGGAGAAATACAGGACTGAAAGGCTTTAATAGCCAAGCCCACACCAAGTGCAAAGTGTGCAGGGGTCATTGAGCCTTGAGTGTGATATTTACCAGCACAATGTGGTACCAAAAGCAAAGTGCCTGAGAGAGTCTGGCCGACTTCATGCAGACTTGACAAAGCGCACTATTGTATTTAGTAAACGCGAGGCAAATTCTTCAAAAGAATCTTTCCGAGTCTCAGAGCCAAACACTTAATTAGTTGTCTAGCATACTCTAAACGGCTTAAGACTTGAGATTATTAGGACAATAATGACTGGTTAGTGCAGTTTTGTAAGCATGTGAAATTCACAGACTATGAATAGCAAAATAAGCAGCCTTAAGTAAAAGCTGGTTGGAGAATAAAACCTTATCCTGTCAATGCAGCATTGTTTGATAACACAACACTAAACTTTGACTTCTCAAACAAGCTATATCATATTCAGAATATGAAAGTGAACGGTTGATGTGCAGATATCTTACTACAACAGATCTGGGGCAGATTTGACATACTGTATGTAAAATCCTAGTAAAAGTTATTGGGCCAAAGCGCATATATATGCATTTATATATATATATATATATATATATATATATATATACATATATATATATATACATATATACATATATACACACACACACCATGGTCTGTCTGAATACTCAACTCTGACTGGCTAGAAGGTGTGCAATAAAAGCGTTTAAAGCACAGGTAGTTCCAAGTAAGTTTAATCCCCGTTCAATATTAATGCGCTGTTTTCATTGAAACGCACATACATCCCTCACACACAGAGAGCAGAGATCGAGCTGTGCACACACAGAAACATTAAGGAGCACAGACACTTATCAACGCGCTGCCCTGTGACTTCTATTAATAAAAGTCTACATTACATTTCTCAGGAATGAGGGGGTTACCTTGCTATTTTGATGTAATTAAACTCACAGCTTCGTTGTTAATAGAGAGAGATACTGAACAGACGCAGGTACACATGTCTCATATCTCTGTATCTCTGTCTGTCTGTCTGTCTTTCTCCGGTCAAATATTGCACTGCAAACATCAATAACATTTAAATTGTCAATGCTGGCAAATGATTATGGTATAAGCGGGATAATCCATGGCTAGCTGTGCTTTAAACGATTTTAATGCACTTTGCGGAGGCAACCACCCTCCGCTTCTTGTCTTCAAAAAATCATTTAATGCAGAGCTAGCCGTGGATTATATATGTAAGAAATTTTATTTTAGTCTCTTTGGATAATCCTGTTTGCCAAATGCATAATTGTCTATGTTTGTGCGACAGTTGCTTTACTAAGCAATCAACAATTTATAAAAAATAATTTTTCCCAAGCAGATAATAAAACAGGCACAAGTACACCAAGGCTTACATTGAAAAAGGGACCATAGCCATATCAAGAATATCACAGGGACTTTGGGAATCAGTATAAAACCACACAGAACACCCTAGCAACCTCATAGAAACACCCTGAAAACACTCACAACAACACCTTAGCAACCACATAGCAACACCCTGGCAACCACCCACAACAGCCTAGAATCAAGCCAGGAACAAGTAAGTAACACTAAAATCTAGTTACTGTGTGGTGAGAGTAAAGATTATTTTGTAATTGTCAATGTGAGAATAGGCCAGAGCACAGAGCATTACGTTATGCTGTCAGTGAATGCGTAAATGGGTCATCTTTTGTTATGGCATTGGCTCAAGGACTTATCTTTACAATACAATCTTTACAATAACTTAATTGTAATGATTTAGTACTGTTATACTTACATCATTTGGAGATTAAAAATTATTGAAAGAAGTCTCTTATTGTCACCAAGGATGCATTTACTTGAGCAAAGTACAGTAAAAAACAATATTATGAAATATGATAACAATAAAATAACTTTTCTATTTTAATATTTTTTAAAACGTAATTTATTCCTGTGACGTAAAGCTGAATTTTCAGCATCATTACTCCAGTCTTCAGTGTCACATGATCCTTCAGAAATCATTCTAATATGCTGATTTGCCGCTCAAGAAACATTTCTTACTATTATCAATGATGAAAAAAGTTGTTCTGCTCCATATTTTTATTATATCCAACATTATAAATGTCTTCAATGTCACTTTTGATCAATTTAATGCATCCTAGCTAAATAGGAGTATTTCTTTTTTTTTTAATAATCTCACTAAATCCACCACATTATTGGCAATATACATTCTATAACAGAAAGAACTGATCTGGGTTCAGTTTGTACCTCTTCTTTGTTCGATCCAAGGCTGAGCACAGCCAGCGGGCTGCTGGGAGTGCTACTGGCAGCAGGGGCCAACTCAGGGGCAGAGGCAGGCTGGGGCGAAGGAGATGTTGCCAGCGTCTGAATGGCTATTTTATTGCCAAGTGTGTGAGAGAGGTATTGCTTCACTTGCTGCCGCTGAGCTTGTTGGATGTGGTACTTTGTCGGGTTTTCCAAGTGAGTTTGAACCTGGAATTCAAACACAGGACAACTTTAGTTTCCCCTTGTGGTCATATTTGATGTTGATTTTTTATAGATTTCTCATGTGATACCTTCAGCACTTCCACGGGCACCTGGGCCGGGGTGGCAGGCAGGGAGGAGGCGACGGAGATGGCAGGGGTGGTGTCAGTAAGGCGCTGTAGAGCGCTGGACGCCTGTTTCTGGGCCTCTCGTCTCTCCTGGTCCTGAGCCTGCTGTCGCATCAGCTCCTGCCTCATCAACACGCGTGACGTCATCACTGAGCCAGCTGGGGTCACGGGGTCAGCAGAGGGCAGAGAGCCACTACGGGGGCAGACGATGAGAAGGTAAATAAGCTTAGAGTACCACGCTACAGCCCCGTGCTGTAATCATATTACCACATGCTATTTTTGAAACACAGGGCTGAGAGTTCACCGCTAAGATAGAGATCAATTTAAGACAGACGGCATGAGAACAGCAACTTAAAACACAAGATGGTCAGAAATAAGGATCTCTTGTTCATGAGATCATGAAACTTTATTTGTCAGATGTCAGACAAAAACTATTGAATAAAAATAGTTAATTTCTTATTTAAAAGGTCTTATTGTGCATGCTACTTTAAAGAAAAATATAAAAATGAAATGACTTTCTCTGCCTGAGGCAAAGCAGGAGAATATAGAAACCAATAAAATGATTGCCTCTTTATGATCCAAATGAATCCTGATTATTATTATTAAATCCGTCCTTCGGATGAGACGTAAAACCGAGGTCCTGACTGTGGTCATTAAAAATCCCATGGCACTTCTCGTAAAGAGTAGGGGTGTAACCCCGGTGTCCTGGCCACATTCCCTGGCCTCCTAATAATCCCCATCCATTGAAGTGGCTCTATCACTCTCTCTCCTCTCCACATGTAGCTGGTGTGTGTGAGAGCGCACTGGTGCCGTTGTACTGTGGTTGATGCACACTAGTGGTGGTTGAGGAGAGATCCCGACATGATTGTAAAGCGCTTTGGGTGTACAGTAGTACATATGCAAGTGCTATATAAATGCCTCATTCATTAATTTATTAAAATCCTGCTCTACATTATTTCCTGCTCTGAAATACATCACATTGTGGAAGTTAAATGAAGTGTAAATGCTATTTTATGTTGTCAAAAAATTGACATATTTATCTAATAAACATTCCTTGTCTTATTTTCAGTAAATTTAAAAAAAACTTGCTCCACCTCTGAAACTAGTTTTTTTTTCAACTCCTACTACATTACATTTATCAGACACTTTTATTCAAAGTAACCTGCAAATGAGACTAATACAAACAAAATATGTCCTTTGTATCTTAGCGTGTAGTGCTATCAACTAGCAAAATTAAATAAAATCTCTCCATACAGTTTTGCATTTCCAATGATACGGCCTTCACATTTCTTTCACACGGACTCGTTTTAGTGATGAGTCATTGTGGGAAGGCCTAGAGCGCACAGAAAACAAGCAGGCAAGACCATGCTGCCTCAAACACACTGTTTGCTACAAATAAAATCCAAAGATTACAATGTCAGGCAGATCACACAGTCAGACAAGAGCTGAGAGACTGTGGGAGACAGCAGTGTGTGAACTTTGAAACCGTTGTATAATTGATTTATCTTAAAAAACACTTGGTTATGTAATTATTTGCAGTAGACAAACCATCTGACCCACTATCCTTAAACATATTACTCCATAATCAATATGTTTTTTTGTAAGGAGAGCTGCTAAAGAGGTATTATGACGGATCACGGTGTTTTGTTTTGTGCTGAATCACTGGGAAGTCCCTGGAAACAGACACTGGGAAGTTCTGTCAACAGAAACCCAACGCCCAGTCTAAACCCCTGCAGGACAGCATGCACTGACCTGCCTCATCCCAGAAAAACATGCAGTGCTAGCACAAAAACACAACTCTTACATTTTCATAATAAATAAGCGGTAAGCAACTGAGTGATATAATGAATGCAGCAAACCAAGAATTTACAATATGTCAACAATTTAGAAATACATTAACTCATTGCCAGTAAAACCCCACGGGGTAAAGCTGATTATAGTGCTAAAAAAAAATCAACAGGTAACAGGTATGTGGCAAAACGTGATAAAAAAAACTTCTAGACATCTAACTCAGAGTATGCAGGAAGTAAATCAGATATGATTGCGGTTCTCTCATAAGCATGCGGCCACAGTCTAAATGTGTAGATGACAGTACAGATATAAACAGGAAGTATATTTATATAATCGGATCATTCAGCGCACTCACCTTGGGGTGATGGGCTGACTCTTGAGCTCGTAGAAGGTGTCCGAATCGGTGGAGAAAATGCCTTCCACCTCAATATCTGCCACAATCCCAGACTCAGGCAGAAGGGGTTCAACACTGAGGAAGGGAAGAACACACCAACGTCACATACTGTCAGCCCACAAACATCTCCCATAATCTGACATGTTGATGCAGAGACTGTGAACAGGAGGGGTTTACTGTAACATCCTGGAATGAATAAAGTCTGTCACTAAACTCCCAATAGATATTTAATACATATATCACATTTAATACATATATGACAAACTTTGATGGAGGGAAAAAAAACACGCTTACACAGAATACAGTATATATATATATATATATATATATATATATATCCCTCAGAAGAAAGCGCGTTCCGCGGGGCACCGCGATACGACCGAAAAGGGAACTTTCACTTTTACGATTAAAGTGCCAGGGGCTGAAAATGCCCATCTTGGCTAGTATTAATAAAAAAAAAACACAAAAGGTTAAGTCTTAAAGTTGGCATGAAATCAAAATGGGCTATTTACCCATTTACTTTGTTAGTGCACATTACTAATCTTGTGGTGAACAATTCAAAAAAATTATTTATGTAATCTTTGATCAAAATTGGAACGCAAAATTGGAAAATACCTCACAATACTGAAGTGAAGTCAGTCGCAAAATCTGGTTCACGGTGACTTTAAGTGAACGTAAACAGTTGAGAAAGGAATCAGATGTTTATCATTGTATTGGATCCGTGCTTTAAGTCTTACAGTGACAACAGCCTATAAATACCTGCTGCTGTCTGTCTCGTTTATGTTAATCACATAACAAAAGACAGCTTTAACAAAGATAAATCTACATTTAGCATATACAGTGAAGACTACGCAGTGTTATTTTACATTTACATTATATTTCTGTACCTGTATACTACTGTTAGACCTTAGACTGTTAGACTGCATTTGTAACTTTGTTAATGCATTT
Source organism: Siphateles boraxobius (assembly GCF_051911475.1). Taxonomy (NCBI): domain Eukaryota; kingdom Metazoa; phylum Chordata; class Actinopteri; order Cypriniformes; family Leuciscidae; genus Siphateles; species Siphateles boraxobius. Next base: position 31,995,879 of record NW_027509219.1, read on the forward strand.
ATCCATGCTTGTAATTAAGTGTATTTGTTCTTTTTTTTCTGACTGTTCACTTGTCTTTAATATTTGAACTTTTTGCTGATCCGATCCGTAACTCAATATATATAATCATGTTATTTATGTATACTACTTGTGTATGAAGGACATGTGTGTGCTAATTATGTATACTATTTGTTTACATAAATTGCTCATAAAGGGCAGCCTACATAGACAGCATATATTTTGAGCTTTTAAGGACAAAACTTAGTGTGCCTACATAGACATTCATATTCACGAGGCATCAATGGCGAATCCCTAATGAGCACGAATGCCCCAAAACGAGTCAGCTTCCTGTCTTCGCAACATTTTTGGGGGGCATTTTAGACCTTTCACGGATATCACATACCTAAAGCCTCTTCTGGTTAGTGGAATAATCCAAGTGATGTAATCAGATCAAACGTTATCAAACGAAACCATTCCGGTAAATCCGGTTTGTAACCAATTAGTTCAATTGTCACCATCTGAATCCCGGGTTGCTACGAGCTGTCACGCTGATTTGCAGGATCTAAAGGCGAGCTTTACGAGCAGAGCATCGCCGTTTCGCTTGTGTTTTGGTTTCACCAGGTGGCAATGTTTGTGCCACTCCGAGCACGCGAAGCTCCTCTATCCTCCGGTGAAATTATGAAACCTACTACAATGAAGGCTTAAGCTCATGTAAATATTAAAAAGGTCATTCAACGTTGCTTGAAGCTGTCAGTCAAGAAGACCAAATTAATATTCATTGACCAAGCGATCACTTTTCGTTGATTAGCCAGCTGACTAGCGCGCACCCCCCCACGCTTGCCTTTGAGCCAACCGGATTTGCTGTCTGGGGAAAGTAATTAATATTCATGAGGCAAGCCTTCACTATTCGTTGATTGGCCAGCAGACAAGCGCCCACGTTTGCCTTTAAGCCAACCAGCTTGGCTGCCTGGGGAACATAATTAATATTCATGAGGCAAAACTTATATTTATGATTACTACACCCCACCCGGCTTCTAGAGTCGAGCTTTTCAAGCTGCGGAACTTCCGCTAAATACACCCATTTCAACGAAAATGACTAATACACGAGTAAACTTGCCATATACGTACTACCATACCATAATATAAACTACTCCTTTACTAAGAAAAGAGAAATACAAAAGCATAAAGTCAATAGTCACCGCCAGAGGGAGTCACTGAATCAATTCTACATAAAAATCCATTTATTCCCATACTATATTTTTCATTTTTAAAGATTCCCGTTCGTTTCCTATATTTCTTTTTATAAGCTGACCCTATATTCATTTTCTGTATTGTATACTTCCAGTTCTATAAGTGCTTTACTATAAGCTTTTGCAATATTGTATATAAGAATGGAAAGCACCTAATTTCTTTGGGTACTGTTGTAATACTTCATTTTACTTTTATTGTACTGAACACAACTACCACCTATCTGATGATGCGACAATAAAGAATATTGAACTTTGAAAGCACATTATGCAATGTAAAACATACCAATTTTAACTTTTATGGTAATTGGGCTATAGACAGAAAAGGCTGTGGTCATGTCTTTTCTGAGGACAGCAAATGAAAAACACATTCCTTTGGGTACAAAAGGAGCAAAATAGCGTGCGCTCAGCAAGCACGAACTTGAGAGGAAGTAGAGTGAAAACATGGACAGAAAAAAGAGAAAGGGAAAATGTGTGGGTAGATTTGCTGAGTCATATCCCGTGAAATCTGAGGCTCAGGACAGAAACTGCAAAGCTAAGCCTCCGGTTAAACGGCTATAGTGGGTAAGAGTAACACAGACAGACATTCCAGAGGAATCATTTTGGCAGGGTGGAAGTGTGGAAGGGAGGAAGGGAGGGGGTTTAAAGGCTGAGGCTGAAATGGCTTTGATGGTTGGGTTGAGGAATTTCAGGAGATGGTTCTTTTGATATTCTGAAAACTCAAATGTACACTTGAATTCTCATGCATAAAAAATGTTCATGTTCCATAGCTTTCCTGACCGCACCATCTTCCTCCTGCACACAACATTTAGAGACTTGCAATAATATTTGCAATGCTCAACCTCTGCTCAGCATTGGGTACTATGCATAATAATATTGTATGGATAGATCACCCAAAAATGAATATTCTGTCATTAATTACTCACCTTCATGTTGTTCCAAACCTGTAAGACTTTTGTTCATCTTCGGAACACAAATGAAGATATTTTTTATGAAATCTGAGAGCTTTCTGTCCCTCCATTGACAGCTACGCAACTACCATTTTGATGCTTCAAAAAGTTAATAAAGACATCGTAAAACTAATCCATATGAATTGAGCGGTTTAGTCCACAATTTCTGAAGAGACACGATCGCTTAATATGATGAACTGATTAAATTTAGGCTTTTTAGGCATATAAACATTCATCAACTCACACATCAGTCGTAGTAAACGGAAGCTCAAGCATGTTCGCTTGACGTGCGAGGAAACCAATGAGATTCATTCTCGTGTTACGCAGCACGTTTGAGGTTTGTTCACAAGCTGTTTATGTTCGCTGATCTATGTTTATATGTGAATAAAAGCCTAATTAAATCTGTTCATCATATAAAGTGATCGAGTCTCTTTAGAAATTTTGGACTAAACCGTTCAATTCACATGGATCACTTTTACTATCTCTTTGTGAACTTTTTGAAGGGTCAAAGTGGTAGTTGCGTAGCTGTCAATGAAGCGAAAGAAAGCAGATTTCATCAAAAATATCTTCATTTGTGTTCAAAGATGAACAAAAGTCTACAGGTTTGGAACGACATGAGGGTGAGTAAATAATGACAGAATATTTATTTTTGGGTGGACTAACTCTAAAATAGTTTATGACAGTTTATGAATGAAAAACAGTCAAGTTATGTGCAAAAATAAGGGTGGGACTATGTGCAAAATAAACTGCAGTGCATACACCTAAAAAAAGAGAAAGAAACAGAACAGTCTGAATCTACACTGCGGAAAATTATATTTATAAGTTGGAAATAATTTTCATCTTTTACAAAAAAATGTTTCAGTTTTTCAATTTCAAAATTTCATGTGCAATTTAATGTTACTTGCCGTTTCTGTTGGTGAAATGTTAGCCATATCTGAGAGAAAATTGTTTCTACACCGTCACCAAGTTTTTTTTTCAGTGTACACACTAAAACTCAATAATCTGCATTGCAGTGATGAAACAAAGAATTGAACAACCTCTAATCCAGAGCATCCAGGTTCTCTGATTTGCTTGTATAGCATCAACATTCAATTGAGTTCATCTTCCGAGACTTGTCAAGAGGCTGCATGCACTAGTTTAACAAAGTAGCCTTAAGGTAATTTCTGTCCATGATCTAGTATAGTCCACAGCCTGCAGGATCCCATGAATGTAAATGCAAAACAACAATCAGTTAAAACAATCACTTGTTTGAACCAGACGTTACAACAACAGTTTCTGTAAAGCTCGTGCACTAACCTGATGAGATTGACAGATTCGGCTGAGGAGTCCAGAATGACGTAGACGGTCTGAGGACGCTCTTGCTGGAACTGTTGCCCAGGTAACGCCACTTCCACTCGGCCCTTCTCGGGTCTGACGGAAGGCAGGCTGGACATTTTCTTCAGGAGTGCAATGGTATTTACAAACCGCAAAATAAACGAGCTAGAGTAACTGAGCAACTGAGAATGATAATCGCCTGAGCTCAAGTTAACAAACTATATCAAACCAGATGTTTTCTGAAGAGGTTAAAATAGAGGACTGTCGCACTGTCCGATCGCTAGCGAGATTTTAACTGTACAAATTTCCCTCAAATTTTAACTTTCCTCCGTATCGATGCTTTCTTTATCTGTGTAGACTAGAGCTTGATGGAAACTAAATGCGTCTTGATGGCCAAAGTCCTTAGTTGCTCTATAAGAGTCAGACTGCAGTGCACGCCGTTATCTTGCTCTCTTCTTCGCGAGTTAATCTGACTGGAAACCACCACAGTGACGCTCCATGATCAGCCGAGGGTTGACAGACAGACGAGTCGGCCAATAGCTGTGCAGCAGGGCGGGACTTCACTGACATTAGCCAATAGACGAACGATAGAATACTTGTTTACTTCAAACGTTAGGTCATCCTTTGATATAACATTACAAACTGTTTCGTCATCCTTTAGATTATGAACTTCTGTGTCCCTTTGTGATGTTAAAATGAAAAGAATACTCATTTTAAACTAATGTTGACGATTAAATTAATACGCTGTGATTTCATTGAGCACATACTCTATTTTGCATAAATAAGCAAAATGTATTAAGCCTAAATGAAATAATGCATAGGTATATTTTTGACACATTCCTCTTATAGGGTACAATTTTTGAAAGCATTAGAGGCACAAATCATGTGTTTTTGTGACACTTATTGGATATGTTTGAGCCTAGCTAGTTTAAAGCACCAATTTATCTTCTCTTTAAAATGGTAATTGGTGGCCTGTTCCTTGATCCTCAGATGTTTTAACCTTTTCTTCTATGGTTTGGATCCCACCCTATTGAAGGAAAGTGCCTTTTGGACAATACCTACATCTGGTGAGATATTAAAATCAACAAACTATAATCAAACACAATATTTGGATAAAATAAATGAAAGACAATTGTTCTTTTATTACTTTATTTCATAAACATTTTCTTGATCTTGCACAGATTTCATTGGGATATTAACATACAATGGTACCCAGTGGCCTGCCACTAATTTAATCAACAATAATAATAATAATAATAATAATAATAGTACTTGAAATAACAGCAATTTTATGTGTACAATAAACCAGGTTTCATGAGGGAACACAATAGCATGTATACTTGTGCCATATAGTGTGATGGTTTGGCTAATAGGCTTGAAAATAAAACATCAAAGCTCATAATGCAGCCATTTCTTGGTTTTCCGAGAGAATGTTTCTGTACCACGGTGTTTACTGTCCTTGAGAAGATCAGCTATAGGGCTATCTGGCAATGTTTTACAAATTCTTCTCTGCTGATTTATTTTGCAGACGTGCACAACATGAAGAGGCAACAAAAAAAAACTAACGGGTCAGGAGGCTCTCATTTCAATTCCTCGGGTTTGGCATGCTGTGATGTTGCCAGACAGCAGAAGAGAAAGAATGTTAGATCATCACTAATCATTAACATCTATGAGCAAAACAATCATCCATGCCTCAACATTTCTCTCTTTAGCTTCCATTGTACATGTCCATATTAAAAAAACCTGCTCATCCAAAGGCTGGTTTACAACACATAGGTTTTAAAAGTTTGGCGTGTAACAAAGTACTCCTCCTCATGGCAAAATGGAATTTGGTGCGATAGAATTAGATTATAAAAATGAACAAGATTAAAACACTCAAGTCAAAAATCCAGGTGTAGTAACAGATTACATCATCATCACCAGACTGTGCTATTCATGGAGTCTTTTGGTATGCAGATTTGGGCATATATATAATTGTATAATATATAAAATGTAACATTTAATTCTCTGTTCTGCACCACAGAGATGTAATAGGTTCTCCCAAATGATTCTTGCTCAGATTTTGCCACACAGAATAATCCTTCAAGTACCACTGTGTTATTGCTCCATTTTAAACACCAGAAACTCTGATTTTATAGCCTGTTCATTCATGTACACAGAATTCTTGATCTCATCATGTCATTATTTTAAAAACACAAAGCTGTTCCCTTGATCAAACAATAAAATAGCACCTCTATTTCTGTATACGACACTTAATGTCAGATCAAAGACATGAGATTGTTCTGATAATTTTGCTTCAAAAATGCACAATTGTTCAGATATCCTAAAATTAACTACAGTGTATTTCACCTCCATCTTTTTTGAAGAATGTATTAAAACAAATTTTGTGAGTTTACAGGGAATTATATCTGTATTCTATATTATATCCCTTCAAAATACAGTTTACAAAAAAAATTTGTGGACTGCGGAACAAAGAATAGAAATTACTTCAATTAAAAGATCAAAACTTTCTTTAAGTGTGGGACTAAAACATACTTAGAGCACACAGAAAAAATAACTTATATTCTCCCAAATGTTAATGTATAGTGTTTTTCCTTTGTATTTTGGTAGTGTTTATCTTTTGGTTCATCGCAAAGTAATACGACCCTCACTACAATTACCTCAAGGAGTAAAAAAGACAATAAATATTGGTATAAAAAAAATAAAAGTATAAAAAAAAATGTGACAAAAAAAAGACATTTCAACATCTAATAGACATTTTCCTGCAGTATACTTTGGCAAAAAGCAATTGTGGAAAAACATGTAGATAAGCACAAGGTTGCAAAATATCAGTAAGGCAGGATATCAAGAACAATAATACTGAGAGAAGCGGGAAGATGAATGTGTGTAAGCGTGAGTGACGGGCAGGCTCAACTGAGGATCTGGGAAATGACCAGTACAAGTCGTAAACATATGGAAGTTAACACACGCAGCCCTGTCCCAAAGCCATTAGTGCTCCCAAACCATGCACTGGCATCAACAGTCCTTTCGTGCACCTTGAGGAAGGAAACAGCAGACAGGCTGGTGGACTGGGGAAACACACCGACTGGTTCACCTTTACTTTTAATCGAGCAATGTCTTTAACAACAAATAGCTAGATTAAAGCAATATCAAACACAAAGAGTTAAAGCAGTTCTCAATCAATCAAAGAGTCATCAGGTGTTCACATTGGCAAATACATTTTGGAAACTGGATTCAAAAGAGGAAAAGAAAATGAAGCTCTTCCTAAAACACTGAATATCTACCTCTGGAATAAGTGGTAAAATGAGAGAACTTATCTTAAGCTTTTCTTGACCTGGAATTTACCACAATGCTCAGAAGTCCATTTAAAACTGCACATAACGAAGATCAAACACCAAAGCTCGTCGACAATACCTAACCCACAAAACTGGGCCCAGAGGAATAAGTTATATTTACAAATGAATTCGTCCTTAAATCTTTTGCACTTTTCATACACAAATACAACACGGTTGAAAACGGTTGATATCCTCATCAAAACTTTTACCTTGTATTATTTATATATATTCTATATTTATCAAAAGCCCCTCTAAATAAGGCAGGGATATCATTGAGTTTTCAATGATAATAACTAGCCCGATTCATACATACCCACATGACCTACAATCTTATCAAATCTCACAACAACTCCGCATTCATAAAATCACTCATGCACACTCAAACAACAGGATAAATCTCTGTTATCCTGTAGGGAGAGCCCTGTCAATCTTACACACGTTTTCCTTCTCAATAACAGCAAAAGAGACAGTCTTAGATAAACATGCCCAGGTTGCATTTCACCCCCAAAATAAATCAATTTTATTTTGTTTAAAAGAAAAACTTGCTTATTTTTAGGACCATTAAGACTGTGACATTATTTTCATTTTAATTCCCATTATTCTCAATGATTCTCATTACTGTAACTTTTATTTAAATCAGCATAAATTACAGACGGTACAACATATAATACTACACTATAAATAATTTACTATTTAAAAATATAATTCATTTTATTTTACATTACAGTAATGTAACAATGCAACACAAATCTTAATGATCTTTAAAACAAGCTTAATTTACTTTATCCAAAATAAAATTTCTTTTGAATTTGGGCTGACATGTTCTCGACAGGTTATGATGAGCGCCCACTAGGTGGCAGAGTAAATCTGGTGGTGTTCTCTGAGCTGAAGGACCATGGAGTCAACAGGAAGCACATATTTCTGTTGTTTTTGAGTGGTTAGAACCTGGTTAATAAATACTCCTGCTGTGTTTCAGCAGTTCAGTTCCTGATTACCACACTACGTTTCTGAGATAAACACAGGCTTGCATAGCTAAACAACATTTCATGTGTCCAATCCTGTCACAATTCACTGCTAACTGCAATAGCCAATGTTTAATATGTAATCGAAATCTGAAATCCAGGATTTGATCCTCTTACCAAGAGGATTATTGCCATAAATATTGGCCGGATTTATAGTTGCTTTCTTTTATTTAAAATCAACAAAATCGGTCATTCCATCCTGCTTCTGGTTATGTAAACTAGAGTATTTTACTGTAGACTCTCTGTCACCTAAACTTTTCACTAAACCAGGCCAAACATTCATGCCACCTCGCCATATTGACAACTGTCTCACGTCGCTATACCAAGTGTGATCCATATCGAGTTAGGGTGTGTTCACACTTGTAGTTCGGTTCTCTTGGTTCAATTGGTCCGGACCAAAAAGAAAATGACACATTTAGACTTGGTTCTCTAAGCATTCACACTGTTTTTTAACAACGAACCTAAAGATTCAAAAAAAGGCTTTTATGAACTTACTGAACATCAAAAACAATGTTGTGTGTAAGACTAAATGGCTCATTGTATGTACGTTCATATGATTGGTATTTTTACCAGCTGAGAACTCACAAAGGTTTTATAAAATGTATAAAGGAGTCAAAACAGCACCAGGAATTCTTCCGTTACACTCTCAAATGAAGATGTGCTGCGAGGCGACAACGTTTCCAACGCCTGTACCAAACTGTAATGGGCATCATAGCATCTTTGACGAGGAAAAAAGTCAGTTTTAGGGTCACATCTCGTGACATCATGTCCTGTTTTTGGTTCGGTTAGATGTCTTCGGTCCATCTCGCAATCATATTTCATTCGAACCGTACCAGAGTTCTTTTGGAAGCGGACCGAGACTCATCTTTTCAGCGTCTCGGTCCGCTTGTTTGGTGTCACCAGGGGTCGGATGGCAGCGTTCAAACTTATTCAACTGAACCGCACTGACAGAGCCATCGCACCAGAGTTCGCTTAAATCGAACCAAACATGCCAAGTGTGAACACACCCTTAGAAGCATCAGTCGAGAAACCACTTCACAACAAGAACAGTCGATTCAGCAAAGAAACTGCTAGCGACCGAACGAGTTGATGAATGTAATCACTTGTCCTCTGATAAGTCGTCTTTAAAGTGTGCACACTTTTGTCAGTTTGTTCCAAACACTGGTCACTCACACAAGATGAGCAATAGACAGAGAAACGTACCTGTAGATATTTCATGCAACTTACAACTGACAATTTATACAGATGTGTGTAAGAAGGTATGTGTGCGTGCGTGTGTGTGTGTGTTTTGTCTATCATATCCTGTCGCTGTGGTCACATTTGTACAGTTTGTGTGTGCAAAATTATATCATATTTTTTAGCCAATCATGTGCTTTCTCCTGTAGGTAGTGTCTCCTCCCCTTCTTCTTCAAGGGCTTCGGAAATCGGACCATTTGACTGCAACTCCTCACCCCTGCCGGCTCTCGACAAAACCTCCATCCAGCGTCGCTGCAGTTCCTCACAGTCGGCACTGAAGTATACGGTCAAATGACTCTGGCTCATTTTGAAGGCGAAGCGACGTTCGAGACGGTCACTCGATTCAGGTAGTGACACCTCGAATCCGATGAGGGGAATACTGCGCTGAGCTTTGACATCCTGAGCGTATGGAGAGAGAGAAACAGAAGATAAGATCAATACTTCCCTAGTAAACCATTAACGGATCACTGTGAATATTAGTCCTGGAATGCACACTAAGGCCTTGTTTAGACCTGGTGTTTACATCTGTCTGGGGAAATCTGATCAAAAGACTCCAGGTGGTAACATGCACGCCAAATCTCCTGTAAACATGTGTGACCAAACTTCATGTTGATGTCAAGCAGTTTCTGTGATGTCTTGTGCATGTTCACTACTGTTTAAAAATTTAGGGTTGGTAAGATTTGTAATGTTTTGGAAAGAGTCTTGTCTGCTCACAAAGGCTGCATTTACTTGTTCAAAAATACAGTAGAAACAGTAATATTGTCAAATATAATTTATTTCTGCAATGACAAAGCTGGATTTTCAGCATTATTACTCCAGTCTTCAGTGTCACATGATCCTTCACAAATCATTCTTATATGCTGATTTGTTGCTCAAGTAAACAGTTGTGCTGCTTCATATTTTTGTGAAAACCATGAAACATTTTTCAGGATTCTTTTGAATAGAAAGCTAAAAAAGGACAGCATTTATTTGAAATAGAAATCTTTTGTAACATTATAAATGCATTTACTATCACTTTTGATCAATTCAATGCATCCTTGCTGAATAAAAGTTTTAAAAAAATGTCAAACTTCTGATTGGTAATGTATATATTTAGGCTTTTCCAAACCTTTTGATTATATAAGTCATTTCTTTTAAATCCACATGGAACAGGCAAAGTTCAAAACCTTTGTTTTAACAGAACGGTTGATTGACAGATGAGTAGGAAGTCCTTTGCTTCTGTCCAGGACACACCAGGCATAAAAATGATAATCCAGATGTATATGCAGTCATGGCGGTTAATATAATTCTCAAAAAACAAAAACAAAAAAAAAACACATCCGTATTTTACAGTAACACACATTTTCATAATAGACGTGTATAAACCTGTGGATTAGTTACTGCAGCCTTACCTGTGGAGCACCATAGATATACAGCACCAGTGGCTCATTTTCAGGGATGACGAACCAGGCCTTCTGCCATCCACGGCCACTTCCCTTCTCCATATGATGTAGGAAACTACACAGCACACTGTTCTCAGCTGCGACTGAGGCCTGTTTCTGCACAAGGGGAAGAACAAGTTACAGGTACTGAAATTTCTACTTGTCAACAACTAGTACTTTTCATATTCTTGTCTTCTCTTTCTTGCATCTATTTAGCCATATGTCTGCCTTTAGACTCCAAAGAAGTGTCACATTATGTGTTGAGTCCCTACAGTTGTATAAAACCTATACTACCAGTCAAAAGTTTGTAATAATTTTGCCACAATTTTATTTACGTTTTTAAAAGAGGTCTCTTATACTCACCAAGGCTGCATTTATTTGATCAAATACAGTAAAACAGTAATACCGTGAAATATTACAATACCATTTAATTTTAAAATGTAATTTATTCCAGTGTTGGCAAAGCAAAGTTTTCCATGTAACATTATCCTTCAGAAATCATTCTAATATTCTGATTTGGTGCTCATTTATTATCAATTATTATTGGAGCTCAATTATTTAGTAATTTCTTTTTATTATTATCAATGTTGGTTTTTGCTACTTAATATTTTTGTGGAAACGTGATACTTTTTTAATTAATCTTTTCTTAATAAAATGATCAAAAGAATACCATTTATATGAAATACTGCATTTGGATCTTAATTTAATGGGGCCTTGCTGAATAAAAGTATTCATTTTTTAAAAAACAATTTTTTTTTTATCTTACTTACCCCAAACTTTTAAATGGTAGTGTATCACCATTTACGCAAATAAATAAATAAAATTAATGATCATAATAAGAAATGTTTCTTGAGCAGCAAATCAGCATATTAGAATGATATCTGAAGAATAGTGACACTGAAGACTGGAGTAATGATGCTGAAAATTCAGCTTTGATCACAGGAATAAATGACATTTTAAAATATATTGAAATACAAAAAAAGTTATTTTGTATTTACAATATTACTGTTTTTACTGTATTTTTGATCAAATAAACACAGCTTTGGTGCGCATTAGAGACTTCTTTCAAAAACAATAAAAATGTTAATGACCTCAAACTTTTGACCAGTACCTAAAGTTTAGGTACTAAAGTTAGTACTAAAGTATTTGACCAGTTTACCTAAAGTGTTAACACTATTCTTTTTTGCAAGCACTGATATTTCCTTCAAGAAGTGCACATATAGAGCGTGACCTTTGCACACTGCTATTACCTTCAAGAAGTGCACATATAGAGCGTGACCTTTGCACACTGCTATTTCCTTCAAGAAGTGCACATTTAGACCTTTGCTTTACCTCTAGAATGGAGCGACGTCTCTGTGTGCTGTTGCTCAGACTGGCAGGAGAGGGCGGCACTCCCACTAGCATGGTGTAGCAGTCTATACACACACGGTTGGCTCGGTTGTTATCGTACAACAGACGGGCGCGGAACTCAGAACACTTTCCACACACCACCTGAAATCAAGACCCACGTCAGTCCACTGCATCAGCATCAGGAGCATGTGGACTTACAGAGTTCTGGTGTTGTGTAACATACGTGTCCGCAGGCTTTGCAGTGATGCCGTCTTTTGGTAATAGAGTTAAAAGGCTCCTGACACTTCATGCACAGTGTGACCTCCTTCTCCCGGATTGGAGTGGGCGCTCTCTTTCCAAGCTCTGTGCAATTCTGAAAACAAAACACGATCAGAGAATACTGCAGTGGCTACATTAAGTATTCACAGACCTAACCCACACCTGAATGCCATTGCATTAGAGCAAGTGTCTTCTTTAAAGATGTTTGCTTTGACGTTTTGCCACTTGATTTGAAATTTTGTTAACTAATGCAATGATTCATGCATATTTAAGAGTGACTTGAGCTTCAAATGGCTCATTGGGGACACTGTATTATGCATTTATTCACAAAGATCAGGGATTTTTAAACCTTTGATGCCACAAAGCCCGAACTATATGGCAAACACTTTGTGAACTAATATATAAATACAGCTACAGTATATATTTTTATGCATAAAGACCCATTTATATGTGGAAAATATTATTAATATATATTATTAACTATTATCTGGGATATAATATATTATTTTTTATTAGTATATAATAGTTTAAGTGTAATAATATACTTATTATAAAGTTTTTACTATAAAATATATTTTTTGTATATTATCCAGTCATCGTGATTTTGCCAAGTAAGACATGTTCCTGGAACAACATATTTTGAAAATGTTGTCCTAACCATATCTATATCCCTACCCCTAAACCTAACCCTACACATAAATTATCCCTAAAATCAGAGGGAAATGATAGGTGAATAACACTGATGTAAGAAGCACCTAACCCTGGTTGTAAGCCTAAACTTGACATAAACTGTAAACTTGTCCCTCAAATGAAATGTTGTTCCAGGATCAACAAAGATGTTGACCAGGAACATGTTGTACAGAAATCAGGTTCACATTATTATCCGTCAACAGAATAAAAACATTTGATTAATCTTGTGATTTACAACCAGTGTTTAGAAAGCAGAAAAAATGTAAGATGTTAAAATGTATTATATTTAAAAATTGTATTAATTGATTTACAGTATTTTTCTCTTGACCCCGTAGAGGTCCCTGGACCCCCTAAAAATATAGTATTATTCATATACTATATACTGTATTTATTAATATTTTGGATGAACCTTTAGTTTTATATTTACAGTTTTAGTAATTTTGTTATGTGCTTTTGCTGTCACTTATAGTTTAATATTTCTAAATAGCTTTTAAAGGTTTAGAGATTTTAGTTTTTGTTTTGGTGGCAACATTTTTTTATTTTAGTTCAAGTTTTTTAAGTTTTGCATCCAATATTTATACTTTATTTCAGATATTTCAAATTTCAATAAACAATTTTTTTTTGCCATTTTAGATTTAGTTAACAATAACAACACTGCGAGTGATAAAATCAAAACTAACTGGAGAGTTGGGAGGAGTTAAGTCCTCCTCCCGAAACGAGCAGTTGAGCATACGGAACGTCTCGAGCGTCTGTTCATGTCTCTGTATAGTGGCCTGGATTGCCTGTGAGAAAGTGAACAAGAAAGAAAAGTTGAGAAAAATGTAAGTGGGAGAGTTATGGTCGGGAGAAATGAGAACCTGCGATGTGACGTATAGGAGGAGAAAAGTTTACCTGAATCCAATCTCTCTTCTCTTCTTCCGTCCTGATGAAAATGAAACCGACAAACATTGTAAAAATCCCAAAAGCCGCACATATTTCTCTTGTTTTTCAATGGCTCATATTCTTTTCTTGGGGATTTTCTCCTTATCCCCAAAAGCTCGGACAACATTTCTGTGGTTGTCAATCAACCCCAGGTTTTATTTTTTAAGCAGATGAAGCACATTCCCTAAGCCGTACCTTGCTTGCAGTTCAAGCGAACGTTGTTTTCCGGATACCAGAAAGGTTCGTGGTACGTTCATGCTGCTGGTCTCCTTCAGCTGTGAAACAATGCAGAGTGAATCCACCGTTTGATAACAGCAGATTTATTTAGAATATGACACTGTAAACAAGATAAAAACATGTCCAACCTCCATGCCGTCAACATCAATCCTCGCTCTGACTCCAAATTTCTGTCCTATCAGCCTCAGTTTAGGGACGCAGTACAACAACCGGTCATTGAACTTCAGAGAGAGGAGAACAAAGTTAAGCATGCACGATTTACCAAAGAACTACATTTACATAAGTTCTTTTACTTAGAAATCATTTTGAGGTATCATTTACAGTATGTTTAGCACAACTAGTGAAACAGCTTTGGCATGTTTGACTCACCAGAATGAGGTATCTATCCTGTGATGTCCCATTTTTAGCTGACAGTTTCAGGATGTGTCCCTCTTTAATGAGCTCATTAGTCGGGTTAACGATGTCCTCTTCTCCACCGAGCAACTCGTACACCTTCAACAGCTTTCTCATGCGCTCCTGAGAGACAAAACATTCACACGTTTGTAGAGACATTTATCATTCATTCATTTGCAGCGAGCGTCCAAACAAGAGAGCGTCAAGCTGATCAAATCTGACAGTAGCTATGTTTCCTTCCAAAGTTACGAATTTAACTTGGAAGATCACATAAAACCCTTTGTGAATAAAGCACCGTTTCCATCCCATGTGTTTCAAGAGAATGAAATCATCACTTCTTGGGAAATTGCCGCAAAATATCAGTGATAAAATGGAAGTTGATGTTATCAGGAAGCCACTGTGGATCTTTTTTCATACATTATAAATGACTTCTGTCTCAGACACAACGTGCAGATGAAACACAATAAACGCTGTCATGTTATCTTGCGTTCGGATGCCTGGTGTTTGGGAAAGCAATCATGTGATACACTTCTGGGAGGGAATTAAACCAAATTATTTGATGACAGACTTTGGCTCAGGCATTTCAGAATGACCAAACCAACATTTGAGATGCTAGTTAGTCTACATCTCCAATCACATCTTCTGTTGAGGTCATGTGAGGTTTTTGTTGCACATCGGGGGATGTATTCTGTAAATGTGTTTCCGTGTTTACTTATCAAATAAAAAATGATCCACCTCAATTGAGCGAATACCGTTTTTATATACATTTTTAGAATTTCTGCACATCTTGGCGTTTCCATACAGTGTTATTTTAATGCGATATCCCAAAATTCGCATTAAAATCGGTGGATTGAAACAGCTATTGTCTATGTCAGTTCCACAGGGAGGGAGGTATCTCATGTCTCAAAATGAAGAAAATAAAAACATAGGCAATTAACAGCTTCAAATGAGAGACTTTCTAAAACAGACTACACATTAAAGAGGCGACTAAGCTTAATTACAAAGGGGTGTTAAGTGGCAGTGCTGGTTTTCACCCCAGATGGACTGTGGCGTTGATCTGTGGTGCCGTGGTTCATCTGAAATCCACTCACCATTTTCCTGATGGCAGCGTTTGAATGTTCTGCCGCTGTGGCGATCAGCTCCAGAGATTCTGAAAAGAATAAAGGAGTAAGGTCTTGATATTCACAAGGTGTCATTTTTTCATTTTGCCTTTTATCTTGGTCTGTTAACCTTGCATGAATCTTTTGACTGAAATATTTCCAGGCACATGCACGAATAGTTGAAATGAAACAGAAAGTGGGCTGCTGTGGTCAGTGGAGGAGATAAGGTTCTGCACTCACTCTGAGCGTCTTTGAAGTCGTCCGCGTCCTCTGGCAGGCGGTGCAGATAGTCTTTGAGCAGGAGCTCGTAACGAGGGATCCTCTGCACAGGCTCCAACATGTGGTGCTGTAGGGTAAGGTTCCCACACATCTCCTCTTTCTGCAATACACACCCAAAAGAATACGATGACTAAAAAGAAAATATGCACCAATCCATTCCCACACACGAATGCAGAACATTTGCAAAGACAGAGACCTTAAAGACAACATGAATCAAGACTGACTCTATTTACACACTTATTTTGCACAATTCATCTGTGCACATAATTATAAAGAAAAGCTCTCGTTCAAATACATATTAAAATACAAGATGTATTATTCATATTACTAAAGTGTATATATATATATATATATATATATATATATATATATAAATTGTTAATATATAATATATAAAAAGAAAAGAAAACTAGTTTCATTAAAATATATTTTATATATATATACCATATATTAAAATATATATACAAGCAAACCTTACTTTTTATATTACAGTATTTTTTTAAATATGATAATATATATATATATATATATATATATGTGTGTGTGTGTGTGTGTGTGTGTGTGTGTGTATTTTAATATATATTTTAATGAAAGCTCATGAAAACCAGTTTTTCATTTATATATACATATATAAAATTAAAAACTTGTTTTCATAAGCTTTTGTTCAAATATACAGTATTATAAAAAATAAAAATAAATATATATAGAATGTTACTATGTGGTTACTAGACTAATATTGCTTTTCTCAATATTTAATACTTAAAATTAGATGTTTGCTCAAATTCCAGCGCAATATTTTAAAACATTTAAAAAAATTTTTTTTACAGTGCAATCAAATCTTGCTTGTCTCCGCCTAGATTATTTCCCAATGAATATTTTGTGTCACTCTTAATTACATCATGTTGCACAAGTTAAATGTATTGAATGAATGCGGTTTCATGTTGTCTTTAACAATAAGGAAAACTCCCAAAGCATTGTCAAGCACAAACAAGATAATTCCCTGGTAGTGTAAGCCTTGCGTGATGGAGCCCATGACATGCCTGATCTCCTTACAGCAGTCCTGTGATCTCAGGCACTGGGCCTCGCACACCCTTGATATTCTTCACACAGTGGTAACCAGAGATGTTTGAAGTGCAGCACCAGGTCTGATTGGGGCGCCATTAGTATTCACCATAACCTACAACTCCCCAAAAACACTCCCGCACCCACGGTGATTCACTCTTTCATCTGACGCACTCAATCACTGCGGAGCCGCGGGAGCGCTCTCGTTATTTTTAACACGAACACTCTTGTCTCAGACTGTGAAGGTGGATTTGGTGAAGTGCACCTGGAAAATGAGATTACTGTATGACTAACACACGCTCTGTTCATTCAGTCGATGGGTGTGAATTATGCAGGGTTGTGTGCAATTAACACTTATTATAACGGTGAGGGGGTTTTCACACATTTCATTTCATTCTGAGGGTGTGATCCTCAACAGTACTCACCACATCTGACTGTTAAAAGCAAACAATCTCTGCCGTGACATTATCACAAATTGAATTTCTAAGATAACTTTTAATGAAACTCATATTGTCGTTTCACACTTCTGCACTTGAAATCTATTCAGACAATCTATTCAATCTATTCACTCTGTTTTAAAGTCTAGTAGTAGCATTTTAGAAACTCTACTCAAAAGTCCATTACAAAAAGCACATGTTAAAGGGATAGTTCACCCAAAAATGAAATTTTGTCATCATTTATTCACCGGCAAGTTGTTCCAAACCTGTATGAGTTGCTCTCCTCTGGTAACCAGACAGTTGACAATAGCCATTGACTTTCACAGTAGGAAAAAATACTATAGAAGTCAATGGCTACCGTCAACTGTCTGGTTACCAGCATTCTTCAAAATATCTTCTTTTGTGTTTAACAGAAGAGAGAAACTCATACAGTTATTATACTTCAAATATTTATGCGTGATTTGAATGCTCTCATTCAAACATTCGTTCGATATCTCACTATAGGAAACACCTCAGGCGTGATATGGAACCACCAATTACATACACCACATCTGTCAGTTGATAGACCAATCACGACAGTCCTGGCTCCCTCATATATATCACTGCTTTTTCTTATTACAGAGCATTGCATCCTTAGCAAAGCACAAAGCATTTAACGTTCCCACTCTGATACCTGTATGTTGTGGATGATAGCTTTGAACTGAGAGGAGCGCTGCATCCAGGTGTTCACTAGCTCCATGGCCCTGTCAAAGTTTTTCACATACTCGCCATACATCTTCAGGAAAGGTGCCAGTTTCTGCAGGATGTCCCCGATGCGGGGGTTCAGATCCCTGAGGGGAGAGGGGCAGAAGTTTACTTTGTGAAAAAGAATGTGGCTTCTATCTGCTTAAATTCTGAATTCAAAATGTCAATAAGAGAAATTATAGATCCATTTCTGAAATCCGAATGCATGAGCCACTGTAAAATCCATTGCAATATAGTCAAAAACACATCAGTTTAATACTCCATTAATGTGTTAGATCTAAAATATCATCCGATAATTGGGCTAATCAAAAATAATACTAGGCAGACGATTTTTACTGGGGTTATTATTAATATATATGTAATAATTTATTATGTATTAACATATTTTTATGTAACTATATTATTGCCCAGCTCTTTATATCCTCCTTTATATCCTCATACATGCAGTATACTTATATGAAGCAATACATACTATATTCTCTATTAATTAATAACTATTAATTCTCAACTGCCTGATTTTATTTCTTGGCCAAAAATTGCAGCACCTCTTGTTGGAAATAACATCACAACCTTATTTTACATCAAGAGGTGCATACATTTTTGGTCAAGATCTTGTATTTGACAATGCAAGAGTCGAGCACTAAAGTCTCCTCCAGCACATCACAAAGACTTTCAATGAATTTAGGGTCAGGACACAGAGCTGCCAATTCATGAGTGAAAATTATTCTTCATGCTGCCTCACAACCATTCTTTCACAACTTGACAATTTGACATTGTCATCCTGGAATATGGCCATGATGTGTATTCCTAAATGGTTGTTTAAGAAATGAAAAGCTACACACTCCATCAATTAGAGTTAGATAAACTGTTGCCAAACATACAACATGCTAGAAACACAATAATCACTGCAATATTGATCCAGTCATTGACTCTTAAACATTTGCCTATTTAAATCAAAACAGTGACATATTTTTGTATAATATATAGCAAATCTTAACTGCATGATTGCTTGTATCGTAGCAAAATATAACTACATTATCTCTCAGCTCTAATCTGCTAAATGCGACTATAAGCCACATTAAGATATTATAAACATTAACATCATGAATTTCTGTAAAGCTGCTTTGAAACAATGTGTATACAAATAAGTTTGCCTCGACGGCAAGATAAAACATTAGTTAGGGGGTAACATTACCACTTAACCATATTATCTATAAAATCTTCTCACAGACCATTTCTGTCTTTCTCACCATTCCTCCATGCGTTTCTCCAGCGCGGGCAGCAGGAACTGCTGGTGGAAGCAGTAGATGGAGCAGATGTTGGAGAAGATGCCCATGACCACCTCACAGGGGAAGGAGCTGCGAGCGCGGGCTTCCTCCATCAGCTGGGCGCAGAACACCTGGTCCAGGAGGTGCAGTCTGGACACGTAGGCCTTCTCCGTATGCAGCAGCTCATTAGCAATGTTAAACACCCGCTGCTGGAACGACAGCTGTAAAACCAGAACATGTTGGCTGAATAATGACAGTTTGAACACACCTGTGGCAACAAGATGGACTGAAGTGTGTGGTTTTAATAGTAAGAACTTTAAAATTATGTGCGTGTGTGTGTGCACAAACACATTTAAAATAGCAGTTTTCTATTTGAATATATTTTAGAATTTAATTTATTTCTGTGATGCAAAGCTGAATTTTAGCATCATTACTCCAGTCTTCAGTGTCACATGATCCTTCAGAAATCATTCTAATAAGGTGCTCAAGAAACATTTCTTACTATTATCAGTCTGGAAATCAGTTTTTGCTGTTTGCTGGGGTTTTTTAAACCGTGATACATTTTCCCTAGTATTTTTTTAATGTTTAAAAAAGTTCATTTTAAATATCATTTTTTGTAACAATATAAATGTCAGTTTTGATCAATTTAATTCATCCCTGCTGAATAAAAGTATTAATCTCTTTTTTTTTATCTGACCACAAATTTTTGAACATTAGTGTAATAAAATTACAATAAAATAAAAATAAAAATATATATGTAATATAATAATAATAATATATTGTATGTGTAGATCTCTCTCTCTATCTCTCTCTCTCTATATATATATATATACATTTAAATTTATTTATATAAATAAATATAATTTTTGTCAGGGTTTCTTGCACCAAATGTATTTATCCCTCAAGAGTTAATTAAGCTGTTTATGTATACTGCATATATGTGTTTATGTAAATTATATTTAAATTATATGTAAATGTGTCTTTGGTAATACAGAGGTACCCAAGAGTAAGATCAATCTTTGATAAATGATTTAATAATTTCCTCACCTTATAAATTAATTATTTAATTATGGTAGGCATGGTCTCTGAAGAACATACTGCATATATGTGTAAATTATATGTAAACCATATTTAAACGGTCGTTTGTAATACAGAGGTAACTAAGAGTAAAATCAATCTGATCTTATAAATGAATGAATTAATGGTAGCATGGTCTCTGAAGAACACACTTCTACTCACCTCAGATGAGTCTTGTCGTTCAGCTTTAGGCAGAGGTTGTAAAGCCATTGGGTTCATCTCACTCTCGTCACCGCTGCCCTCTTCCATATCACTGTCTCCCTCCGAGTCTCTGCCGCCCTCCACACTGCTGGCCCCCTCTCCTCCGGGCCCCTCGGCATAGGCGCAAGGAAGCCCGGGCCCTGGGCTGCACGGGCAAATCTCCCTCTCGTGACCGACCCGATCCTCATCCCCAACAAAGCACAGCTCCTCGCTGTGTGAGGGCGAGCTGATACTGTCAATACCACTGTCTCTATTGGCCAGCTTCCCATCCATCTGTGACGGTGGGAGTGACAAGCGTTCCGAGGGGATTTCTGATTGGTTGGCAGTGAGGTCCCTCATCTCCATAATGTCCAGCAGTTTATCAGAGGCACCGTAGCCTGATTCCATAGAGAGACGCTTTTCTGAGCAGGACGCCCCAAGTTCACTGTCATATTCCTCGGTTTCGTCCACCTCGTCTTCCTCCTCTTTCTCTACTTTCTCGACCTCCTCCTCGGCCAGCGGCACCTCTAGTGGTTCCTGAAGGGACGTGCAGGGTAGGATGAACTCCGAGGATGGAGGGCTAAATGACCCAGGAGCGGCTTGCTGGTCCGGGACCCGTGGGGTACACATCACTCCACCGGTGATATCTGGAACCACGATGATCTGCTCCCTGGAAAAAGGCACAAATAAATGTGTATATATCTATATATATAAAAAACACATCACATTGTGAGCACTATATAAAAAATAAAATACAATTTTCTTTGAGTATTTTGTCTTGTTTTAAAAAATATATATTAATATTCCTTAAGACAAAATAAATTGACCCGAGAAGCCAAATTGCACAAAATATTAAGACCTGTTTTCGGAGAACATATGTTGAATTAATCCTTATCATATTGGCAAGTTAAATTAAATTATAACTAAAGTAAATAAATAATAAACTAAATTTTATAAGATTTATGCTTAAAAATAAGAACCTATAGCTATATGCTCTGAAAAATTCTTAATATCTAATGCAATTCTGTTTCTCAAGTTCATCTTGTTTTTAAGGATGTTTAATTTTTTTGTTACACTTTATTTTAAGGTGTCATTGTTACAGTGTAATTATATAAGTACTGAGTAATATTAAGCAACTACATGTACTTACTACAGGGTTAGGTTAGGATTTGGTTGATGGTTAGTTGCATGTAATTATGCATAATTTACTGTTATTACTATGGTAATTACATGTAACATATGTAACAAGGACACTGTAAAATAAATTGTTACCTTTTTTTTTTTTTACAGGAAAACAAGACAAAAATACTGATTAATAAAATATTTTTTTGCAGTGAGAAAGATTTAACTTCTTGTTTACCTGTGATCAACAAACGGAGATATCATTACTTGATAGCACCAAATCCAATCTGACTGTAGTTATGAATAATAAATCTACCATAATCTAAAAACGGGCTTCAGCGACAACCATTTCGATTGTTGTGTTCTCTTACCTCTCAAACTTCTCAATGAGCGAGAGGACACAAGTGGGGGAGGAGCTTCCCTCTGCTCTGGGTAAAGTGGCGCGTGATTGGCGAGGGTCAGCGGGGAGTGGGCGGCAGGGCGGGGGAGGGAGGGGCTTGTCCGGGGGGCGTGGCCGTCGAGCGCCCTGCTGCTGTAGATGAGGGGGTTTCGGGGGCACTGAACGAGACAAAATCAATACAGAAATCAATACAGTGAGACTGTACGATCACATGACTGCACCACAGAAAGCAGCAGATATTAAATTAGAACAACAGGGTAGAATAACAAGTAGCCTACTTTTATCAGATTGCATTATAACTGTATATCATAAATTAATCATGAAGTCATACAGTAAACATTAAATTAGTTATTAGTTAATTTAGTATATTTATATATGCACAAAACATACACTACCCTTCAAATTTATTACTAAATTTATTAATTTAATTTAATTAATGCTGTTCTTTTGAACATTCTTTTTATCAAAGAATTTCTGATTTCTAAAGGATCATGTGACACTGAAGTCTGATGATGCTGAAAATTCAGCTTTGCATCACAGGAATAATATTTCAGTGTTTTATTGTGTCTTTCTTTGATAATAAATGCAGCCTTGGTGAGGATAAGAGACTTCTTTCAAAAATTTATAAAAATCGAACCAACTCCTATCTTTTGAAAGGTGGTTTATCTCTCAAATCTCATTTGCTCATGTGCCCATTTCAATCAATAATAACAAATTTACCTCTGTAATACACATGAACTTATTGAATGGCTTCAGAAGACTTGATATATAGCATAAAAGTTGCCATTTTGTCCATTTTAGAGCCCGGAGGCCCTTGTTCACTGTCTGTTCGAACTGGTTTTCCATGCTGGGACTAACATGGGAAGTGGGAGTGCTGGTGGACAGTTTCAGTTCCACCAGCTAGACCAGCACTACACCAGCTCTAACCAGCATAAACCCGCCTGGACCAACATGGAATTCATGCAGGTTTATACTGGAATTTTCAGCAGGGGTGTCATGAGGATGAGTAAATTATGCCAGAATCATTTAGGGGGGTGAACTATCCCTTTAAATGTACAGAACATACCTTGAGGCTTTGGCCCAGGTAAAGGTGGGCGTGTCTTTGGGTGTGGAGGCGGGACATCCTGAGGTCCGTTCTCAGTCGTGCCATTGCAGTGCTGTGGTTCCAGGGGTCCAGGGTCAGAGCAGAGGTGCTGCGGGGTCTCGTGGGCTCCAAGGCAGGGGCCTGGCTCAAGGGACAGACTCTTGGTTAGGAGCCGCGGACTGGATGTGGACAGGCCTGACAGAAAGAGAGAGTGCAGACTTGCTTTGATTCAGAGAATCTGAATAAAGTGAAAAAACCATGCCAAATGTTCTTAATCAATTACAACCAATAACTGAAGTTAATGTATTGTTATTGGTTTCATTTGAGTAGGTTTTGGCCAAATTAGGCTTTTTTTGCAACTCAGAGTTCAAATACACCACTCTCTCTTTCATAGCCAGAGCTTTGTGATATAAAAACAGTGTTTGTAGACAATACAATTAGCTCCGATCAGGGATGAAAATGTGAATAGATGAAATGAAACAACAGTTGTAAGTGACACGAGTAATTCAAATTCAAGACCAAAATAGCCTGTCACGGTTCATACATCTCCTAACAACATTTACCATCAAAATAGTTTCTAGGATGATTTTCTAGTTTTTTTCCCAGAACAAAGTTTGAAAAAGTCAGCAAAATGATGAGGAAATTATACAAAAATATAATGTATTTATGATCAGTTTACAGAGACGGACTGTTTCATATTATGTGCATAATGACTTGTATTGTTTATCACTAAGTCTGGGGTCGGTAAGTTTTTTCAGCATCATTACTCCAGTCTTCTGTGTCACATGGTCCTTCACAAATTATTCTAATATGCGGTTTTGCTGTTTCAAGAAATATTTCTTATAATAATCAATGTTGAGTTGTGCTGCTTAATATTTTCAGGATTCTTAGATGAATAGAAAGTTCAAAATAATAGCATTTATTTGAAACAGAAATCTTTTGTAACATTGTTAATGTCTTTAATGTCACTTTTGATATATTGAATGCATCCTTGCTGAATAAAAGTATTAATTTCTTTTAAAAAAATCAACTCACCCCAAACTTTTGAATAGTAGTGTAAATAACCCAATTTTAATCAGGACGAAAATATTAGTTTTTAATAAAAAATAAATGTTTAATTCATTTTTCAATAATGCAAAGAGTTCAATACAAGGCAACTAGATCCATTCAAAAAGTTGATTTAAAAACTAACTGGTTAGTGGTATACCCTCATGTCTTAGGTTCATCATTACTAGCATGATCATCTCAGACAGCAAACACTTTAAGAACCAACAGGAGAGAAGAAAACAAGACAGGCAAATTCAATTCAGCCTAATTTAATGGAGCCGGCTGGGCGTAATGGATTACAGTTGGGCTGAGTGATGTATCTGAATGCCAGAAAGCATAAATGTACAACACGTTTTCACACCAACCACCTCTGGCTCAATAAACTGTGAGTCCAGATCCTGCGATAAGTCCAAGTAAATACTCCACATCAATCTTGGGCTTAAATTACTCACTGGTTTGTGCTGACAATGTGAACATGACATCAAACTGTGTAAAAAGACTTCTGGGTAAGCAGTTGAGCGCCCTGCGCCCTTGTTGTGCCATCGTGTGTTAAGTAGGTCAGTGTGTTAAAGTGCTAGTCTCAACTGTGTATATTTGCCTGTTCAGCTCAATCAGTGTAACACATTTTGAGATGGATCTAGTGACATAACAAAATTCAGAGCTTACACACACTACAAACGAGGCAAAGTAAATGCGATTTGAACATGGGCTTTGATATTAAAATGATCAAAAGTGGAGTTTGATATTTGCGTGGACAGGAAAAAATCGAGTCGGAATTTCTTAAAGGGGCACAGACGGGTCAGATGTTGGGACGCTGTAGATGACGTAGCCATTTTAAAAAAAGCTCGTCTGTCCCCCTACAAAGAGCTAATTGCTTCCATATGGTGACACTCATACCAGCTAGTGCAGGCAGGGGGCTGAAATGACTTCCACATGCTCCAGCAAAATTACTTAAAGGTGAAGAAAGGCTAGCGAAGGAGAAACCAGAGTTATCCTAGCCGCAGTTTTGGATTTGCAGAGCATGTTTTTTTCCCCATGTGCTGTATGGGAAAGGGATGTGTGCTGTCTGTGACCTACAAGCCCATTTGAGTCGGGACGGATTAAATATGTATCAAAAGAACAGGCCCAGCCAAAACACATCAACTTGAAGGGCAGATAAACACAATCTTCTTTTGTTACAAATATCAGGACTATACTATGCTATGGTTGCTAAAGTGCTCTTTTAAGTAGGCATATAATTGAGTGATTAATAGATTTTATTCATATTTATGAATATTTTCAATTAGTTCTGATTTTGTGTTTTTGTCATTATTTTAGTACAGTAAGCTAAACCAAAGATAGATATACAAAGACGGTGCACTCATATTACTATGAATGGGAGAAATTGCAACGCACAATATGGTAAAATAAGTCTTCTAAATAACAGAGCCAATCGCCAGTTGGTAAGTTTTTTTTTCACTATTTCACAGTTTTGTCACTACAGCTGCCGCTAGTGTTCTGAGATGCGCGCTTATGATCGCACATGTACACATTGGCTGGTCCAGCCTAAAAAATTATTATTTTTTGCCATGATTTTAGCATTTATTTAGAAACAAAATTTAAAAGACAGTTGTTGTCAGATTTCATTGGCGATTTCAAATATGAAATGTAATCGTAATCTTGGTGAACAGCTTTGGACAATTTGATGTTTCACCATTCAAAGAGATAAGAGTTGCGTTTTAAAGATGGTCACCAAGTGAAATTATTTGCCTTATGCCTGCTATACAGCAATTTCAGCAATCCTAAGATCTTTACAAATCACACTGTACCACATGGATCTAATAAACTTGGGTACGACATGTATGTAGACTGTACGATGATGACACCTATTGAATCATAGGCCACGGCACAAGTTAGTAAAGATGAATAAAACATCATCAGTATGTGCTAGTGGTAATCAAATAGATCAAGATGAATCGCAACTGTGGTTTTTATATGTGCACTGAAAAAAAGAGGAGGAAGCGAAAGAGAAGAATATGGATTATGGATATGATCATGGCTAGGGAAAAGAGGCCAACTTGGCATGCCAATTTTGCAAATGGAGAAGTTTTAGCGGCATGTTGCATTTTTATTGGCTATTTAGTAGACGTAGGTCGTAGCAGCAAACGCACTGTGATGATCATGCTAAGTTTCTGACACTGTCACAATGACAACGGCCATCTTTGAACCTCTCACTGTACGATGTAGGACCACCGTTTAGGAGCCACGGCCACAGAAACCTCCACGATTGGTCATCTTTCGTCTAGGACAGCCCAATATCGTACAATGTGTACCGGCATGAAAGGGACTTGAGAAAGATATTTGGAACAATGTTTGTAAAAAACAAAATACTATGGTCGATGTGGGGCGAGATCTGCTTGCTTACAAACATTCTTCCAAATATCTTCCTTTTGGCTCGTTTCCACTGAGCAGTACGGTACGGTACAGTACGGTTCGGGTCGGGTCGGGTCAGTAAACCATGATCCGGCTAGCGTTTCCACCGCCAACAGTACCCTACTTGATAGGCGTGGTGTTTGCAGGAAAGAAGCGATCAACGTCATTTTCGCGCGAAGAAGAAAGCGACAAAGTAAACACTAATGGATGGCATACAGCAGATCTTGTCCTTGCTTCTCAGCATGTTTGTCACAAGAAGACAAGCGCCGACATTAGGCATTTCTCAATAACAAGTACGCAAAGTTCTCAGCAGAACGACTCCCGAGGACGCGAGTCCGGTAATTCTCCAAATGGAACAGCGCGTTCTTGAAAGCGTCACTCAGCTCGCTCTGCATGTACATTTTAGGCAACAATAAAACGAAATATATTATAAAACACCACTCTGCCTCTTTTCGTTTTCATTTAAATACATTTTAAACATTATAGGCACACAAATGTGGTTCAGGCAATGTATAGACCTGATTATATTATTTACTGCATGTTTAACGTTAGCCTATTTATAACAAAACGAAATATAAAACACAACCCTGCATCTTTTCGTTTAAATTTTAAAAATATTAAACATATTCCTGGCAATATTTGCATTTGTACAAATGTTGCAATAAACAACATTACAGTGATAATCTTGTAATAAAATAAAAAATGACAAAACTCTAAAAAGTTAAATTTCAGTTTTAGCAATAATAGCCATTATAAAAGTATAAGTAAAAGGTAACGTTACAAGAAGCTATACAATAAGAGATAAAGCAAAAAATTCAGTCAAATATACAAATTCAGCGCTGGTCTAACATTAACGTTACAACGGAAAAGTTAAATAGCCTAAATATATGAAACTTAACTTAACCCTCAGCCAAAACGATTGGCCAGGGAACGAATTATCGATTCACGAGACCAAAGATCACCCGTTAAATTTACACAAGACGAATTACCACTACAGAGTCAGCGGCAAATGTCAGAACGACTAGCCGAGGAAAGGCTGTTCCAGGCGGGGAACATGAGCGCCGAGCGCCCGGTGATCGCCTGGAATGGATCAAATTATCATAAAACATTATAAATAAACCACAGATTTGAGCTTTAAACAACTACATTCTCGTCTGAAAAACTCTTAAAACTACATTTCGTGAAAGAATAACCATACTATTATATTCCAACTGTATATTAAAAAAATGGCGCTGCTTTTGTTGTCATTCCCCTTGTAGCTCGCGCAAGTGACGATACTCTGTCAACCAATCAGCGTTCTGCAGTGAGTCTAGCTCCACCCTTTAGTACCGTTCCACTGTGCTAGGTACCCCAACGGAAGGGTACCCAAAAAGTGGTACGGTACGGTTCGGCTTTTTGGTACCATTCACAACTTTTGACAGTGGAAACGCAAATAATTGCGTACCGTACCGAACTGTACCGTACCGTACCGCTCAGTGGAAACGAGCCATTTGTGTATAGCAGAACAAAGAAATGTATACAGGTTTGGAACAACTTGACGATGAGTAGATTATGACATAATTTTCATTTTTGGGTGAACTATCCCTTTAGTTTTATGAGTTTGTTCAAATGCATAACCCTACGTATAAGTAATAGTAATGCCACGATAAATGCTTCCTCGGTCATTCAATCAATCTTAAATTTCTATTCAAAAAGAATTTAAATAGTTTTACATATGTTTTTTTTCCAGAGTAAACAGAGAGAGAGAAAAATCTTTCCATTTACTGGCACAAAGCCTAAAGTCAATCAAGGCACAATGTCACTGAGACATCTAAACATAGAAACAGAAAATTCCTCCTGTACAGCCAAACGCATTTAGTTTTAATGATTACTAGCAATGCATGCTCATACTACAAATTGAATGTCATCAAAAATAAAGCACTGCTTAAATACGTTTCATACAAGCATCTTCTCTTTTGAGATGTTTACTTCTGACTGACTGATATTTTCATGCTCCATTTCTCCTGAAGGCATAAAGTGCAGACAGGGGGCTTTTAGGGCCATGAGGATAAAGGGGAGACAGACAAACTACTGGGGTAAAAATATGCTGTTCTGCTCTTCTATTCAGAGACTTAAGATTAAGCCATGAAGTGCTTTGGCTGCAGTTTATTAAAGGAATAATTCACCTCCATTGTTGTCTTCAACCTCATGTTATTCCTAATATATATGAAAAACAAATGTTAAGATGTTCAGGACATTTATGCCACTTTTTAGTCTTTTTTGGAGCTTGTTGACTGGCCCTGGTCACAAAATGATTTTAATGTGGCAGCTCAGATCTTCTTCAAAAATATAGTATTTAGTTTTTTTACAAAAGAAACATAGATTATCAGGTGCATCGTGATTCTGTCTTCAACGATTCTGATTCAATTTTGTTTATTGCTTGAAATATGTTTCTTTATTATTTTATATTTGCTTGTAGTGTATGTTTTGATGCTATATTGAAAAGTAATTATAATTATGTAATAAAAAACTGCATAAATAAATTTGATATTCAAAGAAGGGTTATTATTGTTAACTAAAACTATTAAAAACATATCTGTTAATTTAAATAAAGCTGAAATAAAATAAAATATAAATATCAGTTGAAAAACTTAAACTAAATGAAAATTAGAGATATTGCCTTGGCAATAAACTAAAATAAGTTGAAGTTGAAGCATTAACTATTAACTGGAAATAAATAAAAACTAAAACTGAAATAAACTAATCTTAAATTATAATATTTAAAAACAATTACTAAAATTACTAAACTAAAATGAACAAACAAATAAATAAAAACTATAATAAAACTAAAATAGCATTGACAGTCAAATAACTGAAAAAAATGTAGATCAAGAATTGTTTTAGAATCGGATCAGATCGTGAGGTGCCTCTAAAAGGCATACATCTTTTGAAACGACATGAGGTTGAATAAATGATGACAGAATTTCCCTTTTTTGGTGAACTAAAGCTCCTGTGATGGAGGTCTAAGCATAATCTGAATTACCCATGATTCAATAAAACATCTGCCTGACCAGCCTCCCTAACAACACCACTTTGAAGACATTCAGAGTCAGATTGAGCCTATTGACTGCAGCCGTTTCAATAACAATCGACTTGAAAGATTTCCAATCAAAAATCAAAGTCCCCAGTAAATCTATACAACCGTTTAGGAATATGTTAATGAGCAGTTAATTAGTCCAGAGTGTTGTTAAGATCACACCTGAAAGAAAGTGCCAACATGGCTAAAACCAAAGGGAAGCGTGAAATCAGGAGACGGAGAGCAAACATGATGAACCCTGCACCTGCACTGTAAGGAAGTGACTGTTACAGATATTCACACATTAGGACCAAGGTCAAATTCTTCTCCTAAATGGTACCAAGAGGCCTGTAAAATACGAGCTCTGGGACGGTGGAGGTATTGCTGTCTAGGCACTGAGGCACAGCGGACTCGCATTTGACAAGCTCTGCAGAAATCTCCACCCCGTGGGTCTGATCTCAGGATGGCAGTTACACCTTCACAATTCAGATTGATGTCTACACTACACGAAACACAGAAACTCTCTTATTTGAATGATGATACACTTTTCAGCTTGTCAGACACATATTCATTGGCTTTTCACTCAGCGTGAAGTCAGGAGAGTATATTCAAACCATGTGGCTTCCTTCTCAGTTATTCAGTAAGATTTTTTATTGTTATTTTGAAAGACATTTTTGATACTTTTATTCAGAAAGGATGCTTTACATTAAAGACAGTAGGCTAAAGACTTTGATGTTGTTACAAAAGATATGTATTTCTATCAATGCTGTCTATTCATTAACAAATCATGAGAAAAAATGTATCAGGGTTTCCAGAACTGTTTTCAACGATGATAATAATAAGAAATGTTTCTTGAGCAGTAAATCTGCATATTATAATGATTTCTGAAAGATCATGTGACACTGAAGACTTGAGTAATGACGCCGAAAATTCAGCTATGCATCACATAATAACATATTCCCAATAATACGTTTTTTGCTGCATTTTTGCAAAAGAGACTCGATTACAACATCACAAATACTGTGTGAAATAGTCAAATTCATCTATATCTTTCAGTATTTAATGACTTTTTTTTCTGAGGAAGATCTCTTACTTAATGATTTGCCCAAAAGAAGAAGAAAAAAGATTATTGGAGAATATTTTTCAAGAAAAAACTATTTCGGTCTTTCTACTTTAAAATTTCAAGTTTAATTCAATGTACTTTGTTCGTAATTATTTGTGAAATTTACTAGCAATTTCTGAGTGGAAATTGTTCGAAGTAAATTCTACACCATTTTTTTTTTTTTCAGTGTATCTTAGAAGCGGCAGCAATCATCTACCTTGCAAAACACTTATCATCAGACAAAGCCTTAAAATGCTGTCTATGTTTTGGAACAAAGATAAAATAGGATGCTTGTGGTTAGAGATGAGTCGGTCTGTTGGGAGATGTATATAGATTAGGGCTTCCTCGTGTTACAATAACATGACCAGTCAGAATCCCTGTGCCTGTCAGTCAACTCAGGATCAATAAGACATTTAGAACCACATCACTTTGCTGATTCATCTATCTTATGTGACTTTCCATGAATATTTTATGAACTCTGATATGGAATGGGAACGGGCTCCTCCAAGATTTTATACCTGCTCATCTCAACATGCAGGGAATAGAAAGCGTAACAGCAAACATCAGGCCGCCATGGCTACGAAAAACAGCAGTGAAAACAAACTTTCTCTTTGATAATATATATTCCACCATGAGCAGAGGGATGTGTTATATGTGTATCAAATATCTAAAAATTCTTAAATCAAGAAGCATTTACTAGATGAGTAAAATGACATAAACTGTTAATCAAAATTAAACGAGTTGATGCTTAACAAAAACAAAATTATCTGCCAATGGGGTAAGAAAAACAATCTTAATTCAAACCGAAACAAGATTATTTTTCTTACCCCATTGGCAGATCATTTTGCTTGTTTTAAGCAAAAACTCACTTAATTTTGATTAATTTCCCTAGAAAACAAGACTTAATATCTTATGTCATTTTACTAGTAAATGCATCTTGATTTAAGAAATGTTTGATATTTGCATTGGAAACAAGACAAAAATACTAAGTAAGAAAAGCATTTTTTGCAGTGTACTGCAGTCAGAACTACAGATGCCAATCATGTACCAGGTGTCAATTCTTCTGTTAATGGGTCAGACATCAGCAAAACACCACTGCACACATCTGTCTGTCATTCTCCTATACTACCAGTCACCAAGTTTGGAATAATTAAGCTTTTTTTTATGTTTTAGAAGCAAAGTGAAGTCTATTCTGCTCACCAAGCATCCTCCTAAACTCCTCCATATCGCTTTAAAATATAGCACAGTGCAGAATTCAAAAGGGTCTGATACTTTTTCTGATCTGCGCCGACTCACACACATGATCTGCTCTGTGCTATCATGCCTCTGGACCGGAGCTGCGGCAGTTCATGTGACACTAATAAAACCAGACTTCATTCGCCCCAATGGAAAGCATATTTACACTGTCTGAATCGTGCCATTCACAATCACCATATAGGAAAAATTAAATGTGTGAACAAGTGACCAATTTCAGCCGCAGCTTCAGTGTCTATTTATAATGTAGGGGGCGGAGCTTCAGATTCTAAAGCATTTAATTAGACAGAAAATCTAATGAGAAGCTGAAGTGCAGAGTGATGTCATCAAAAGCATTGATCCATATTGCCGGAAGTGAGAGACTATATTTTTGAATGCTTACTAAATGCAAATTTTGTCATTGTTTAGGAGCACATAGCTTATAGATCACAGTAAGGCTAACATATTCATACTAAAAGCCTATTTTAATTTCATGGGGACTTTAAAAACAGTTTTGCACCAAATCAGCATATTTCACTGTATTTTTGATCAAATAAATGCAGCATTGCTGAGCATAAGAGACTTCTTTCAATTAAAAAAAAAAAACTTAACTATTCCAAACTTTTCTATATAAATCTAAACAAATCAACACATAATTCAATGCATTGCATGACACTAGAGCATAAGCAAATCCATGAAAGTTCACAGTGTTTTAGGGGAATGCTTGTGACGAAGAAAGTTGGATGAATGGATTTTCAGAAGAGTGTAGTTAGTTCATTTCCGAAATGCAGCAGACTAAAGGAACGCATTGCTGAAATGGATCCTGTAGTCAGGCACACCCACTCTGTGGAAATCTGACAACAGGCATTGTTTTGATGTATCATACAGGCCCTTTTAACTTTTAAAATAACAGATTGTCATCAGACACGGTATGAAGAAACAGACATTGCATTTCACAAAGCCAAACCCTGCCAACAACATGGAAACACAAACAAACACACCTACAGCTCACATTCCCTAATGATGGCAGGTGTGCGCTGTCTTTGCATCATCAAATAACCTTCAAAAAGCATGCATACTGCAAGCTCAGGGGTCGGTTGACAGCAGTAGTAGACCCCTGTAGACTCAACCACACACACACACGTCTCTACATGTCAGGCTGCACTGCATGTCTCCCTGCATCCGTGTGCAGCAGTGATGCACCAGCCTGCAAAATGTATGTGCAGCACCAGCAGCACGGCACAGACAATTCAAAATGTGCATGTTGGTGTGATTCATCATGTGCATTGACATGCTTATCTATCACAGGTGTATGTCATTAATTTGACCCTCATGCATGTAAAAGCCCATCCCCCTCCACCAAGGGAAAAAAAATCTGAATAAAAGGCATTAAAATTTCATCCAAACCTAAAATACACATCTTATGACAATGCATGCTAAAAATAATCCAATGTCAATGCAAATTATTAATGAAAAGACAGCAGATGGTGAATACACCCACTTTACATACTGACACACTGAACTATTGAACATGTATGATTTTCCGGCCATGATGGTGTAGCCTAGGATGTTGGATGAGCAAACATACAACCTTGCATATTTCCAAACAATTAGTACGATTCCGTTCATAAAACCAGTATTACGCCAAATATGGCGAAATAGAATATGAGAAGCAAAAACGGTTCTTACCCCGAAGCACACTGGTTTTATCCATGTACATCGCGCAGCAAAATACGAAACCAGTCATTAAAATATAGAACGGGGAGACACAATCCCCCCCAATCACTCAAGGACGAAATAAAAATCAAGTCAATAGGATTAACGCTAAATAAAACGCAATTCTGGTTGCCTCTCCAGTCCACCGGCGAACGATCTAAGGCGCGAGGAGGATCTGCGCTCTCGCGCGCATCTCCAGCGCCTCAAACCAACGCGCGATTACTGCTCAAACCCAGCGCAAAACGCAAGTTAATGACATCAAAATGACACTAAAACGAATAGTTGAGAGGTTTTTGCAGCGGTGGCCATGATGACACCGAAAATGCGGATATAATAAGGAAATAAAATGCACCCTCGCGGCCCCCACCCCTCGCTGACTGCCCTGACACACACACACACAGCAGCAGCAGGACCGGGTCCCTCCTCCCCTCACAATCATCTTTACCATCCTCAGCTCTGTTTCCTTGACAACAGTTTAGAGGGTTTAATTTGGACTGTATATATTGTGATACAGCTAATATTACCATTCAAAGCAAAAATGCTACAATTATTGTGTCATTTGTGTCAGTATTTGCTGTAGCATTCGAAATTCTACAAACTGGAGACTATACAAAAAAGTGCCTTGGCAATACTATATGGTATTTTGCCATATACAATGTTTTATTACACCTGCATCATGTTTATTTGTTTGACAAATTATGTTACCCAAGGCAACTTACAGTTCATTCAAGGAACATATTTTAATAAACATTAGGATGCATAATGTATAGAAGAAATACTTTCATGTGCATTTGCTGCGAATCAACTAATGACCTTGGCATTGCTATGTTAAACACTATGGCAATACAGTGATGATATCAGATAATAATACTATGGTACTTTGATATACACCACAGCAAGCCTACTAAAATTAATATTCTCTAAGGTATTTCTAAGAAAAATATAGTAGTACCATGGTATGCTAAACAAAAAAAGAATAATACAAAATTTAAAGGAATAATAAAAAAAAACATGGAAGTATACTGTTACTTTTGTGTACTTGCATCCTTTACCAGTTGAGCTGCACACTTACAAATAAATAAAAGTACAAAAATACAAAAGCTCCAATCACAAAAACGTGAATAAATACAAAACATATTTATTCAATAAAAATAAAAAATAACTGTAACTGCAAAATAAACAGCAGTAACACTCAACATTAGAGGTTTCAGTAGTATATCTAGGTTATATATCTATATGTAGGTTGATTCATTGAACTGATGCATTTGAAGTGTAAGGTTTGGACAGATCAAGGGCCTGTGACTCATGGAATAACCATCTTATAATTAAACCGCATGTGTGGCAGTGTGTAATTAGGTTCTCTTAAAAATAGCCATCACCAATGATCACGCACGTGACCCTGTCTGTCATCAT
This sequence comes from Siphateles boraxobius, assembly GCF_051911475.1. Lineage (NCBI taxonomy): Eukaryota > Metazoa > Chordata > Actinopteri > Cypriniformes > Leuciscidae > Siphateles > Siphateles boraxobius. Next base: position 32,030,963 of record NW_027509219.1, read on the forward strand.
CTACATTTACTGAGTTTAACCAGAGACTGTATGAGGGGGAGGAGACAAGCCACTCGTAGGAAAATGAATAAAAGAAACCGTAACACTTAAAGGGTGTAGTTCACTCAAAAATGAAAATTCTGTCAGTAATTACTGACCATCATGTTGTTCCAACCCCGTAAGACTTTCGTTCATCTTCGGAACAGAAATTAAGATATTTTTGATGAAATCTGAGAGCTGTCTCACTCCTTCATAGACTGCTAGGTAATTCCATCTGCCAGCCCAGAAAAGTTACTAAAGACATCGTTAAAATAGTCCAAGTGACTACAGTGGCTCAACCTTAAGTTGAGCCACTGTATTATTATAAGTTATTATAATAATTTTAACATTATAAGTTATTAAGCAACGAGAATAGTTTTGTGCACAAAAAAACGACTTTATTCAAGTCTTCATTTTCTTCCGTGTGGGCCTCTGATGTGAATTTACGAGAGCGCCACGACGTATGCGTGAGAACTGAGAAGATGACGCAGACGGGTCTCCATGTAGTGTTTAAAATGGTTCTTAAGTGTGCATTTCCTGGATGTCCGAATCGTGAGAAACCAACAAGAAAACGTAAAAGTGCCTTAACCAATGCCGCAAAATCAATAGCTTACCTTTCACACTTTCCCATTAAATGATCGTGAGCGTAGTCTTCTCAATTCTCGCGTATGCGTCGTGGCGCTCTCGTGAACTCACATCAGTGGCCCACACAGAAGAAAATGAAGAGTTTAATAAAGTCGGTTTTTAGTTTTTTTGTAGAAGAGAAGATGACACTCACGATTAATTGATGGGAAAGTGTGAAAGGTAAGCTATTAATTTTGCGGCAGTGGTAAGGCACTTTTACGTTTTGTCGTTGGTTTCTCATGATGAGGGCTGGCTTTAGCATATCCTTAACAGAGAACTAGCAGAGGAGTCTCGAGAGAAGCCAGGTTATCCCAGTATATTTTTTTGTTGATATGAAAAATTGAGTAGAATTTTTTTTTCACAGGAAAAAAAAAGTTGAAATATGTCATTTTGGTGATCAAAGATGAGTTTTAAGGGATACAATTATTGACTACAAGGAGACTTTAAAACCTGAGTACAGGAGATTTTAGTCTTTTACCAAAGAAGTGGAAATGAACTGTACTTGTATGCTTATTACCGACATAAACAAATATAAGATGGAAGTGAAAGGGATGAAAACACAGAGCAATTTTTGGGATAAAAACTACAAATCAGCCACAATTAAGTAGTTTATGATGTCTAAATATACAGTGCTTTGCGGAAGTATTCGAACCCCTTCATTTTTTTCACATTTTGATATCAATACACTCCATACACCATAATGACAAAGCAAAAAATGTATTTGTGACAACTTCGCAAATTTATTAAAAAAGGAAAAACTGAAATAAGTACATTGCATAAGTATTTGTACCTAAAAAGACTCAGTACTCAAGTCTTTTTAGGTATGATGCAGCGAGCTTTGCACATTTGGCAACTTTCTGCTCTTCTCCTAAAATCCTCCCAAGCTCTGTCAGGTTGGATCGGGACTGCCCAACGGACAGACATTTTCATGTTTCTCTAGAGATGTTCGATTGGGTTCAAGGCAAGCCCAGGCTCTGGCTGGGCCACTCAAGAACATTCACAGAGTTGTCCACTGGCATTGTCTTAGATGTGTGTTTAGGGTCATTGTCCTGTTGAGAGGTGAACATTCAGCCCAGTCTGAGGTTCTGAATGATCTGGACTAGGTTTTGATTAAGGCTATCTCTATATTTTGGTGCATTGAGCTTGCCTTCTACCCAGACGAGTCCACCAGACCCTGCCGCTGAAAAACACCCCCTCAGCATGATACTGCTACTGTTGGGATGATATTGTGCAAGTGATGAGCAGTGCCTCATTTCCTCCATACATGATGTTTAGAACTGAGGATCATCAGACCAGAGAATCCTGTTTCTCACAGTCTGAGTTTATTGCTTTTTTGCAAATTCCAAGTGGGTTTTCGTGTGTCTTCACTGAGGAGAGGCCACTCTGCTATATAACCCAGATAAATGGAGTGTGTCTTTCTGTAAGTGTCTCCCATCTTCATATATGATCTTTTTTATTGAGAGGTGTGTGCCTTTCCAAATCATACACATTCAATTGAATTGGCACAGGTTAACTCCACTCAAAGTGTAGTCAAATCTACAAGCGAAAATGGAATGCTACTGAGCTAAATTTCAAGGGAAAGGTAATAAATAAATAAATACAAATAAAAAAATGCAAAAAATCAAAGTACATGTGTATATAATTATAAGGGAACTCAAGTTGTGGGTTTCTGAAATCTTGGACAGTGGACCTCCAGTAATAAGCACAATGACTTAGCAAATGCTTCTGGTGTCGACAAACCACCGCGAAATCATCCATCCAGATGGGTTTCAAGCCGGATTAACATTCAATTCAGGACATAGAGACTGAGAACACAATAATAAAGCCTGACACAGAATATAAAAGTGTGTCACAACAAATTCTCTGACATCAGGTAAAGAAACTAGTCTGCTGATCTCTGAGGTCACACAATTCACACACAGCTTCCCTCCAGACAAGACACTTCATGCTATAGCGTGCATCTAGGCTGATTTGTGATGGCAGTATTTCCCCATTGTCAAAGGTCTGGATAATCCTCTCTGACAGAGAATGACTTGAGATTACGTGGCACAGGGTTTGCCCTCTCTCACTCTCCCGGTTTCATTTTCCTCACCCCTGCTGGGTCCACAGTGCTGTTGCTCTCTGAGACCATGGCACAGGTTGTAGGCTTTAAATGGAGAGATTTACCCCACTGATTTCCCTAGAGAGAAGGCCATCTGCCTACTGTCACTCGGCCCATTATTATGACTTCTGCAAAGTGCGCAAACTGCGCATGCTCACTGACGGCATCACAAGTCTAAATGCCACAGGCCAATGACTCATGTGCACCGGAAAACAGCATTCATATTTAGAAGCTTATTAAAAGCATGCACTGCAGGTGTATCATATCGTATTTGAAAAGTAATCATATGCATATGCATATAAAACTAAATGTATTTCATAGAAAAATGTATTAAAATAAATAAATAAATGTGAGCGGATAAAAATGGGCACAAAAAAAATAAAAATAAAATAAAAATAAATAAAAAACTAAATAAAAATTATAAATAATTAAATGATAAATCCACCCATCCATCCATAATTAAATAAATCTAAAAACATAAAAATAAAATCGAAGTAAATAAATATTAACAGCAGCAGCACACCAATTAAAGCGCATGATTTGAGGTATAATTCATGTAAGTAGCAGCAACGCATTAGGACGAGTTACCAGGCAATGTTTAATACTTTAATACTCAGGTGTTTGTCTAAATCTCTAATCTTACACATGATGAGCAATAATAATAATAGTGATGCTTGCCTTATAAAACAGCACTAATAATAGCGCAATAGCACTGCAAGTATGAGTGAGTTTATACATTCCCAGTATTAAATAATTAAAATCATCTCTAGAGGTGTATTCGTCCTCTTGTGTTTATCTCAAGGCAATAATACATCGACATCAGGATGAACATAAGAGACTAGCAGAAGAGTTCACTGTTTTAACAGGAGGGATGAGCTAAGGGTTAATGGGGTTGACCTTCACTCCCTGCGTTCATTGCACTTTTATTGGCCTTTTATTAGACAAATACACACATCACCTTAGTGTAATTAACACACATGGGGCTTGTGCAGAATGAAGTTTAAGTATACTACACTTCACTATATACTATATATAAAAAATAAATGCTCAGTAAGATTTTTTTAAATAATTTAATAGTTCAAGAAGGATGCATCAAATTGATCAAAGGTGACAGTACAGGATTTTTTTTAAATGACCATTTCTTTGAAATATTTGTGATACTAATCATTTCTAAATGAAAATTGATGTGCAAACCCATTTTTCAGTGTACAAAAGATTTCGATTTCAAATAAATAGTTATTTTTAACCTTTTATTTATCAAAGAAACCTGGAAAAAATTCTTAAGCAGCACAACGGTTTTTCAACATTAATGATAATAATAAGAATATTAAAATAATTTCTGAAGGATCATGAGACACTGAAGACTATAATGATGCTGGACATTAAACTTTGATCACAGGAATAAATTACACTTTAAAGTAAAGTATATTCAAATATAAACATTCTTTTATATAGCAAAAATGGGTGCTCAGCGTTGGTGAGCATAAGAGACTTCTTTCAAAAACATTAACAAAGCTTACCAACCTCAAACTTTTGAACGCTAGTGTAAACAAAACTGTCATTACATGGTCTCATGAATTTGAATGTTTAATATGAGAAAAAAAAGTTATTTCGCATTGTTAATCCAATTTTCTGTACAAACAATGTCTAAATAATGTTTCCGGTTCAAGAATCACACTGGAAATGGAAGATCAAATGGAAGGGCAATACAAATATAGAAGGCCATTCAGATATGCCATGCATGCACACCAAACATTTGCACAGCTGCATACTGCACAAATAGTAGTGTGCAACATGCTATTCTGAACACAGGCATAGTGAAGGACAAGAAGTGGATCAGTGGATTACGGTGGGCTGTTGTTGTACTGGAGGGTCTTGTGTCTGTAATGGAGCTGGTGTGAGCGCTGTGCTGTAAGGCCGAATGAGGCCTTGAGAGTCTCAGCTGTTTGCTTGCTGACATGTCGAACTCACTCCCAGAGGGCTGGACTTGTTACGCCCCCTTTACCAGATGTCTAACAACACTCTCAGATAGAGGGGGCTGGTTGTCTGCTCACTTGTGAGAACGCATGATCCTAAAAACATGAATCATAATATCCGGTCCGTTTCAAAACAAGCCTCAGCTGACTTTCAAGTGACTGTGAATAATAAGCAGTTTGTATTTACAATGAAACTCAGTTTTTAGCATCCAACTAACCAGAATTATGTGAACAATGTAGTAAACCAGGGTTAAAAAAGCAGATTTCTGATAAACTTCAAAAGGACACGGAAGTTTTTATCAGTTTCCAAAAGCGGTTTCTGTTGTAAACGGCTTAAGACAACGCTACACCTCTACGATCTTCCCTATATCAATCCTGCTCAAAGCATCTCTCTCAGGGATTGAACCAGGTTGCAGATATTCAAGGAAAACCTTCAGAATGGTGCATGAGGAGTAAAAGATTTATGATGCCATTGATTTTTCCTGCGAGTAGCTTCACTTATCTCTTGCAAAGAAAATCCGTCTTGCTTCGGTTACAAGCGTTCCATGCTTCTATTTTAATTCTGATACTATTGTGTGTATAGATGAGCTCTTCTGTGAGCGGTCAGGAATGCAATGCTTTGTTCAGCTCAGACAGGGCTGGAATGTGGGTTCAGTGATCTTTGACTTTGGTATTTGAGTCTGAGTCTCATAATGACAGTCTTAAAGTCATGGAGCCGAGAAAGCTGAATGTAGTAGTGCATCAATTCCAGCCCAAGTCCTCAATACTTTAGAAGTGGATTTGCTTTCTCAGAGCCGAAAATGTTGACAACATGAACCAGACATGAACTCTTCCAGGCCTCAGTTACATACAGTGTATGAGGATCAAAGATGTTGTTTGTGGGCATCCAATGAAGATCATAGACTGGCATTATGCAAATTTGTTACAAAACCTACATAGGTTTGTGCAGGAAGTAAGACTGGAATTACGACTCGTTTCAGGCAGTTCAGAATAGTTTTTTTTCTTTTGGGAGACAATAACTCCATTATTCGTGCACTTCGATCTTTGAATCTTTACAGACCTTTTACATTCACAAACAGTTATATTACCCACTGCATAAAAAGTAATATCAAAAACAAACGGCGCTTTAAAGTAGAAGGTCTCATTCATGAAACAAGCACAATGACTTCATAAATAATGCAAGTGTTCCCACAGCTCAAACAGTAAAGCATGCAACGCCAAGGTCATACATTTCATTCCCAGAGAATGCATGATCTGATCAAATGTATGCAAGTCACTTTGGATAAAAGCATCCCTCAAATGCATACATTTCTACATTAACTGCTGCATTGAATTGAATGAGACAATTTACATAGAAAAGAGAAATTCATTTTGCTCTTATCATGAATAAGGCCGATAGATCAGTGAGCACAATGAATATGATTCATCGGTCAATCATATCATATGGTTTTGTCATTAATACAGAGACACCAGTGCACACGTGGACTTGGATGCGGACCATGCTGAAAAAATGCATAAAATGCTACACGTATAGGAAAATCCATGGAGTGCATGCATTTCTCTCATCCCTTCACTGCTGGAAAAAAAACGTGGTTAAGAGGACACGTGTTGTATTTTGTCTGCCTCTCTCATTACATTTTCTGCTGTAGAGAAGCAGAGACCGAAGACCTCCTCCTCCTCTCTCCAGACACACATTCGTCTCTCTCTCGTGAGCCGTCTAATCAGCTTGTGATTTTGAGACCCATCCCTGTACTTATCAACCCCTCCCCATTTACTTGAGCAGATTAAAGCGTCCAGGATTTGAGCGAGTGGGTTAAAGCTCCCTCTCGAGCGATTAAAGCTTCCGCTCTCTTTCTCCTGAGTCCTGCCACGTTGTCCGTGGTTTCAAACAGCAGCACGGCATTCCCACACGCTGACACAGTGACACACTGTCTTCACTTTCCCTCATCTCATCCTCTGCCCGCAGCTGCAGTAGCAGATAGCATTTTAGCGCACACACACACACACACACACACACACACACACACACACACACACACACACACACACACACACACAATATGCAGTCTTATTTATTTAACCGTCTTACTTCAAACATGGGCACTTGTAGAAAATAACTTCTTAAATCACTATTCTCACTAGTTTATTTAGTCCACTAACAATATTGTGATTTTCTATTAACTAATCATATGTATATATATATATATATATACACACACACACACACACATCAAATTTCTTATTTTGTGTTTTACTTGGAATATTCAGCAAATTTCAAAAAAAATTACTACTCCTTTGTCATGCTAAGGCTAATTTGATAAGCTTTTCATTTACATTGGTAATCAAGTACATTAACATTTAAAAACAAATCTATATTGTGTTTGCAGTGGAAAAACTGATTTTCACACCATTTATTTTACATTATCCTACATATATATAAATATAATAAGTTTGAATGTTTGAGGCATAAAGGGCACTTGAATAACAGCAAAAATAAATGAAGACCTAATTTAAAAACAAATTACAAAATGGGATGTTTAAAAGATCCATGAAAAAGTGGGACACATACAGGTCCTTCTCAAAAAATTAGCATATTGTGATAAAGTTCATTATTTTCCATAATGTAATGATAAAAATTAAACTTTCATATATTTTAGATTCATTGCACACCAACTGAAATATTTCAGGTCTTTTATTGTTTTAAAATTAAAAAATTAGCTAAAAAAATTAGCATATTTCATCCGACCAATAAAAGAAGTGTTAATACAAAAAAAAAAAGTCAACCTTCAAATAATTATGTTCAGTTATGCACTCAATAGTCAATACTTGGTCGGGAATCCTTTTGCAGAAATGACTGCTTCAATGCGGCGTGGCATGGAGGCAATCAGCCTGTGGCACTGCTGAGGTGTTATGGAGGCCCAGGATGCTTCGATAGCGGCCTTAAGCTCATCCAGAGGTTTGGGTCTTGCGTCTCTCAACTTTCTCTTCTCAATATCCCACAGATTCTCTATGGGGTTCAGGTCAGGAGAGTTGGCAGGCCAATTGAGCACAGTAATACCATGGTCAGTAAACCATTTACCAGTGGTTTTGGCACTGTGAGCAGGTGGCAGGTCGTGCTGAAAAATGAAATCTACATCTCCATAAAGCTTTTCAGCAGATGGAAGCATGAAGTGCTCCAAAATCTCCTGATAGCTAGCTGCATTGACCCTGCCCTTGATAAAACACAGTGCACTAACACCAGCGGCTGACATGGCACCCCAGACCATCACTGACTGTGGGTACTTGACACTGGACTTCAGGCATTTTGGCATTTCCTTCTCCCCAGTCTTCCTCCAGACTCTGGCACCTTGATTTCCGAATGACATGCAAAACTGAGCAACAGTCCAGTGCTGCTTCTCTGTAGCCCAGGTCAGGCGCTTCTGCCGCTGTTTCTGATTCAAAAGTGGCTTGACCTGGGGAATGCGGCACCTGTAGCCCATTTCCTGCACACGCCTGTGCACGGTGGCTCTGGATGTTTCTACTCCAGACTCAGTCCACTGCTTCCGCAGGTCCCCAAGGTCTGGAATCGGTCCTTCTCCACAATCTTCCTCAGGGTCCGGTCACCTCTTCTCGTTGTGCAGCGTTTTTTGCCACACTTTTTCCTTCCCACAGACTTCCCACTGAGGTGCCTTGATACAGCACTCTGGGAACAGCCTATTTGTTCAGAAATTTCTTTCTGTGTCTTACCCTCTTGCTTGAGGGTGTCAATGATGGCCTTCTGGACAGCAGTCAGGTCGGCAGTCTTACCCATGATTGCGGTTTTGAGTAATGAAACAGGCTGGGAGTTTTTAAAAGCCTCAGGAATCTTTTGCAGGTGTTTAGAGTTAATTAGTTGATTCAGATGATTAGGTTAATAGCTCGTTTAGAGACCCTTTTCATGATATGCTAATTTTTTGAGATAGGAATTATGGGTTTTCATGAGCTGTATGCCAAAATCATCAGTATTAAAACAATAAAAGAACTGAAATATTTCAGTTGGTGTGCAATGAATCTAAAATATATGAAAGTTTAATTTTTATCATTACATTATGGAAAATAATGAACTTTATCACAATATGCTAATTTTTTGAGAAGGACCTGTATGTACTGTCCAAACTTCCTGTTTCAATAGGAAATACAATAACGTCTTTGGAAAATAGGAAATATGTCTGTGATGTGACCTTCGTGTAACAAAAAAACAAACAAAAAAGTAATAAGAAAATAATACATTAAAAATAAATAAATAAAAAAGGCAAGGAAAAATAATCTTTACATTTATAAATGTATTCTTTATTTTTAAAAGTAATGACAAAATGCTGTGCTACATTAACAAAATAAAAAAATAAACAAGGAAAGTAAAATAATATAAAATACAATTGTAAAATAAAAATAATACAAAATACAATAAAATAATAAAATACAATACCTGCCCATGCATAAAGTGCACAAGAGAGATTTCCCTGTTTCTCTATTAGCTACCCTCCACCTAAAAGAACTACACGGGTCCTGGTTTATTCAATTTGCATTTAAACAGATACGAAGCAGCCACAAGGTGCAAGTGTTTTTCACAAGGAAAGAGAAGCGGAAGGTGAGAGAACAGTAATAGCATCTCGCTCTGACTGTCATGATGTCACTTTGTTCACAGCTAGTTAACACTCACACAGTACCTGCTAAAGACTGTTCGCTCAGTCCACACAGCGATTCATCACATCCGCTTCAGGCTATCACATGCGTTACTCACCCAGGGTTTACATAATATAAAACTCTTATGATAACCTCAACGTCACTGGGGAAATATAAAAAAAAGCACCCTAAGGGGACTAGAGGACGTGTGGTTTAGGAGAAGCAAAGGTCAAGTTAATTGCTCAAGGGCAAAATCTCATTCTTATGGGGTTGGGGGTTGACTAGTAAACGCATTTTAGCTTAAGCAGGATTTGGTGAAACCGACGACTCCCATGAACGACCATTGCTTTTTCTGTAACATCATGGCTGTGTCCCTTCGGTTCTTCTCCGTGAGCCCTGGCCAAACCTCTGAGGTTTCTATTTATACCGTGAGTGGTGCATGTGTGACCGAAATGCCTGTCAGTGCTCTTTGATAGCTATATTTTCTCATCATTTAACTCTTTACGTACAACTGTGCTGTTTTTATGAAACTATGGACCTTCTGGAAGCTCAACAGAAGTGGAAACTATATTGACAATAGCAGTTTTTGCTGCATGCAAAGCATCACCATTACAAGTGCTCATACAAACACTAACTTTAAAGGGATAGCTCGCCTAAAAATTTTAATTCTCTCATCATTTACTTACACTCATGCATCCCCGATGCATATGACTTTCTTTCTTCAGCTAAACACAAATTAAGATTTTTATGAAAATAAACCATCTCTGTGAGTCCATATAATGCCACTGAATGGCTATCGCTCGGCTGACACTTGAAAAACCGTGAATCCGAGTGGATGAATCAGTGTCTTCTGAAGTGAAACAATAGAAAAAAAAGTTGTACATCACGTCTCACTCTCATGATTGTTTGCATGACAGTAGAATTTTTCTTGCACAGATCTATCGACATTGTTTCCCATAAGCCATATGGATCCCCCCCCACAATCGCTATGTGTGGTTTTTCAAGCATCATCCAAGCAGCAGCCATTCACTTGCATTAAATGGACTCACAGAGATGGATTTTTTTCCCTAAAAATCTTTGTTTGTGTTTATCTGAAATAAGTCATATACATCAGGGAAGGCATGAGGGTGAGTAAATGAGAGAATTTTCATTTTTGGGTGAATTATCCCTTTAAAATACAAAACTTTTTAAACACCCATTTTGCTTTGTGGAGATGGTTGCTCTGAAACACACATTAAACAGTTTGATCCTAAAGCAATGACCAAACCTATTTTTTTTTTTTACTTTTCCTACTCCGATTGTGTTTATTTCATATCCTGCACGAAATGTGGATGCAATTATGAAACAAAAATGAAAATATGCAAAAACCAATAGAGACAGACTTTTATGGGATCCTAACAAGAAAAAGAACAGTCAAGCTTCATCAACACAGCTCCCAGTTGCTCCATTCACCCCACTGTTTATTTCCCCAAAGGTTTCAAATCACATTACTCTACAACAATAAAGAAAGTGTAGACCATGTCTAAATATTACGCAGGACTGATAAATCAACATGCTAAAGTGAAATTATAATCAGATGAACTCTCTGCTACACTGCCTTTTCCTCTGTATTTGCAATTTCACTCCATTTAATAAAAAATAACTACTTGAGCAGGAGGGAACTGTTTTGTTTCCAAAATAATCTATTTAATTCACAATGAGTGCATTAACATTACAATTATGCTTAACCCAACAGCTTGTGAGGTCATGTCAACACCATTAACTGTGGTCTTAAAGGTCATAAACCCAATTTAAGGTAAAACCCAATCCAATCGACACGCATGGATATTCATTACGCCAATGTCAGTTTTTCTGATGGCTTAAAACTAAAAAAATTACACTATCGTTCAAAAGTTTTAAAAAAAGTATACTTTATCAACAAATAATAATACATTTTATTTAATAGTGCCTTTCAAAACACCCAAGGTCACCTTACAAGCAATCAAAACAGTAATATATTAAAGAATTAAAGAAAATAAATAAATAATAAACAATCCCATTAGCATCACAGAATACAAAAACATATCAGCACACATGCTTCATAGACACAGTAGAATACAATACAGGCTAATAAAAGTAGGTAATACAAAAGCCTGGGTAAAAAGGTAGGTCTTAAGATGGGATTTGAAAGTATGCAGACTGTCACTATTATGAATATAGAGAGAGAGAGAATTCCATAGGCGAGGGGAAGCATAGTTAAAAGTTCTCGCTCCCATGGTGGTTAGGCTTATACGTGGTGACGAGAAAGTGAGAGTGAAGATCTTAGAGCGCACGAATGGGTATAAATATGAAGAAGATCAGTAAAGTATGGAGGAGCGAGATTGTGAATTGCCTTGAATGTGAGAAGCAGAATTTTGAAATCAAACCGATACTTTACTGGAAATCAGTGTAGTCGTGGAGAATGGGTGAAATGTGCTCAGTAGAAGGAGTTCTAGAAAGAACACAAGCCACAGACTTCTGAAACAACTGAAGTTTATAGAGAAGTTTGGAAGGAGGACCAGTAAGAAGAGCGTTGCAATAATCGATACGTAAAGTAACCAGTGCATGGATAAAGATTGCAGCATTGATTAATATTACAGAGGTGAATGTATGTAATACGCGTAATATTATTAACATGGGCTTCGAAGGAAAGTGTGCCATCCAGAATGACACCCAGACTCTTAACCTGTGGGGAAGGACCAATTCCATTATGATCAATATTCACACAAAAAACAATCAGATTTAGTTAGAGTACATCTTGTGCCTACAAGTAGGACCTCAGTTTTATCACTATTGAGTTTTAAAAAGTCAGCTTAAAGCAAATCTTTAATTTCAGCTGGACAAAGGTGGTGGAGGAAAAGAGCCAGAGGGTTTGGCAGACGGGTAGAGCTGGGTGTCATTAGAGTAACAGTGAAAATGGATACCATATTTCCTGAAAATGAGGGAGTAAGTATATAATGAATAGAAGTGGGCCCAAAACAGAGCCCTGAGGAACACCAGTAACTGTAGATGGTCTTGATCGGATATCTATCATTTGAACTGTGTGCAACCATGAGATATGACATTTACATTATATTTATCCATTTAGCAGACGCTTTTATCCAAAGCGACTTACAAATGAGAACAATAGAAGCAGTTAAACTAACAGTAGGACAACAAGTCCATGTAATTATTATTATTATTATTTTTTTTATAAATAGAATAGAAGAGAAACAGACATTTCTTGAAAGTGGCTACGGACTCCGCAGCACTGGTTGAGTTGGGCAGATCATTCCACCAGCAGGAAACAGTCATGGTAAAGGTCAGAGAAAGAGATTTTGTGCCTCTTTGAGATGGCACCACAAGACGACATTCGGTTGCAGAGCGCACGTTTCTGGATGGCACATAGGTCTGAAGTAATGAGTTTAGGTAAGAGGAAGCAGTGCCAGTGGTTGTAATATGACAAGGATGCATTCAATTGATCAAGTGAATATTTTTATAATGTCACAAAAGAAGATTTCTCTGTCATAAATGCTGTTCTTTTGAATTTTTTATTTAAAAAAAATGGAAAAACAGTTTCCACAAAAATATTAAACAGCACAACTGTTTTCAATAATAATAATACATGTTTACTGAGCAGTAAATCAGCATATTAAAATGATTTCTGAAGGATCATGTGACACTGAAGTCATCAGTAATGATGCTGAAAATGCAGCTTTCCATCACAGGAATAAATTACATTTTTAAATTTATTAAACTACTTATTTAAAATTTTAATATTTCACAATATTACTGTTTTTACAGTATGTTTGATCAAATAAATGCAGCCTTGGTGAGCATAAGAGACAAAACCATCTTCAAAAACATTTTTAAAAAGTCTTAGACAAAATGTTTGAACTGTAGTGTATAAGAAAAAAAAACTTAAATTAGTTTTTGGATGACAGGATGATCCATAATTTGAAGGTGCTTATAGAAATGAATGATAGACTTGCACTCTGTACCAATAATAAAAGTATGTTAGGCTTCTTTGGGCTCTTGAGGTTCTTGGACATGATTTCTTTCCTAATCCAGTAATGAGACAAAAACATTTGGACAGTTTCTTATGCTTATTTGAGCTATCATTCACATACATACACTATTACATCAATATACACATCAACTATTCACATACCAAAGTTTAATACTTATGGGTTTGTTAAATTCTCTAACCCTAAATGCTAATAATTACTGTGATGCAAAAATGTATGGGTTTGAAGGTCATCTGTCATTTAGTGCTACAAAGTGTGCAAACATACAATTTTCACAATTCATAATATTGGAAATGAAGACACACATCCAGAATGGAAACAACCACCTCAGAGTAATCTAATCTCTCCACCAGATGGCTTTTATATGAGCATGTGGGCGTTTATAAACGTCTTAAAGGGGTACGTCTGCTGAATTGAAGGCATAGTTCTGCTGCCATTGTTCCAAAGGCTGAGGTCAGCAAAGCATTTATGAAGGCCAAGATTTAAGATTTCACATTTCTATCTGATCAAATTTCTTTCTATCAATGATTCTGCCAAAACGAATCAGACTTTCTAGAGAACCTTGGAAAAACAATATAAAGAGAATAGTTTTATCCTTCAAGTTCTGCATGAAGACTTTCATTGTATAGGCTGCACTTATTAATAAAACAAAATGTTTGACTAGACGTCACACATAATTTGTTACTCAGCAAAGATGATGATACTACGACTAGAGCACAACAGTCGTCCAAATGTTCAATGACCTTGAAAGGGGAAGTTCATTTCCCCAATTCATTTTCTCCATTGGAATAGAGCTCTAAACCATGAAACAAACCAACCAGGTCCGAAATGAATCACAAAATTACAAACTTTTATTAGAGGCAAACAAACAAATAAATAAAGTAAAACTTAATTCATACTCATTGGTTAGTATAAAAACAATATATTTTAACTTATTGCACTAAGTACAAACAAATAAGTAGTTTGGGAGTTTAGGAAGATTGACTCGATTATGTCATCAACAGTGCTTCATGGGAGTGGACGGGTGCTTTCGCCGTAATTTATCACACTTACTTGTGGCTGTCACAGAAACACATATTATCATTTAACAACCTTGTATTTCATAGCAAGTCTATCTTCAAAGGTTTATATGTTACTGTTAAAAATAATTTTCCCTGAGGAGCAAATGATTGCGATTTTTACTTCTGGAAACCTGGCTGGGGTGCTCTATGCACAGCAATCAAACTAGGCCAAGGTAAAGTAAATGTACTGTATCATAACAAACTCTGCGTTTATAAAAGAGGCCTAGAGGGTCATGAGCGTGGGTCTGTTTTGCATATGGGACTTCCTAAAGCACAATCTCCCAGTACAGAGTCGGTCTCCTCCTTTCCCAACCTATATATGGATACATCTCGAGAACTGTTTCTTTAACGGCGCTCTGGAGATTTACAGGGAGTTTGGCTCATTCACACAAGTGTAATTCTCCACAGAGCGCCAGGCCGAGCAGCCAGACAGACTTCCTACTCATCTACCGAGTTGGCAGTTGACCAATGAGAACTGTTGCGCTTTCACACTGTCATAACAGCAGCCGCTCAGAATGATCACAACTGAAGGAGCTGGAGTTCTCTCGCTCAGCTACTCGTGATATCAGTCTGGGAGGAGATGAGATTGTCTTCCAAAACTATGCGACAATGATCATGGGAGTTGTGGGGCTGATCGTACTTGTGCGTTGATCAGATACACACCCTTTTAAGAATAGACGGATTCAATTATTTGCAACACGTTCTTCCCTCACATTCCTAGATTTTCCAGCAAAACTCCATCCAAGGCAAACCAACGCAGAGACATAGAAAACTTAGTGTGAAAAAATGGTTTCTGCAATTATTTCTACAACAGAATAATGTATTCTTGAAATGAAGACAAGCACAACTTCCCACTGAGACCTTCCTGGTAAAAAAAAAAAAGTGTGGCGATACATTAATGGTATCAAATTATAAAACACCACCGTGGTACTGAATGATTTATGAAAATTTACATGGTTCTCCAATGTACTTTAGAAAACATGCTAAGTCAAAAAAAAAACACTGATGTCAGTTGCTACTAATATACAAACAAATGTATTTTTAGTAAAATAATACTTTTATGTAGCAAAGACACATTCAATTTATCAACAGTAAGAATAATGACATTTAAAATATTACACAACACACACACACACACACACACACACACACACACACACACACACACACACACACACACACACAAAGTATCATGTGACACTAAAGACTGAAGTAATGATGCTGAAAATTCAGCTTTGATTACAGGAATAAATTACATTTTACAATATATTCACATAGAAAACAGTTGTTTAAAATGGTAATACTTTCACAATATCACTGTTTTAACTGTATAAGTGATCAAATAAATGCAGCCTTGGTGAGCAGAAGAGACTCTTTCAAACCCCAACCTTTCGATAAAAATCAATGCTAAAAATGCACATGATTAAACCCATTCAACGATGTCTCCAGCTAGGCCTCTTTTAAACAGCAAATATATCGCTTTAAGAGCGATCAAACATATCTGATACAGTTATATTGATTGCAGATCTGAGTGCATTTTAGAGTAATAACTTGACATGTGTGAACAAAAACCCCACGAGTCACGACCCCATCTGTTACTGTCATATGCAATGAGGATGAAAATGCTTCAAAATAACAGCCTACATGCTATTTTTATGAGTGATAATGGAAACTGTTCTCAAGTGAGAGCTCTTTAATCCAGGTTCGTTTGATCCTCTTGTGTTCAGTCAGCAACAGACAGTGATATTTCTACTCCACTTTTATTCTCCCTTCTTTAAGGTCAACATCAGATTATTCATGATGTGGTCTTCAAACACAGACTGACTGCACAATACATCATCATGCACTGCAGAACCATAGCTATGTAACCCACAAAATTTAAAGCACCATTCATGTCCAAACAATGCATGACAATCACCAATGTCAAGGGTTTGTCTAATTCCCTAACCCAAACCATGAGCAACAGTAATTGATTGAGCAAACACAACTAGTTATTAAAGAAGACCTTCACCAGGGACGCCGCTTCATGTGTTTGGCCTTCCAGTGCATCAGCCACGTTTCGAAAAAGCCACTAGCGAGTATGGTGGTCAGCACACATGCAACCCACTGAACTGAACTGAACTCCAGACACATTTAATTGGATTTCACAGTGCAGTGCTTGAGTAAATATCCCAAACAGACAGACTCTCAAGTAACCACACAGTCGAGTACAAACATGGTAGCGTAGCACTAAAAAGACACACGAGGACGACGAGGCTTCGCTTCAAGGTCTCTGCTGTTGCCTTATCAGCAAGTGAGCAGCGGAGCATGTGAATATCATTACATGCACAACGAACATCTGACGAACTGCATCACAAACACCCTTTCTCTACATAGACTGTGGCTACTGCAAACTGTTTCATCAAGATACTCACTGCATGTTCTTTATACATTTATATTACCTCTTTTAAATGGGAATCACATGAAAATGTCAGTCTGCTGGTAGGGCATTGATTTAGTGACATGCTGTCCTCTTGAGACAAACGTGCGCTGGCAGGATAATACATTATGCCACATTGACTGATGACCTTGTCTTCAAGCACATTCATTCAGGGCACAATTGCTTCAGTGTTGTGCAGGATAAATAAGACAAAAGCTGAATTCTTTCCAGTAATCATTAAAACCAGCTTAATATAGTGTAAAGGTGATTTTTCTGGGACTCAACCGTACAAGCGCCTACACAATATACTTGTATAACACAAGGACTGGAGTGGTGGCATTTTTCTAGTCTTAAAGACATCCGGAGTCAAGAGCATTTCAACATCAAGCATTCCAAGTATTCAACATCTATGTTTCGGTTTACATCAACACAAATGTGTTACTATTTTTCCCTTTAGATTAAGCCTTTGTCCAAAGCAAGTTGGATGAATTATGGTAATGTTTCACGATGTCAGGCACATTTTCTCTATATGAATATTACTTATATCTGTTGTCAACATTATCATGCCGGGCTATCATGTGATTGATTGAAGTGTGATTTTTTTGTTCTTGAGTGTTGAGGTAACATAGTAAATTGTAAAAAAAATTAATTCCATAATACACTAATTTACCCTACAATTTATTACAGGTTCTATCCTTCTGGAGTCACCGGAGGTTAAGTATCTTACTCAAGGACACAACGGACATACTGTAGTTTGTGTATCTACCCTTGTGGGGGTTTAACCTGCAAGCTTTGGTTTTTATCAGATTTTTATCTACGTTTGGATCAATGATGTGATGCTCGTTTTTGTTGTTTAAATCCATCAAATATACACTAAAAAGGCAACTCAACTATATCACACACACAAAACATTTTTTTAATTAAAAATCATTTAAAGTAAAAAGTAAATTAAAAAGTTTAAGTACAACTGGTCAAGGTGATGTAACCATTCAGATTGATATTAAAAGGCTGATATTTTTGGAAAAAATAATAATAAGTATGGCATAATATTTCAACATTTAAAAAAATCATCTAAAAAAAATTGTCACCCAAATTAAAGTCAGTGTGGCATAACCATGGGCATAACCAACACACAGGAAGCCATTTTGTTGTCATGTGACAAGAAAACCATCAAAACCGACGGGACCTCATGACTGATATTTAAACATTTTTTGTACCCTTTTTTTAAAAAGTTTTTTGAAAAGTCGTGTTCAGTTTAAATACAGTAATCTTGAAGAAAACGTATGATTCAAACTTAAACAGATATATTTGAAAACGATGGTTACATCACTTGATATTTTTATAGAGGCAATAAATCACTTTTTTGTAGAAAATGGCTTAAACAACAACAAAAAATTGACCACCATGCAAATATTAGGCTACTTTTCCAAGAGGTTGGCACCTTAAGCTCAATTTTTCTAAGAATTCTCCTTCCTTCCTATCATCCTTATTTGTCACTGACACATCTAAGTTTGCATACATCAGTGTCACCTCCGTTATGTGTAATGATGCTTTGGCAGTGCATGAGAAACCAAACCCTCTTGCTACTGAAAGGAAATAAAAATTGGGATCAGAGGAGCATATTTATAGTGTCATTTAAGATCCAGACTCACCTGTTCTGCGCAGGGCTGGCTGTGGACTGGATAAGCCGCTGGTGATGTGGTAAGAGAAGCGCATGCTTTTGAACTGGTTGGAATAGGAGGATGAATTGTGGGGACTGGAGCTGATGAGATGCGCGCTCTTGGGTCGATTCAACTGCATCCCTGCCTGCAAAACCCTCACGCAGGCATATAGGGCACAAGATGCGGGCTATTTCCAGGGAACGGGCTCTATATTCCAAGTCCAGATATAAAAGCCGTATCTTCAAAATAGTCCAGGTGCAAAACCACCAACCACTATTGTGTCCCGACGGCTTCCTCCTCCTCCTCCTAGATGCTGGATAAGGCAGATCGATCCCCCCTGATCAGCCGGCGAAGAGTCAATCCGGACCAAGTCGCTTTGAGCAACAGAAACAGCCATCAACGATCAGTTTAACGAGAACCACATACAAGTCCAAGCAAATGTGATATAAAGAACTCCCAATACGCAATGACCTTTATGAAAAGCAATCATCCTCTATGCCATTTGCAGTCTTACGGTCATCCTCATAGGCGCTCACAGAATGTACACAAACAGACGCATTGAATAACGTACATGCATTATTAATCCATATCAGAAGAGATTGACATTATTACATGACGTTTCCAATGCAAAATAGCTTTGAATAACCACATTGGTTCTGTTAGTGACATTCGCGTTTTAAAACGAACTTTCCCGTTAAACTACTTCTTTCGGAATGTAAAAGGCGCCGCATATTGTCGTTCTTATTCCAACGGTTTTCCCCTCCGTTTCCTTTCGGAATAACCGTATCCAAAAATATGCACACTCAGCTGCTTTAAACACAATTCACATTCGCGGTTTGAAAACTCCTCCGACTATCGGCGTCTTTTAAGCGGGATTCTAAAGCTAAACAAATGTTACAATGTCGCAACGTTCCATTGTTAAAATGTTACAATGTCGCAACGTTCCATTGTTAAAATGTTACAATTCCGCTCTTGTCGCTCTCCACCGGTTGCTCGTTTGTTCTTTTGTGGGACTCGACAACGCCAAAGTGTGTTAAACTGAAAACCTCCTCCTTCTCCTCCTCCACCAGGACATATGAAACCGAGCTCCAACCCCCTCCATCTCTCTCTCCTCTTTTCCCAAAGTCTGTTTCTCATTTTTTTTCTCCCTCTCTCCCTTTCTTTTCCTAAAGGGTTTGTGCTTGAAATCTGAGGCAGGGGAAAAACTTTCACAGGATTTGAACGTTCCCCCTTCATGAAAAGAAACTCCTGTATGTCCTAATCGGGAAGATCGTTTATATTTCATAAATTAAACATTTACACCCCATAAAAATATGTGGGTTTTGGAGGAGAGCTGAAGTGGTTGTAAACATGGACTCGTCCCATTTGACCTACATTGCACCAGTAGCTCAAGTTGAAGAGGTTTCAGACTAAGGAAAACAAAAATAAAAAAAAATAACTCAGATTCAACTTTTAGCCAGTTTTGCATTTGGGCGGATATAATTGGGTGTCATAAGGTTAATAGCACTCCATTGTCATATAACCTCTTATGTCAATGATTCATCGTGTAAATGAATTATGACTGCATTTAAGGTTTAACTTCGTAATAATGAAATCGCACAACATGTCCAATCGCATTCTCAGATATATATAAAACATTTCTGTTTTTTAAATACACATTTAAAATTGTCCAACATTCATTTAATAACTCAATTTGTCATACAAATAATGTGCAAAAAACAAACAAAACTCAATGGTCCTAACAAGCAGATGTAATTTCCTGTAAGCAATATGTAATTTAATATATTTTTCAATTCTTGTTATCTCAGAGTAAAAAATTACTTTGACATGCCCTTGACAGTTTTTTTTTGATATTACCCCGACCCTTTGCCTTTCTGTCAGCAGTGTGAACCTTCTGAGTGCGTTTTCCCATAAATGAACATGTTATGGGTGGAAAGAGCGCCATCAAACTCTGCAGTGTTTATACACGTTGAGCTGAGCCAGTAGATTCTGTCCAGCTGCAGGACTGGATCTCCTCACACGTCTCTCTATGAAATATGTGTTTGGATGTTTATCCTCATTGCAGGTATAATGAGGTTCAGACGATTTCAAATCTATTCCTGCATCTGTCATATAGTACAGAATTCAATCCATTTTTGACTTAAAAAGAGCAAAAAGGACCTACCCACCACAAACTACAGTATTTGACTGAAGGTGGGTTGAGCCTTTTCTATAATTGGTGGCGTCAATTACACAGTTTGACCATTAGATGTCAGTCTTGCTTTGAAAGTCAGATAAACAATTTACCTGTCATTCTCCTACTAAAGGGCATGAGGTTTTCTGATACAGTAGTTAAAACCGACAGTTTCTTAAATTGTTACACTGGCATTTATTTATTGGATATGTAAAAACAAAACAATAAAAACAACATACATTAAGAATGGATGTAATGTCCTTGATCTTTCTGACCTTTCAAATGGTTCAGTTCTTTCTGATGATCTGGCATCTCTGCCATCCAAAGATTTGATCCAGTGATTAGCAATAAAACATTTTCCAGATATTCTGCATCAGTCCTTCACTCGGCTAACTTCTGAACCGCACAAAGATTTCCGACTTCTCAGGCTATACCTCGGCTGCTGGGGAAACAATGCAAATATATTAGCAAACGGACATTTGCAATAAAAGCACAGCTGGACAACACATGCCCTGCAGTTTTTGCAATAGACATCCATAATTGCTTTGTTAGAAATGGACCAATAATATTGAGAAAAGCACTAGAAATGTTTTCATACAGCTGAGAATTTAAAATCTGAAATGACTAAATAAATGAATGTTTTTAAATGACTGAAAATCTCCAGTATAACAGTATTACTGATATGCTTCGTGTGAAGAAAAGAAGTTATTTTCTAATACTCTTCCTGGTGTGGATTGCAACCACATTAGATTATCCTTTTGAGGTAATTTTATTTCTGTCATGGCAACCCTTGGAGTGCTTAGTATGACAATGATATTGTGCTTGGAGCTGGGGATGGTGGAGGTGTGCTGTAAACTGCTACAGCAAAAACAAAGCAAGAATTTGAATGTTGGGAAGAAAGCTCATTGTCTAACGATACAGTGGGAACCAATCTATAGCAAATTAAGACATTTCAAGCAGATTGGGTTAAGGACTTATGAGTTTGCACCATCTAGAGTTTTCATGACAGAACCTGGTATTAAAGGGGTCATTATCAAGGTCTATACTGTACTATGAAACACACCCAAACTTCCTCCAGAAGTTATTTAATTATAAACTTCCTGGAATGAAAGGACATTAGGGTGAGTAAATAATGACAGAAATATCCCTGAAACATTAATACAAATGATGATATGTATTGTTGTGCTACAGTACCTCATTGTCATCCACCAACACACTGTAGACTGTGGCGGAAGATGTCCGCAAACGAGACCCTGATGTGCGCCGCTGACGTCTCTTCAGGGCTTCTGAGGTGCCCTGTGTCTCGTGATGTCTGGCTGAGGATGACAATGACAATTTGCATTGGAATTAGGATTCATTTAACAGGGTTTCTGCAGGTTTTATGAAGGTAATTTTAAAGTCCCCCTGTAGTCAATAATTGTATCACTTAAAACTCATCTTTGATCACCAAAATTACATATTTAAACGTTTTTTTCCCTGAAAAAAAATTCTTCATGCCTTAAAATAGCTTGAATGCAATTCTACACCCTTGTCTCATTTAGTATATGCAGTTCTATGAATATGCAAATGAGCCCCGCCTCCACTCACGCAAGCTCACAGATTCACTAGTTGATGATCACAAGTTGACATTATTGGTTGCAAGGTAGTTTGTGACTCAGAAACACCAACAATTTCAAACTGCAATTTTGAGACTGTTTTAAGGAGAAAATTCTCAGCAATGGTGTTGACTTTTGAATTTGCACATGGTTTGTCTCAAAGCATATTAAAAAAACCACATAGACAAACAACATAAAAAACTTGATTTTCACCACAGAGGGGCTTTAAGACTTTTTAAAGACATTTTTAAGACCAAGTAAAGAAAATGTAAGCAATAAATTGTCTTCAATTGTCTAACGATTCTTAAATCAAGATACATTTACATGATATGCAAAACAAGAAAATATAAAGTTTGCTTTCTGTGAAATTGATCAAAATGAAGTAAAATCAACTTCATTTAAAGGGATATTTTCATAACTCATAGACAGATATTTGTTATAAGTATAAACTCACTTGATTTTGCTCAGGTTCCCAAGACTTCATTGTACATTTGCATCTCAAGTAAATGCACCTTGATTTAAAGATGTTTCTATATTCATATTGGAATCAGGACAAAAATACTGAGGAAGGAAGCAAGGTATGCAACATTTAATCCCTGACTTTGATTTAATCCCTGCTTTGATTTAAGAGCTTTATTTTTGTAAAGGCGAATTAAGACTTTTTAAGTCCCACGGAAACCCAGTTTAAGGCTAGTTCAACATATTAGAGTGATAGTTGAAATATCAGTCCATATTACATAATGCTGAACTGCATATCTTTCATAAAACAACTTTACATCACCATCTGAGCACAGGTCACCTTGTGAAACATGCAGATTGACTCATGCTCAGATTAAAATGTCAACACTTTTCGAAGCAGTGCTTACTGTCAGGAGACGGAGAGAATGTGGACAGGGCCGCACTCACGACGCTAGAGGAATGCAGAATCACTAAACTGTCATCTCTCTCTTCCCACTTGCTTTCCCAGTGTTTTCGTCTGGACCTCTTCCATTCATCCACAGACGCCGAGAGACATTCTAAAAGGTATCACATGAAAGATCAAGAACAAATTCTGGAACTAAACCCTTTAAATATCAATGAACCTGGTCTCTTGGAGATACCTGCTTTCTGCAAGGCCTGCTGAAGATCAGAGCGGGTCTCTTTGAGCTCCTTCAGAATTTCAAGACTCTCTTGGCTGATATTCCGGTAGCGCAGAGAAAAGTACAGCAGAACAAGGCAGCCAACAAGGACCATGGTTTTTCTTAGAAGCCCAACTAGAAAAGTGATTTTCTCCTATGCAAAAAAATCCCAATAAAACCATAATTTACAGTATGCAGATTCATTTTTTATTTAATTTTAATTGCACACATTTTAAACCTAGACAACGGTGGCAGTGTTGACTTTAAAAAAAAAACATTTACATATCAGTGCACCAGGGAGGTTTTTAGTTGTTCTTTAAAGAAATCAAATCAAGTGCAACACTACTAATGCAAGGGACCGAGAATATGAGAGATTTTTTCTAGGGTACTCTAATCAGTATGCATAGATATGACAAGAAAAAAATACATGTGACCCTGGATGACAAAACCAGTCATATGGGTCATTTTTTTTTAAATTGAGATTTATACATCACATGAAATAAATGAATAAATGTATAAATAACCACTGAATAAATAAGCTTTCCATTGATGTATGGTTGGTTAGGATATAACAATATTTGGCCGAGATACAACTATTTGAAAATCTGGAATCTGAGGGTGCAAAAAATCGAAACATTGAGAAAATCGCCTTTAAAGTTGTCCATTTATGTTCACGATTGTGCTGCATTCACTCACAAAAATAAATGTTTTATACATTTACGGTAGGAAATTGACAAAATATCTTCATGGAACATGATCTTTACTTAATATCCTAATGATTTTTGGCATAAAAGACAAATTGATCATTTTGACCCATACGATGTATTGTTGGCTATTCCCACAAATATACCTGTGCGACTTAAGACTGGTTTTGTGATCCAGGGTCACATATTAACAATGTGCAAGAAAGTAAACCATGGTTTAGGCCCAGGTACAATTACTCTGTAATACTGCACAAAATAGATTTAAATAAAAAAGATTTTAAGAAGAGGGGAACATTTAATGTTCAATGGCAAGAAAGAAAGACAAACTTCAGCCACTTTGTCACACTCACAACACACAAAAAAACAAAGTTGATCATAACAATGGTTAAAAACCCGACCGTAAATTAGGCATGTAAACAAGAAACAAGATTATACCATTTACATTACTGGCATTTATATTACATTTACAATTCTAACACATTCAGTATAATGCATTAGTCTTACCATCTGTTGAAAACCATGGTCTTCATTTTCCAACACCGTCTTACAGATCATCCTTTCAAGGTATATATTCGAAGCCACAAGCCCAAAAAGGAAAAATCTAAAATGAAACATGATGCATCAATGTCAATGTCGGAGTACTTTTTATTAAAAAGGTCAATATTAAGGTCATTGTACTTAGAAACACAATCAAACTTCAAAACATCCTCACAGTCCAAAGAGACAATTTATTGGAAACAATCTTCTTAAATGGCTTTTTCCAAAATTGCACAAGATTATGTGCCTAGTTGTTCAAAAGTAATCTGATTAGATTCCGGCTATCAGTTGGATCAAATCTTGAAAATGGGTTGTTCAAAAGAAAAAAAAGGATTCTGAAATTGGATTAAATCACAAAAACACAAACAGGGTTTAGATTAAGCCAGAAGCAGGCCTTGAGTAAATTAGGATATTTAAGTGCCTTTAAACATGTCTTACATTACTGGTGTGCATTTTAATCTGAGACTAGGCTTAAGCCTTGTCTGTGAAACCAGGCACCAATCTTGGTTTTGATCTGAATCCAATCATCAGTTTGTGCTGTTCAATTTTTTTTGGAGGATTACTGAATCCTGGACCTTCCTAAATTTAAAATCCTTAAATCCTAAATTTGGACATTTGATCCAAAAATAAAATAAAATACAGGATAATCCTGATCCCAGCAGAAGAGTGGATTCCAGCAACAAACAAACAAACAAACAAAAAGTAATAAAACTAAAACTGGTAAAAAAAAAATATATAACATTCGTATCACGTAATGTATACATACACTTATAATTTTATTTAGCTCTGTTTAACCGTTAAAGAAATAAAATAGAAGTAGACATTAGGCTACCTATTAAGCCTTTCAGTACAGTGAAAGAATTAAATAAAAATCACTGTATATAAACAACATTGGCACAATCATCAGAGATGAGTCAAGTAGTTTCTAACAATGGCATCCCTTATTGCATATATATTTGTTTGTTTTTGTTGTGGATCACATGGCTACGGAAACCCTGCTGGGACATGGTGATGGGAAGAAAAATTAATTTTAATGCTTTTGCATTCTCTCAAGAAACATTGCGTTCGCTCTCAAAACTTTTGAGTTCTTTGCGAATGAACGCAAAGTTTCTTGGGGGGGGGGGACGCAAAAGCATTAAAATATATAATTTTTCTCCCATGTAATTTTTTTCTCCATCTCCATGTCCCTTTAGTGCCTACGTAAGGGTTTTATTGTTTAACGAAATTGAAAATGGAAGGATGTTTGTTTGTGTATGTTGTTTTCCTTCTCTTCAAAAAAAGTGAAAAGTGAAGCACCATTTCTCATTCAGATGCATAGAGATTTACACAGAAATAGGACAAAAAGGGCCATTTAATTCTTTAGAAAAAGGTCTAAAAAGGTCATGAAAAACTCATTTGTATTTTGGCAAAAATCTCAGGGGGGGAAATGAAATCACATTAAAAAATATATAATCTTTTGACGATTTCTACAGGATTATCTATTCTACAAGCATTGTCGGCACTGACTGACTGGTTTATACTCACCTGGCTCCAGCTGTACGTCGCACAGAGGTCAGAAGATAAGAGGCGCCAAAGCCCAGAGCATTGTAGAAGAGGGAACTAAACGTGTGAGTCTCAGACATGATGAAGCTCTGGAGGAAAGCTACACGGTTAAAGATTTCCGCAAATGCTACTTGCTGCTCCTGCGCAGAATGTCTCATCTCCACAAACACATCTTTCAGTCCTGTAACATTCAAGCATTTTAGCTCATTTTGGATTATAACACACATGCAAAGAATGAAGTAAAAGACAAGACATTTTGAGGTCAAGCACATACTTTCAGTTTTATTTGCAGTGATTGCCTCATCTCTACAACATGCTCAAAATAGGCTAAAATTATCTACAAAACAGTTGGAATGGAGTCTGTATGTTAAATGGTTAAGCACAAATTAATTGCAGAATAAATTGATTAATTGCAGAAACTTGCAAGATCTGAAATAAAAAGTAACGGGGTCTCGGCTTGTGCTCGAAGAAAGAGCCCCACCCCCTGCTATCACGCCGTGCCGGCGCCAGGGTCTCTGTGTGAGTCGTTCTTGTTTTTAATATTCATAAAGGATTTAGCTAGTTAAGTAATATCATATGAGCAAGAGTGCCTTTTTCCCCGCATATCAGCACGTTTGCAGATGTGATATTAATTTTATACAACCGTTCAATGAACAATAAGTTAATATTAGGTGACTTACATTTTAGACTATTGTCTGTTGCTCTTTTTCACCAATGAAAATAATTCCTAACAAATCCACAAGAGATCCATTGAACGTCTCCGAGCAACACAGTGATGTTTCCTTTCTGAATGAATCCATGTTTTAGAACAAATTCTAATGAATGACTCAAAAACTCACTCATACCTGAATGAATCAGACATTTTCAAAGAATCGTTTGAGAGAATAATTCAATGACTCACTCACTCATTAAGACAATGAGTTGCCGCCACCTACTGTGGTTTAGTTTTATATTTAAAGTAGAATTTCACCATGGTTAAAGAGATAGAATGCGTAGATAGTGGTAGATACAATGCATTTATAAATAGACTATTATGAGTGAAATATGAGATAACATTGTTGAATATAACAGATAATAAAGTAATTGCAGTCGCACTACATGAAATGCTTGTCTGACTTTTTCTCATATGGCCGCTCCTACTGTTTCTTTGAAACAGGCCTCTGAATTGCAAAGGCCAATTTTCACATTTACATTACCTTCTTTAAAAACATTAATAATACTGTTAAATGTAATTCTGTCAAATCTTAAAATATTTTTTTTTTTATACTATACATTATACCTCCATATATCGATCAGAATTTCAGTATCCTAGTTCTCAAATTACCTCAACGGTATTACCTTTTGGACAACTGTTTCTATTTTTAAATATATATATATATTAACATTTTATTGTAAATTATTTTACTGGAAGTGATTCTAAACCAAATGACACACTTCCATAAGCATATTCCTTTCTCATTTAGATAGTAACCAGCACCTTGAGTTGAGTCCTGCAGGGTGCTCTTGAGTTCCTCTCCATTGCGAAGGATGCTCTCCTGGGATTTCAGCGCGGCACTTTGGGCCACAACCAGATCTTCTGCCATCCGCTGGGTAGACGCCAACTGCTCCGCCACCCCTGCTGAACTCTCAGTCAACCTGAAACACAGATGAACATTGGCTTACATTAATATTTTATACACATAAATACCCTTCATACTCGGAATATGCACCTAGGGACCTTTGTACCTATAAATTGTGTTCTCAGCTCTTTGTTGCCAACGCTCACTCTGCAAATAATGACATATACTGTGTGCATGGGTAAAAAACTCAGTGTAGGTGTTGAAGGCCACAGGATCCATTTCTTGTGTGCAGGTTTTGACATCACTGCCTTCAGGACACTCTGGGAAACTACGACCTGACCTGCAATAAATAATTAGAGATAGAATACTGGGAAATTTTAATGTTGAATGAAGTCACAGCACTGTGGCTAAACTAGTGCTTCTCAACTGGTTCAGTTCAGATACAGTCATAGACAGCAGGAAAAAGACTGTGATAAATGTCTTATGGATGGATGATAGAGAGCAATAGACAGACAGATAGACTGAAAGATAGACAGATAGACAGACAGATAAATAGAGACATAGAACAATAGACAGACATATAGCCAAAGATAGACAGACAGATAGATAGATGACAGACAGGGTGACAGACTAAACTAGCCTAAATGGAGCTCAAACGAGGCTAAACTGGTTTGCAGATCTCCGAGGCTGGGGTGCGTTTCCCAAAGCCAACTATGGTCGCAAGTTCCGTCGTTACCAATAGAGTTCAATGGAAATTGCGATCATAGTTGGTCAACGATGCTTTTGGGAAACGCACCCCTGATCTGTTGGCGTTTTGGGGCACTAGTCAGGATGGGTGATCAGATTAAAACCAGCTTGACCAGGCTACGAGATCATCTTAAACCCTAACAACCATTGGCTACTTCAACGAGTTTCAGTTGATTCCAGTAAAATAAGCTTTTGACCTTTGCAGGTGGCAGTGTGTGAAGGACAAGGCAATCTTGCTCTGCACATCATCACTGAAATCTTTGCAGCTTGAATGTATTTTCTCCAGCGCTCGAGACCAACACGCGCCATAACGCGGCTGCTGCGACAATTCACGCACTCGCAGTAATTCCACGCGGCCCTTGTCCTCTAAACTTCTATCTCTACTCACGCCACAGACAACAACTGCGATTCCCAAAAATGCCGTGGTCCACATTGCAGACCGCGTGCAATTGGTGAACACACAACAGAAGTGATTTAAAAGAAAGAATCTGTATTATATGACTAATACAAAAACCCAAAAGCTTCACAGCACAAGCGCCACGCTAGCGTTTATCGCATTAACCACCATGGAAGTGGTTCCGCCTACCGGCTGAGTGAATGTGACCTGTGGTTGGGTTAATCCACGCGATGTTCTAGGAAGAATTTGATACGTTTTCAGAAGAGGGGTATAGTAGGGTTAGTGTAAGGGGTGAGAATATACAGTTTGTAGGCTACAGTATAAAAATCATTATGTCTATGGAAAGTCCCCATAAAACGTGTGTGTGTGTGTGTGTGTGTGTGTGTGTGTGTGTGTGTGTGTGTGAGTGAGTGAGTGAATTATGGGTCAAATATTGTGTAAAATGTGTTTAATTTCAGCAATTTTGTGTAAATTCATTCACAATCATGAAATTGTATGTATGCTATAGCCTACATCATTATAGCCTATAGATCATAGGTTCAACCTTCACTAAAGCATTTGTTGATTATATATTCCTTTGCCATCACAGGAATAAATTACATTTTAATAAATCACAGTACGGTGTTTACTGTATTTTTGATCAAATAAATGCAGCCTTGGTGAGGATGAGACAAAAACATTTAAAAAAATCTTATTGACCCCAAACTTTTGAACCAACCTAACCATCACTGAAAACATTCTGCATTTTTACAATTTCAAAAAACATCACTATGATTTATAAGCTGTTTTTCTCATGGGGATCCAAAAAATTTGCCCACAAGGAAAGGGATTTTGGAAATTGCCTTCTTTGTGGGGACATTTTGTCCTCATAATGTAGGGTTGAAAATGTGTTACAAATGTTACAAGTTTTCTACCACCGCATCATAGAGAAAAAATGTCCCCACAAAGTTGGCAATATCCAAAATCCTTGTCATTGTTGGTCCCCATGAGGAAAACAGCTTATAAATCATATAGGCTACTAAGTGTTTTTTTGTTTTTGAAAATGTAAAAATGCAGAAGCTTTTTAGTGATGGGTAGGTTTCATGGTAGGGCTAGTGTAAATGGATAGAATACAGTTTGTACAGTAGCTATAAAAATCATGATGTCTATGGAAAGACCCCAAAAATCATGAAAACACAACATGTGTCTGTGTGTACGTGTGTGTGTGAATTAAATAAAACTGCAAATGTCTGTTCAATTTGTTTTGTTTTTTGTTAATTTAAATTTGTATTATATAATTCATAATTTGTTTCCTTATTTATTAGTGGAAGACTAGTATTACTATATGAGGTGCAGTCCTGTTTGAAAAGGGTATTTAAACTCTGCACTTTTATCACAAGACAAAAATATCTGAAAACACATTCAAAACCTTGATATGAATTTATCTTAAGGAAACGACTTTATCACGGAATTTAATAATACAGTTATGCACTGTTATTCTGGTGTGCAATGCAGCTTTCCTCGCCCTGAACGTTGTTCCCCTCTCTAGTTATCCACTTCCCAGCTCTCGCGAGAACGTACTCGTTACCCCTTTTCCCTTCCACCCCACCTCTCGCGAGAACTCGCGTTGGAAGGATGGTGTTGTGTTAGAGGGAGTGGGAGAGGAGGGTGAGGGGTACCCACAAAGATGTTGCGTGATTTTTTGGAAATTTATTTATTTAAATAAAAATGGCCGCCGCAGAGAGCGGAGAGGAGAGACTGTAAGTGTGAATCGCATCCATTCCCATTGTCACGGCTTCTAATGTCAGGCGTCGCGAGCGGCGATGGCGTAGGTTTTGATCGTCGCTGTGAAATTTTGTCAGGCAGGCTGAGGGGGGAATGTTAGCCGCGCTAGCCCGCGAAGGCGTTGGGAATACGTCACTCGTATTTCTCCCGCTCTTTTTCCACGATCAAAGGACACATTGTGCGGCACGAGAGCCGCGCGCTTTATCCCAACGTGTGTTTGGTGTCGATTTCTGACGTTACTTCAAAACTCCTCTAAAATGTAGCGCGAAGGGCTGCCTGGGGGTTTGGATGCACACATGTTTTGTTTTGCTGATATTCGTGGCTCTTTCGCGTGAATGTTACGCCGCTCCCGTGTTGTTTAATTTTAAGTGTTCGGTAGCTGTCAAAAACAGCAGACTGAAGTTAGCTAGTAGCTTGCTTGTGGCGCTGCTGGACAAGGTGGGGGACCGAAATGAGATTTGCTCCAGATAGATATGCCTGTCCTGGCGTGGAATTACTTGACTAAGTGCTTAAACGAGGTTAAGATGCATTTTAGTTCAGTGCTATGCTGTGGCGCCGTGTATAGCTGTACATCATCAGGTACCAAGTTTGCATATGCAAGCAAGTTGGCCAATGTGCTATTTCTCTGTCTGATGTCACTGCGTTTGTCTGTGTTGTTATTGCTGCTCATTTTGCCCCTGCAGCATGCAAACCATATAACTCCAGGTGCAAAACACTGTTAATGCGACTGTTGTTCTTCTCGCATCACTGAAAACTGAAATAGATAGTGAGCTTGCTTTAGCGGTGCACAAGGCACTCCCATGTGATAGCAGACTGGTGATTATTGTTGAGCAGCTGCTGACTTCCGGTAACCAGCTAACGGATCTAGCAGCATCATATTTGTCTATATGTGCGTGTGTGTGGTTGACCGCAAGGCGATTTGCACAAACGGAGTAACACGCAAAACATGTTGTTCATGTCTTTTACACACACTTGTGACATGTCTCGAAGGCTGAACTTGAATCCTGTGCAACTTCTTGCTGTATTGCATGCTCCATGAATTACAAGGGCAGGTACTGGGTCATTTTGTTTAGAATAGATGACATTGAATTTGGAATATTTTATAGTTTTATCTAAAACGATTTATTATTATTTTTTACATTTATTATGGAAGTAATGTGGTCACTAAACTATAATGTGGTTTGAAATGGGGCAAATTGATTTTTCATTATAGTGGCTCATTAGAAAGTTCCAGTAAACATGTTACAATCTTTCTGAATTATGTTTTATCAACAACAGTTGTTCATGCTGGCTAAACATGATCCTTGATTGTCCAACCATGGTATATTTGTTCTTATCTTACTTTTTATTTATGAATTGTTCTTAAAGGGTTAGTTCACCCAAAAATGAAAATTATCCCATAATTTACTCACCCTCAAGCCACCCTAGGTGTATATGACTTTCTTCTTTCAGCCAAACACAACCGGAGTTGTATTAATAAATATCCTGGCTCTTCCAAGCTTTGTAATGGGAGTGAATAGAGCCTTTATAGAGTTTTTGAAGCTCCAAAAAGCACGTCCATCCATCATAAAAGTAATCCATATGGCGCCAGGAGTGTGGTGGTTGTGTGTGTGGGTAACTAAACCCTAAACCAACTTTTTTTAGTTAATGATCTGTAAGAATGGAGCTTCATAAATGCTGTTCATTGATTCGAGTAACTTTGTTGACATTTGTGTATAAAGTGTTTTAATTCTACAATATATTGTGTAAAAACGTCTGAGTGCTGCCCTCTTCAGGTTGAACGGTGGCTTCTGCAGTTGAATTTTCCTATTGGATGTTTGGGGTGGTTCGTGACATAAGGGGTTTTGGTGACATAGGCAAGTTCCATACAGAGAGATGCGTCTCAGGTGCACGCCCTCCTCCGCTGGGCTCTGCCCACTTTTCCAGCATTTTTCAAATATTGCCAGTGGGTGGAGTCAGGCTCTGACCAGGGGTTTACTTACCCTTTAATAAAGGCCTTCTGAAGGGAAGTGATGCGTTTTTGTAAGATAAACATCCATTTTTATAACTTAATAATCTATAATCACTGGCTTATGGTAACGGCCGTTCGCGAGTCTTGTTCTGGCAGAAAAGTGACCTCTGACCTGACGCATGACGTATTGACGAACGCAGAGGGTAGAGCAAAACAAAACGCGAATTAGAAGTCTAAAATGAGAATTTTTAAAGGGAAATGTCATTATAAATATGGATATTTTTCTCACAAAAACGCATCGCTTTGCTTAAGAAGGCCTCTATTAACCTCCTGGAGCCGTGTGGATTACTTTTATGATGGATGGATGTGTTTTTTTGGAGCTTCAAAAACTCAGGCTGCATTCACTATCCATTATAAAGCTTGGACGAGCAAGGATTTTTTTTTTTAATATAACTTTGAATTAGGGATGTCCCGATCCGATACTCAGTATCGGTATCGGCTCCGATACTGCCATTTTTGCCGGATCGGGTATCCGTCAGACGAGGCCGATCCAAATCCGATATTTTGCGTTTACTATTCTGTGTTATTATTGTTAAGCCCCACAAAAGCATAGAGCACCATAAGGTTTTTGTGCACTACATTATAAGTGTTCTGAAGCCATACTATAGTATAATGTAAGATATAAATGAATATTTAAGTCATTAAATTCAAGTTCATGTAAACTTTTCCCTCCGCTGCGGCTGTCAATCATTCTCCATTCACCAGCGCGTCGTGTTCGGTTACGACAGACGAAACTCTCTCCAAGATGTTTCAATGTTACTATTATTATACTTGATCTGTAGATAAAGCTCTATGGCTTCGCATAAAATGACTATCTTGCTGGACTGTATTGCTGTACCTAAATCATGTTCTTTTCTACCATGTGTCTGTTAGATCACAACACTGGAGGGCACTATAATTCTTCTTAACGCGCACAGTAACTGAAATTTAAATCTGTTAAAAGAAAAGACTCAATAAACTATTGCATAGATACTGTATAATACACTATGCATCATTATGTCTTTCCTTTGTGCTTTGAACTTTTCAATGCGGACTCGACGCGCGGTGACTGTGTGTTGTTTCAAGCGCATCATCCTGCGCTCGGGATGCGCATAATCGCTTTGTGCCGCACTGTATTACAGCCTTTCATAATCATATCATAATACTTTTGCGCAATGGAAGATTATTAATAGCCTTTTTTGTTATGTCCTATCTATCATATGTTGCAGCCTCATTAAACAGCTGTTCTATACATTTAAAATATGTCTTAATTTTATAGTAGACTATATATAAAATAATTGATCTTTTTGATTTTAGTTATCTTGTTTTTCATGAATGTATTTTACAACAATACATAGAGCAATGTGTAACGTTTTATCAGATTTAGTGCTACACTTATTGTCTCTTATTTGTTCCCCACTAAATAATGTATTTTTTCACTCAATGTTCAGATTTTATAAAATTATTGTGCACTTCTGATTTTTCTAGACTAAATTTTACTGCTGAGTTATCAACTAATCTAGTTTATAATAGAATTTTTGTCATAGTGTATGTTCATTTTTGTATTCATTCATTCTGTATTAAGTAGATTGTGTTTAACACACAAAAGAGTGATTATCAGTTATAGAAATTCTACTTGATTTAAAAAAAAACTGCGCTGGTATCGGATCGGTATCGTTATCGGTCGATACTCAGAATTTTTGGTATCGGATCGGTTCAGAAAAAATGGAATCGGGACATCCCTACTTTGATTGTGTTTAGTTGAAAGAAGAAAGTCATACACCTAGGATTGCTTGTGAGTAAATTGGAATTATTTTCATTTTTGGGTGAACTATGTAAGATCAGAACATAATGAGCTGTCTAATGCAGATATTAATTGATTTCCAGCTGAGTTTCAAGGCCTCCGCCGTCTCCTGTGAAACTCCTACAGTATTAAATTGTACAGTCAACATTCACAATAATGTGAAACTTAATAATGACCAATAACAATTAGCTTTCATTAGGATTCTTTATTTGACCTGCCCCCAATAAGTTGTGGCTTAAAGAAAACTTAGGCTACAGTGTGGTGGTGTTCATTTGTGTTCATCTCATAAATGTTTAGTTCATGCATAAGGTCAAACCTATAAATTATTCCATGGCTAATGAACAGAATATCTCATCTAGGGGTGGGCGATATACCGGTAGAAATTTGTCAGCTGGTAAAGATTTTGGACTATCGTCTCTATTGCAGTTACGTTCACGTGATGTTGCTGTGCTGTGTGGTCATAAAAGCTTAACATTTTGTATGCATTTGTAAGCATTGCTGTTTTAAAACAAGTGATTTTAAACTGTTAAAGCGCAATGGGCAGCGAAAGAGAACTCATTTTGTGTTCGATTGTGCGCTGTATGAAACTGCTGCTCATAGATAGAGCATGTGAATACTATTTTTGACACCTTATTGGGCTTGACCAGGTCAAATACACACACTTGTGTGTCAGAATGGAACAGTCATTTATGTCTTAAGTGAACGTAAACAGTTGAGTTTATCCATGCATTTGGTCTTAAAGTGACAGTAGCCTAATATACCTGTCATTAATGTTAATCAAACAACACAAGACCGAAAATAACTCGCAGCTCCTGACTGAATCACTTTTGTTACTTTAATAAGAATACATTTATATTGAATTTACATAGTGAAGACTAGGCAGTGTTTTTTTTACATTTAATTACTTTTTATAATTTATGTAGTATTTCTTATTTAGCGCTTGAAGTTTTTCAGGTAGGTCTATTTCATTTGTCTCTTTGTTCTATTGTAGTTTTGTCTTATTTTTTTGTAATTAGTTTCTTTGTTCTTATTTTACCACTGACTGTTTACATGTCTTCAGTGGGCTTGTGTTTTTTTTACTTAGTTAGCCTATGCCGAATGAACTAGTATCTGTGATAAATGCATGGAGCATGTAACACAACATGAAGTTGTAAATGAATACATGTAAATGTATAGTAACAAGATTTTAATGTGTAGGGAAAGTGTTTATATTAGGTCCTGTGACTGTTAACAATAACTTTCACAATAAATGGTCCAGCTGTTTGACTGATTTTACAAATATAGATGGAAGTAAGTACAAATATTCCATGTAGTTTCTCATTTTTGATGTCATAAAAGTTGCATGCATAGTATTTATGTAAAATGTAGAAAAATGCTATTTAAAAATATTTATGAATGGAGTTTTGCAAGTCACACCACATGTCAGATTAACATATTTGGGCAGCAAATGAGATGAATTGGTGCTGTTTTTTTGTTTTGTTTTTGCACAACAGGCATTTGATATTAAATAATTTGAGATTTGCCTAAAATAACATTATTATTGCTATATTTTCTTGAATTCTGTATTAACAAAGTGATTGAAGAAATGTATTTTCATGACACATGCTCTCAATGATATGAATCAAGAAGTCTAGTAAATGTTGTGTACCTGAAGATGTAGCGCAGTCTCCAGGACAGGGACGTGCCTGTTTGTGTTTATTTAACTTTGTTGTTTTATTTAAAATTGTATTCATCAACTAAATCAACTAGAAAGAAACCACTTTTTTGTTTCATTTTACTGTCACCTTTCTTGATCCTGACTGTTTGAAGGATTCTTTATCTCTTGTCAATACTCTTTTACGTGTCATCAAGCATTCAGATCATATCAAAGTTGCCTGATCCGCTAGAGCCTCAACATTACTACGCATCCAATAAAGCATTGTGAAAGACACGATTGAATAAGGCAAACATGCGAACTAAAACTGATTGATTATAAGTAAAATACTACATTCTAATTTATGCATACTCCAGAATATTCATATATATATATATATGGAAATAAATAAGTATTTTTAGATTAGGGAGACAGACTTGATCATATCATTTGCAGGGGCTTTAATAGGAGTGGGCGGTCACTGCTGAACTTTTTTTTTGCCATTTCCATATAAATGTTAATGTGTGAATCTCAGTTTGTGCATAGTGTTGTTTTTCAGATGAAATTCAGATATAAATTTCAAAAAATGAATAAACCATTTAAAAAGAAGCATATAAGATATGATCGCTTAACAGTCACTGAGCTCTTGAAATGTTTATGTTATTGTTACAAATCAATTCCTCTGTGGAGAAAATGTGATTTCTGGTAAAAATTGCATCGTGGGAAATGCACAGCCCACATAGTTTGCTCAGGCTGTAGGCTATAGTGCAAGTTAAATATGCTATACTTTACTTGCATACTGAAAATATGCCTACTGTGAGCAGTATGTATTGGGTCATTACATGTCAAATCAACCAAATTTCAGAACCTTCCCCGGCTCAAATTTTTGATTTTGTTCATATTTTTTCTGAAGAAAGACAAACTGGCTAATTCAATGTTTTGTAGAGGGAGGGTCAAAATGACAATTTCAGCATGAGATTTGGAGCCAAATTACTGGGGGGTAAAAAATACTTTAAAAAGATGGCAACATCATTATTTTATATTTACACAGAGATTGGCAGGTTATTTAGTTAAATGAATCTGTTGAAATCTTTGTTGCATTGTATTTCACCGGTGACAGTTATAAAATGGGGAAAAGCACTTCTTGTGTTTTTTTGCAACAAGTTTGCTTGCCCTTAACTCCAGAAGTATTAATTATATTTCAATATCCTTTTAGATTTAGGTTGTTATCAAACACGTCATTTTAAAGGCCCTATATGGTTCAATCCCTGAGATTCAGAGATCTTAACAAGTCATTCCAGCTTGATCTATTCGGTAAACTTCATGAATGTGTTCATCACTTGACTTTGTCTTCTCAATTTTAACACTGCAATATTATCGAAAGTGACACAATATTTGAGCTTAGAACATGCTTGTTCTGTGATGATGATTCCAGTCCTCCACCCTGATAGAGTAACTGTAAATGATAAGGAAATCTAGTAAAAACAGTGTCCTTTAAATCTAGTTTTATTGTGGAAGTTTTGTATCCCAAAACTTGGGAAGCAGTAATGTACGATGATGACTAAAGAAATAAAATATAAATAGAATAATTATAAATAAAAATAAAAAGGTAATATATTTTGGTTAGTTATTTTTTTCTTATAAATCTCATGGAGATTTGGTTGATGGAGATATGGAAATGATTTAATTCACAACGTGTATTTTTTGTTAATTATGATGTGTTAATGTTTTTTTTTTTCATTGTTCATTTCTCAAACACAGTCACCATGTGGTCATGAAAAAAACATACGTATTTAGAGTAATCTACAAAGTCTAATGTAAATGAAGTTGTTTAGTAACCTCTTTTGTAAAAAACACAAAGAGTTTGTCCCCTTGAGGGACAATTGGGAAATTCCTTCATCGCCTGAAGACAATGATTCAGCCTCCACGTTGAGGTTTTGCTAGACACAGGCGTCGGTCTTAACACCTCCAGGGTGATTTCCGTGTGTGTGTGTATGCATAGTAGAAATCAAATTGAACTTGTTTATCCTGAAGTTACGAAATAGACATCCTGAGGATGACGTCCAAAGATGTTAAGATGCGAATTGCATCAGTTAAATTTTATGCTGCTAACACTTTAAATTCAGTCCACTTCCCGCATGCGTGGTGGTCTTATTTAATCGAGCTTGTGTGATCTGAAAATGAGCTTGCTTTGAAGCCAAAATATTGAATTGATGATTGCTAACATGCAAACGCAGCTCTTCTGTCCAGTGTCCAGTTTAAAAAATACTTCATAGACATTTAGACAATCGGTTGACTAGAATACAGACCCGTAATACTGTCATCCTGTCTCAGTGTGCTACTTATCTCTTGTGTTGTCAGCAGTGGTGAGGACAAGAATGAAGACCAGGAGGGCTCAAAAGACAAGACACAGAAGCAGAAGAAAAACAAAAAGGAACGGCAAGATGTGGAAAAACTCGAGGCCACAGTATCTGTTCCTCCTCCCCCGCGCCTCTTTATGCAGGGGGATGTCGGACAACAGGCGGAGGCAGGGAAGTCCGAACCCATTGACCCCGAAGTTGGAGCTGCTCTCAGCGCTCCAGAATCTTCTGCATCTGCCAAGCAGCGGCGCTCCATCATTCGGGACAGAGGCCCACTGTATGACGACCCTTCACTGCCTCAAGGTTGGACTCGCAAGCTGAAACAGCGCAAGTCGGGCCGATCTGCTGGCAAATTTGATGTCTACCTGATCAAGTTAGTAAAAGTTAAAGGAAGAAAGTACCTTTTTTGAGACCAACTGTGATGATATTAATTTCACAATATTGCATTCCAAATGGCAGATGCTACAAATCAGTCATTATTAAAGTTAGTTGTGTTATTGTGTTTGGAGAGTCACTTACTACTAATTAAAAGATTCACTTGGCGGCATGTTGCAAACGCAACTAAACTAAAGCTGTTGACACTGGAAAACCTTACAGCCTCAGTTGATGTGCTCTATTCCCCTTTCAACTAAATAAAACCATTTTATTTACATATAAATTATTTATTTGAACCTTATTCATTATGTACTTTTGTCCATTATGCCAAAGCCAGCTTGTGATTTCTCTGGTCTCTCACTGTATGTATATGTAGTTGAAACATTATGTATTAAATTGTTTTGGCCCAAACAAAGTCATACTGATGTTATATACTAATATGCTAATATTTTTAGTAAGAATCCCTCCCATTTTATTGTTGCTGAAGTCTTCCAGCAGTATTTAAAGCTTGATAGAATAACTCATTAGTTATTAATAAATCTGAATTGCATGTGTAGAAAGAGAGAGCTGTGCATTACACTGGTTGGGCTCACAGAGATTTTTGTTTTAGAGCTTGATTTACTAGATTTGTTTTTAGTTTATTGTTCTTACTAATTTGACATGATGAATGTAGGATGAATGAAGGGTGCACGCTCTTGAACACTGACTGATGTGTACGCAGTCCCCACAATACTTTATTTTAAAGCGTACTCAATAAGAATAAACATGAAATCTAAGAAAATATTCAGATTTTCACCACAGGTGTGTATGATGTACTTGTATGGTTGAATATTTTGCACACATAGACTTTCTCAAGTTCAAATGTTCTTTAAAATTAATATTAAATTACTGTCATTTCATAGTAATGTATTTGTTTTTATTTTTCAGCCCAGAAGGGAAAGCCTTCCGTTCCAAAGTGGAGCTCATGGCGTACTTCCAAAAGGTGGGCGATACCACCACGGATCCCAATGACTTTGACTTCACAGTCACGGGCCGAGGAAGCCCATCTCGTAGAGAAAAGAGACCGCCAAAGAAGCCTAAAGTGGTCAAACCCTCTGGTCGCGGGAGGGGCCGCCCAAAAGGTAGCGGTAAGGTACGGCAGGCTACGGAAGGGGTGGCGGTAAAGCGTGTCGTAGAAAAGAGTCCGGGAAAACTCCTTGTAAAGATGCCCTTTGTTGCCCCTAAAACTGAACCGGGTGCTCCATTGGGGCAAGGGGCAGTTGCCAAAGTGCGCCGAGGGCGCAAACGGAAATCTGAACAGGAACCGCCGAGCACCCCCAAAAAACGTGGCCGCAAGCCAGCAGCTGCTTCACAGTCAGCAGTGGGGACAGGCTCAGCTGCCGCATACGCCGCCGCGGCCATTCTCACCGCAGAGGCCAAGAAAAAAGCTCAGAAGGAGTCTTCCTTAAAGCCTGTTCAGGAGAGGGCGCTTCCTATCAAGAAACGCAAAACGCGAGAGACTTTGGAGGAGTTGGAGGGATCTACCACCTCTGGAATCACACCGACGGAGACGTTTGCAAAACGACTGATTACATCAACTATGACCCCTACAGGTGAGGAGGTAGAAACGGGACAGAGGCCTCACAAGCATCCCGGCCGGAAGCACAAAGAGGCATCCACAGACCCAGGGAACGGCAGCAGCAGCAGCGGCAGCGGAACGGCAACCAGCGGCGGAGGATTGAAGAGTCACAAGAAGAGGGATCAGCGAGGGCAGCACTTTAAACACCACCACCATCATCACCATCACCAACACCACCACCTGCAGGCCATGCCGCCATCCACCTACACTCCGCAGGCTCACCAGCTCTCCCTGGGTCACTCCACGCACGGGGGGCCGCCGGCGCCTGCGACCATGGAAAACGAACCCCAGGACTTAAGCACCTCCAGGCCGAAAGCGGAGCACGTTGCCTGCAGGGAGGAGGCGAGAACTGACAGCTCCTCAAGCAGGGACGCTCAGAACGCAAGCAAGATGGCCTCCGCTGACCTGAGAGGGCAGCAGACGACTGTGATGGGAGAAGGCAAGGAGATGAGAGACATTGTTCCTCCCTCCGCCGTCCCGAGGCCGAGCCGAGAGGAAACTGTCGAGTCCCGGACACAAGTGAGCGAACCAGTGAGCTGACTGACTAAGTGACCGATTGGCAGCGGTATTGCGTGTGAAGAAGCGGAGGCGGTCGCAGCAAGACGAGTGATTTTTCGTTCTTTTTTACTGAGGAAAAAAGAAAAAGGAAACAAAAATATACAAAAATGTAAACGTACTGAAACAAAAGGCAGCTGTTGTGTCTCGTTCTCTCTGTGGGTTGGACGCGGGGCGATAATTCTCTTGCTTACGGATGAATTCTCTGCTAACCTTTTTCTTTATGGTTTCCATTTATTTCCCACCATATCTTTGTATTAGTATATTTTAGCACTCACTTAGACCCGTTATTCCTTTGTCAGTGCTTGTAGGAAGTAGAAACACACTCAAATGGTAATGGATGCACAAGTCACACGCCATAGTAAGTGAAAATTTCTGATCAAATTGCTCTCGAAAGAACTAAAATGCCTCATAGTCACGTCATCTCAACCCTAGCAAAAAGGTGTCCTATCAGTGTGTTCTCCCTTTTGTCTCATAAAATGAAGGGGCAAATCAGAAAAAAGGGCCACATTTGTGATCTCCACCTCTCCATTTGAGTCGGACACAGCTGTTGCAGCATTTGAAATATAAAACGCTAGCTTAATTCAGACAGAAAAGAACTTCCTAGTTGTGGGTTTGTGCCAAGCTGACATTTCCAGCCTGTTGACCTGTAAAGATCAATTGAATTCAGTAGTATTATTTCCTTTTGCCCTCTTGGCATTTTTAGCACACATATGTATATTAATTATGAGTAGTTTGTTTAACCTAATCACCGTTTCAGTGGAGCCTGAGAAAATGCAACTAGAGCGGAAAGCTCTATTTTTCATTTTCTTTGGTGGGGAAGATAAAGCACAAATGTATTTGTTGGGGAATATTGAAAGCACAGTCCAGTGTAGCGTCTGGAGTAGATGTTAACTCAAGTAAACGAATTTTAGAAAAGGAATTTGTTACGTTTACCTGCTTTTTCCCATTAAGTACAAATTAAATAGTGGCCTTGTGTTCTTGTGACACAGATCCCTAACAAAAAAATCATACCATTTCAAATGTAGCGTTTGATTTTACTGTGTGGTTATAGATACCATAGAGCTGCTGTTCTAAAAATGATTCCGACAGGAAAGTTAATAGATTGCTAATATATTTATATAATGTCTCGTCTGGCTATAGTTGTCAAATGCATGGGTTGCTGATCTTTGCGTGCTTTGTGTGCTATTTATTACAGTACACCGACATTGTCTTTCCTATACATTAAGGCTTCTAAAACCAGTTTTAGAAACGTATATATTTTGAATTATGAAACATTACTTGACAAAGGAAAGAAAACTTACATACATTTAAACTCAATGCCATCATGAAATAGTTCCATTAGTTTTCTAATCTAGTCTTCAAAATAACAGAACATTAGCAGTCAAAAAGAAGGACTGCACATTATGGCTTCCTGCAGCAATTTTTTTTTTTTTTTGCAAGTGGTTTAGTAATTAACTATAATACTATATAATAAATATATATGATTAGTGTAGGATGAAACTTAATTCTAAAGAAATTATGAACCAAACTGAGGAAGTTCTTCTTTGTTTGTAACATTTTGGATTTTACAGAAATTTTTCAGCACTTTTTTTGTTCCAGTTTCGCTTCTTCTCCTAGATTAAATGCACCTTACTTTAAAAAAAAATAATTTTTTTTTGAATTGTGAGAAGCAAACTTTTTCTTTTTCTTTTGTGCATATATTGTTTCTAGCATTGCTCAGACTTCTGTTTCATGTCCGGAGGTTGTACCTTTCTTCAGATGTATGTTAGCATAGAATGCATGTTTAATGTCATTATAAAGAGCCATTCTTTTGTTTAGTTTTGCTGTCTCTGTAAAAACACCCCTCATATACTAAATTATGAAATTATGACAATCATAAAATAATTAACACATAATGGCTACATTTCACTCACAGGATTTGATATCACATATTTTTGGCCAATAATGGGGGACAAAGGAAGTAAAGTTAGTAAATGTCAGGACATTTGACGGTCAAATCTATTCTAATGCAGACCCACATATTTTATATATAAAAACCAACCCATTTGGTTATGTATATATATCAGTGGCGTGCATTGGTGTTCTGAAATGAGGAGGTAAAGTCCTCAGTTTTTTTTATAAATCAAATGTAAATTCATGTCCCAGTTACACTTAATGTCAAATTTCCTGGTTAAATATTATATTACATTACATAAAACAAAACAAATACAATTCTATTTTGTATTTTTTTACATTAACAATGTAATGTTCTATTTATTAAAACCAAGTTTAAATCTCATCAATTTAGTGCTTTAAGCAATTTTACATTTATTCCAAAATAATATGAAAGGCAGTAACAATTTAAACAATAACTTTTATTTGTGAACTGATGTTAGGCTATTCTTTTTTACTAGTCAACTTATTTTCGGATCATCAGTCATCAAGCTCGGTTAACACAAAGATATAATTTCACCAAACTGATCGCTCACTAAAACCCCCCACAATCATCATGTTTTCAGGCCATTTCAAGTTTGATTTAGACCTGACATAAAGCAGTGATATTTAAGTGGCTGAGTTGTTTACTTAATTTTTAATTAATCTTACCATTAACGCTATCATTTTGTTGATTCTGACAGAAGGCGGAACACACAAAAACAAGAGACGGGATTTATTGCATAAACCAATCATATCCAATCATTACGCAATGGAGGCATTGCTTCCTCTCACGTGAATTTCCCCCATCTATACTCAATTACCCCCCACCAAACCCAGCGCAAGCTTTAGAGGCTCTGTTAAAAGTCAATGGGCTCGGGGAGGCAAGAGAGGTTGGAGGTTATCGCGGACCCCATTCACTGTCTGTCCGCTATGCCACTGTATTTATAAATACATAACCGATCTTCATAGACCCCTGAATCTAACGGCATCACAAATTAATATTTTATATTCTAGATA
The DNA here is from genome assembly GCF_051911475.1 of Siphateles boraxobius. NCBI lineage: Eukaryota > Metazoa > Chordata > Actinopteri > Cypriniformes > Leuciscidae > Siphateles > Siphateles boraxobius. The sequence goes on from NW_027509219.1 coordinate 32,074,894, forward strand.
TTGCAGCTGTTTTTTTGAATTGTCCCAGAGTGAGATGGGTTGCCTTTTTCACTAATGTATTCCGTTCAGTTTTGTCTGTGTGTTAAATCTTATACATTCATGGTTATTGTGGTTTGGATGATGCCGCTGACGTAAATGCTGATAAACGTCATAACAGACAGTTTTAAATAACACTCAGTAATCTTTTCGTCTGTTAGTTCGGCTAGAGTGAGATGTTTTTGATATTTGCTGTCGATAAGGGGATCAAATTCATGCGAGAGGGAACTTACTGCTCCTTTTTTCTCAATTGTGCTTTAGAATAGCCTCTTGGTATCTTGAATGCGTTTAAGGAAAAAATATAATTTTTTGTCTCTAAATGAAGAGATTCAATTAGAATTGACAATCACAAGGAGCATTGCATCTTTTCATTTTCCCCTCAAGTATTGTTAAGAATGAAAGTGTCTCCATTCTCTTCCTCCAGCCCCCTGCTCCCTCGACCCTCACTGGGAAGGGGCACAGAGAATACAAGAGCGTTTCCGCTCGGAAACAAGGGCTATGTAATCATTTCAAGTAGTCAAAAGCAGATAAAGGAAATGGATTTTCACGTCAGAGGAACGCAGGGTCTGGTCCTCGCCGTAAAGGCAAACTCAGTTAATTGCTCGAGGTCTAACATGAGACTTTAAAGTGTTGTCAAACACCACCGGCTCACTCTCTGTCCTCGTCAGAGTTCGAGCGCTCACTTAACCGGCGGCTGACGTCGTGACCTGTCTGCGGTGAACGTCTCCCCGGTCTGACTAAACTCCAGCAGGAGAATGGAGGTAGCAGAATGGATTCCTTTAGCTTGAGCTCTGCAAGCACATTCTCAGTGGTAGAGGTTAAGAATAATGCAGAAGGAAAGAAACCTCCTGACATGAATTGAAGTCACGACAACTCTTAGTTTAAAGCGTCGACTCACAAGCTGCATCAGTCTGGCTGAAACAGAAAGGGTAGTGCCTTTATTTTGGGAGACTTACTAAGGTGGTTGAAGTGACCTTTGATTCTAAAGAAACCCCTTTATCCCAATGAAGCAACGTGGAAGGTGAATTTACTCAAATTTTTGGATTTTATTTGGTCATTTTTCATAGGTAGGATGTGCACTGGTGTGTGTGTTTTGTAACTAGAGGTTTCATTGTTGTACATCTTTCCTTTTTTTTCCATCAGCTGGACCTTTGTGGCCACCTAGAAATGAATTATTGTTAAAAACCCTCTGCTTTATGAACTTCTTGCCTTTTGTAGCGCTCAAAGCCCACTGACAAAAATGGAGCCCTACAAATGGGTGAAGACAGAATAAGAAAATTACTTTTATTATTTATATGTTGGTTTTATTTTCTTGTTTGTTTGGGTTATTTGTGCCTCTGGCAGTGAAATATGCTTTGGAATGTCCTTGTGTCCCTGTAGCCAAAAATACATGCTATGTACGTGAACATGTATCAATATGCATGATTGCCATTAGAAGATAGGACATTGCTTGCCCTTTACTATTATATATAAGATGTTTTCAAACAGCACTCCAAGAGCTGAGCCCAACCACACTAACCGGATCTGAAGGTTTTCATGGGGTATAGAATACTGAATGTGTTTGTTCAATGAAGGCTTGCTGTGCACTTCGGTCTGTTTAATATGAACGGATTTATTTCATTGAAGTATTTGTTTTTTGTTTTAATGATTTAACTGGTAGCTGAGTTTGGGCTTCATATGCCGCTGTATCAGCAATTGTAGTGGCTAGAGTAATTTGTAGATTTCGGTGTTAGATTTATTTTTATTATTAGCATTTTTTTATTTAATTTTTTTATTCTAAATCCAACATTGGAAATAGACAATTTTATCTTGACAGCAATAGTATGATAGTATACCCAGCAGATCCGATATGAGTTTTCTCCTTTAGTATGTCTCTAATTTGTGTACTCTGTTAAACAGTAGAACTGAAGTAAAATAAATTTACCCTTACTAACTAAAATGCAGCACTTTGAATCGTGCAAGAAGGACAATTTAAAGTCAAATGAAACAGAAGTTAAACTATAAGAAATAGATTCCAGGTCCACCGTGGTAGAAAGTTCATGGTCTATTTAACATAGTCTTGTGCCTTGAAGTTTCAGTAATAGAATTTATCTTTATACTGTAGTTGTATTTTTATTCTGAGTCCTGTGTTTGCCTCTTGTTGGTATTCAGTGCTTTGGATGTATTAAGGATTTATAGAAATCAAGAACATGTTTGCCTTGCTTTATTTTCTTAACTGAGGAAAAAAAAGGATAACATTATAGGAAGATGTATTTGGGCAATATGGATGATGTAAAAAGCGATAGGATTTTGATGTTTTTCATCCCTGATATGTTGAATGTTTCACAGATTAATGAGTGACGTGTGTTTGTTGGGAAATGTTCTCCATTTTAACATAACCGTAAAAAAAAAAAACTTGGCCTCAAACATAATCTTCCAATCAAAACATGACATTTTATGACTAAAAATACTTCAACCTTGACCGGAAGGATGAGTCTAAGATCTGCACTTTATAAAGTATGTTTCCCGGCAGAACACCCATTCACTTTTTGTATGTATTTTTTACCTTTGTCCAAAGCTGTTTTGTTTTCATATTATTTTTAATTTAGTTTTAAATAAAAGGGATGGGTAGTATGTATCTAAAAAAAAAAAATGTTATTTTAACCAAACAATCCTACAGACTAAGTGTCAGTGGTTATTCGCCATCTGCCAAGCTAAGTCCTTGCCTTCCTGAAAGTGAAAAGTATAGTTTGTGTCTACTTTTATAGTACTGTGTTACTGTATCATTTGTTTGCCGTATGTAACAGATACACAATAGTAAACAACATTTACCTGCTCTCTGTCTTTAACATTTATTTCACTCACATCATAAACAAAACACGATGTTGTTAGTGTTGTTATCATTATAAGATAAGTCCGATTTTGTTCAGCATTAGGGCTTTGTTGTCTATAATAATGTGAGAAAAGGAACGTGAATGAAACTAGGAAAAGCACTGATAACTGCAATGTTTCAGCTTCCCTGAGAGATTTAGGCTACTCTGAGATTCTGCCGTTTAACTTAAAACAAAAACGCTTGATTATATTTTATATTAAAAAAATAATAAAAGGAAAGGTAAAAAAAAATAAAAATGTATCGCTGAATACATGTATCCACCGACAAATTTGTCTGGCATATTGAAAAAAACAGCACATGAGCACAGTGAAATTTACTCTATTACTAAATGTGGAAAAAAGGAAATGGAAGATGTGAGTAAGATATAGGCCTACGTAATGGCGAAAGATTTTAAAAACGTAACTACTATAGTGAAGGTTATGACCATGAATGTTAATAAATTTAATGTGACGTTGACGTAAGCCTCTGGAAGATATGACCTGCTGACATTAGAAAGTTGGGCGAGTCCGTTTTCTTTTTTCTCGTGTAGCCTAGGCTTGAAAAAAAAACAGTTGCTGTTTTTTATGCTTTGTTATCAACAAATAGCATGTACATGAGTAACTCCCATAATACATCAGAACAACATATCACATGCTTCACAATACAATATAAATAACAAAATGAAAAGAGAAAAAAAGCGGTAGTCAGGGGTGCAATCTTACCGCGCAGTGTAGCGGTCGCTCATGAATATTAAGCAGCTGACGCGTCCTTAAAATAGGTGACGCAATAAATATTTATGAGCTACTGCCGCGCATTCGCCATTAATATCATTCGTGACGGCTGTGGTAGAAGAAAACAAGACCACTAATACAACTGAAAGCCGCAAGTAAGAAACTCCTGTGTTCAAGAACCACGTAAAGCATTATCAGAGCTGATTAAAAGAGAGATAGACAAAAGACTTACACATCTAATAAAGTCAGTTAAAAGAACGAGGGATTTTGAAAATGTCTGGATCGGAGTTTGAAAAGGAGTTTCTGTTAAACTTACCCGCGTGTGTTATGAGTCACTTTACACGGATTATGGACTCACTTCCACACTCAGACTGGATATTGTTCGGTAAGATTATTGTATTTATCTTTATTTATAGTGTTTTATTTATTTAACTCGAACCCTAGAGGAATTAGCGCATTCGCTAACTCACTTAGCCATCTGAGGGGTGACGTCAAAAGTTCAGTTTCTGTTCAGTTTGTGAAACGTTTTTTTGTTTACAACAAGGGTTTGTTTATTTCGTTTAGTTGTGAATAACTTTTGTAAATCTCTGTAGTGATATTTGTTTTGTTATTAATGTATTCGAGGTAACTAGAATGTTATAAGCGTCAGGATTGTTGCCCTGGCCTGATGATTAATAATTGAGTAAATAAACGGGAAAATAAATTAATATGATTTAAAAAAGTTTGTTTGTAAAAACAAAATTTGTTCAGCAAAGAACATGGTTTACTGATGTTGTTTTTGGAGCGTATGTTGTGTCCATTCATTCAGGTGAGATGCTGAGATTTGATAAGTCACATGGTTAAATCACTGCTATATTGGGTCTTTTCCTCAATGTGGATGTGTAATCATCTGGGATTGGGAATTAGTTTCAATAAGTTTATTTTTATGGCTATGTTGTCCATTTTTAGTATGTCATCTTGGACTTAATAATGTTTTCAGCTACGACTACATAATTAGGATTCTTTTAAGATTTGGCATGAATGATTCCATATTAATTCGTTATGTTTTTTTCTGTAGTAACTAAGGTATTTTGGTGTCAACTAAACTTAAACACTGCTTTTATGTTCATTGCAGCTTCACGGGTAATATCTGATCAGACTGAACTACGTCTTTTGGATCAAAGCCCCAGACGCACAGATATCCTCATGTACAAATGGGGCTGTCGTAATGGGACAGTTGGAGAATTGGTGCAGATTCTTGAAGGCTTGCAGTTGTTTCGGCCCCGTGATGTAATCCTTGAATGTATGCATGATTTTTTTTTAGATTTTTTCCTTTCATTGTATAATGTCATTTGCTTGCTTCTGTTGTCTCTACCACATCTGATGCCCTAACCAGCCAGATTATCAAATGGTTTTCGTGGTTGTTATGAAACTCGCTTCATCTTTATTCATGCACTTTATTGTCAAGGAACTCCCAGCGTTTCACATTTAAATTGTGAAGAACAAACAAGCACAATGCTGTCAAATGTGACATGTTTCTGCTGTGATCACACAGAGAGAAAGAAAGAGAATGCAGATTTGTTATAATGACTAATTTAATTGCAAATGAGATTGAAATCAAGCCATCTATACACTATATTTGGTTTAGATTTTTTAAGATTCTTACCTATTTTTTGGTCTATCTTCAGTAATAATGTTAGAGCAGTGTTGTTACTGTTAACTAAAATGACTTAAAGGATTTTTTGTTTTATATATGTATACACGCACACAACTTTATATCTATTAGATAAAAAGACTAAAATTAAGAGAACTGTAAGAAAAAAAAAAAAATAGAAATATTGCCTTGGTAACCATCTGAAATAAATCCGTTTGAGTTGAAATATTAAAACTGGAATAAAAATAAATGAAAGCTAAATATAATTTAAAAAAATACTATAATAAAAATGACAAGCACATAACAAAGTGACTTAAACTGAAACTAAAATGAAAACTGAAAATATAAAAATAAAAGCTAAATCAAAATAAATAAATAAAAAACCTTTATAATGATACGTAGATAATACTAAAAAACACTGTATAGATTTGTAATTTTAGAGAAATGTACCAACTGATATATTTCAGTTTTGTGCAATTTATTATAGTTGGATAACAAATCCATTAATGTACTTTTGTATGCATTTCCAAAGGTAGACGTATACCGCAGTGTCATTCGGAGCAACAGTCAGCTTCAACGGTACCACAAGCCACTGCATGTCAAACCGATACAGTCAGCTTTGTCGAAGAGTTTCTCCCTGTCCATCCTGGTAACATCTTATACTTTCTATAGTGCTTGCACCTGATGATATCAGTGGTAAAAATATATTTTTTATATACGTTTTGTTTTTCCAGAAATCAGGCCTCTACCCAAGCCTAGCCCTCCACCGCCCGATCTGGACTCCATTGATTCAAGAACCTCAAATCTAGCTGTAGAGGTGCTTTATTTTATTTTTTTAAAAATTTAATAAAATAAATGTATTAAAAAAAATCAGCCATTAAAAGTATTAATAAAAAAAGACTTGATAGGTTTGAGCGGTCACTCTGTTTTTGCGTTGTCGAGGCACTAGTCAGCATGACTCTTCCTTTAGCCATCATGTTTTTCTTCCCTTCAGTTTCTTAATCCACTGAGACTTTTTTTTTTTTCACAGTGCCCATGCAAGAACCATGTAGATCCCCCGCCTCTTTACTCCACTGCGATGAGCTGGCCGTTTGAGGAAATACAGGGAGGCACATGCAACTTTTCCCCATGCAAGCAGATTGGTGAAGGAGGTTTCGGGCACGTGTATAAAGCTGTGATGAGAAACACTGAGTTTGCTGTGAAGAAGCTGAAAGAGGTACTAAAACAAACATCTATGAGTTTGCTCGTTCTGTTATTGAGTCATTCAGTTCGTTTCTTAAACATACATGTCCTTTCTCTCTCTTTTTCATTCGCATGTTCGGAGCAGGACTCTCATTTGGATTGGAATGTCGTGAAGGAAAGTTTCAGGACGGAAGTGGAAAACCTCTCACAGTAAGAAACTGTCTGTCCATCCTCAGCTCCTGTGGCTTATGCTTCCTTCTCACGTGCTTTAAATCTGTCCTTCCTGATTTGTCTAAAGGCACCCACGCACTACAAGATAATTGAGTCTATTTTGGGCCAGTTCTCCCCTTCCGATGATCCTAGGTAAAGTCCCAAATATCTTGATAGCTCTACAAATTATCTTCAGATTTTCTTGTGGGGTGAGGTGTGTTAAGAGTAATTGAATCTGCTCTGAAGAACGTCAGGGCCGCAGCCATCTCCAATCATAAATATCCAACATGTTGAATATTTTTCGATCAGAAATCCTGCTGTGTGGGGGGATCCTAGGGAACAAACATGCATGGACTCTAGATTGTCACATGGAATGAAACGATACCCAATCAGAAAGCGGGCTGATGGAAGACAGAAGCATAACACAACTTCATTCAGACCTTCTTTTTCCCCCCAGCAGATTTTCTGTAAAAAGCAGTCCAAACACTATTATCGTCTTTTCTCCTTGCCCGTGGTCTGCCATGATGTGCACAGTCGGCATTTGTTGTTCGTGAATGGAATCTGTTAGTGTGTGATGTGCTTGGTCACATCGCGGCACCCACACACTGTAGAAACAAAACTATTAAATCTGTGGGGTTTTTTTTTATAGTCATGTTTGTGGTCTCTCACATTTTAAAAGACTGATAAGATAAGACAAATCTTTTAGTGTGGGCCAGCCTTTAACCAGCTTTTTTCAGTCTGGCTGTAATTTATTTATGTTTGTTCAACAGAAGTGCAGGACGTGACTTACCCGCTTGAAATTGTATTGCTCTTTATGCACAACACCTTTTCATGAGCCAAAAATGAAAGTCTCCAGCCTACCCTCTTTTTTGTGGTTAGTTGTCATCCTGTTGTCTCTTAATTAGGTCTTTTTTTTTCTGACACATTTTTTCAACCAGCACTTTCAAGCCTTGCTTCCTTTAGCTACTATAATGCTCTCATTAAATGTTAAGTAATACAATCTAAAGCAACATGTTTTTTAATTAGGCTCTTTCTCATTCCGCAGATATAGGCATCCCAACATAATGGACTTTGTTGGCTACTGTATAGAAGGACAAACTTATTGTCTTATATATGTTTATATGCCGAATGGCTCTTTAGAGGACCGACTACACTGTGAGGTGAGTTACCACTTTTGATAGACAATATGGGCTGGGCTTCATGATTTAGTATGTCACTTGAAGGCGTAGTTCAGGCGTAGTCTTTTTTTTTACTCGCCCTCATGCTGTTCCAAACCTGTATGACATACAGTGAAAGTGAATGTGGGGCAAGGCTGTCAAGCACAAGAAAAAAAACCACCTCTAAAAGTAGTTTGTATGACTCATATTTTAAGTGTTCTGAAGTCATGTGATAGAATGAAATTAAATTGTTATTCGCTAAAGATCTTCTCCTCTGTCAAATGTCATTTGCAGACCTGTACATTCAAATATTGTGCATTAAAACTTATTGCGCAAGGTTTGACGTCAATGACAAGATATAGCATGTGTCACTAAGGCTGCGTTCAGACTGCAGATCAGATTTTTTTGCTCAAATGTGACTGATCTTTTCTTCACAAACAACATGGAATCGGATCTTTTTAATTCTGATTTGGCCACTTCTATTCCTAAATCCGATACTGGACAGATGTTTTGCAATGCAACCGCAGTTTGAACAGTCATATCGAAATTCATGCCACTTTTTTACGCCACTCCAGAGCAACATTCGTCATAATTCTGCGTTCATGAGTCACTTTAAAGATTTTAAATACCCGAAGTTAAGACAGTTGCGAAAGGTAGTGGGTGAAAGACAGTGATGTCAGAACTTATAAGTATTAAATTGTGAGCTCTATATACAAACAAAACATGAGGGCTCATACCATAAATATTTTAAAAAAACTGCTCTTTTATTCCCCCTTATCCTCCTCTTTGTTTTTTATATCGTCTGCGCTCAAATTAGCTGGCATCCGTGGCAGATCACACTATAAATAAACACTGAATCACTTACTTTAATGTTTTATTTCCATATGACAACGTGCCTTGTTTAAAACCACAATGTGAATAGCTATACCAAAAAAAATAGATCTGAGCAATACATCGGAATTCAGCACTAAAGCTCGGAGTGTGAACTTAATTCTCACTATTTTAAATTATGGACAACTATAGTGATTTTTTGTTATTTCTGCTCCTCATGCACTTAAATTGTATGGAAATAAGCCCTCAGAACAGTCATTTGTGTTTGGAATACTATGAAGGTAAGTAAGTAAATGATGACAGAAGTTAATTCTATGTGATCTAACCCTTTCAAGGTATTTAAGGACAGCAACGCCCTCTCTTGGTCACAGCGTGTAAATGTGGTACTGGGCACTGCGAAAGCTATTCAGTACCTGCATTCTTGCTCACCTGCACTTATTCATGGAGATATAAAGAGGTGAGTGCAAGAACATGTAAACCACATAAACACTACCATTCAAAAGTTTGTGGTCAGTATTTTTTTTTATTCTGTTTTTTTTTTAAATACTTTTATTCAGCAAGGATGCATTAAATTGTTCAAAAATGACAGTGAAGACATTTTATAATGTTACAAATGCTTTTCTTTTGAGCCTTCCATTCATCAAAGAATCCTGGAAAAACAAACGTCGTGGTTTCTACAAAAATATTAAGCATCTCACCTGTTTTGAACATTAGTAATAATACGAAATGTTTCTTGAGCACCAAATCAGCATATTAGAATGATTTCTGAAGGATCAATGATGCTGAAAATTCAGCTTTGCCATGACAGAAATAAATCACATTTTACAATATAATAAAAATAGAAAACTGTTATTTAAAATTGTAGTAATATTTCAGAATATTACTGTTTTTACTGTGGAAGTGACAGAAAATTCAGTAATTGTGGGTTTTTTATCTGATTTTGTTTTGCTTGAATACAATTGCAAACGGGTATCTTTGAAATCACTTACTTCTTACCGAAAATTCTCTAAAAAGCCAAACATCCCAGCTTGAGCTTCTGAGAATCACACTGTTGTTGCATAAAAGGTTGGAATCATATTGACCCAGGTGACCATCCAACTCAGGGGTTTAGATCTGTTTGATTCATTCCCCCCTGGTGCCTTTAGTGCAATGTGAGTGCAGCTGTTTGCAGTGACTTCAGGTTTTACAAATGTGATGGGCGCAAAGTACTTTTAGGGGGTTTAGATGGGTTTAAGTCATGAAAAACTAAATAACTTCAAGCTTTTGGGTCTCTTCACTTGTTTGATACTGCTGTCGTTAAAACACCAGCACCAGAAAAAGAGAAATTTTCAAGCATGAATTCCTACACTAAAATAAAATCAACTGCAGCCCCATTTGCTTTTTGTTGAATATATTGTTCACTTAAGTCAAATGAATAAAATGCGTTGCAAATGCCATTATATGTTGGTTTCATGTTAACCATTAGGGTTGCACCAGGCTTCTTTCACAAACCAGTCATCTTCCCTCAGCTCTAACATCCTTTTAGGGGATCACCTGGAGCCCAAGCTGGGGGACTTTGGATTGGCGCGTTTATGTCGGAGCCCCGGCAAAACCCCAGGCAAAACGTCCACGGTGGCTCGTACTGCAACGGTACGGGGAACTCTCGCATACCTCCCAGAAGAATACCTGAAGGATGGACAGCTAGGAGTGGAGATCGACATCTACAGCTTTGGAGTGGTGAGAAGCATCTTTTAAGACATGCATTGTGAAAGCAAAATCTCATTAAAGGGTTACTTCACCAAAAATGAAAATTCTGTCATTAATTACTCACCCTCATGTCGTTCCATACATTAAAGACTTTCATTCATCTTCGGAACACAAAGATATTTTTAATGAAATCTGTGGGAATCTTTCGGTCCCTCCATTGACATTCTATGCAACTACCACTTTGATGTTTCAAAAAGTTTATAAAGAGATCGTAAACTAAGCGGTTTAGTCCAAATTTTCTGAAGAGACTCAATCGCTCTATATGATAAACGGATTGAATTTAGGCTTTTATTCACATATAAACGTTGGTCACCGAACTTGAACAGAAGCTCAATTAAACCTGCTTGATGCTTGAGAACAAATGTCATTGGTTCTTGCGGAAGCTCAAACGTGCTGCGTAACACGAGAATGAACCTCATAGGTTCTCGCATATCAAGCAAACATGATTGAGCTTCTGTTTGCCATAACTGATGTGCGAATGTAATAAAATTAATTCTGTTCACGATATTTGTACTAAAATTTGGACTAAACCGCTTGATTCATATGGATTAGTTTTACGATGTCTTTATGAACTTTTTGAACCGTCAAAGTGGTAGTGGCGTTGACTGTCAATGGAAGGACCGAAATCTCTCCGATTTCATTAAAAATATCTACATTTGTGTTACGAAGATGAACGAAAGTCTTACAGGTTTGGAACGACATGAGAGGGAGTAAATGATGACAGACTTTTCATTTTGAGGTGAACTACCCCTTTAATAGCAAAAACTTATTATAACGTCGACCACCTGATTGTACTCAAAAGTTCACCATCATCAACAATATTTGATGGCAATAACATTCAATCTGGGCTGAGATCCACAAAAAAGAACCCATTGAAAATGGACTGCGACCCCATCACACCTAATGAGATTTCAGCTCACTTTCAAGGCCAATGTAAAAACTACTTTTTGGTCCACTTAAATGGGCGTGAGTTGTTGTTATTTTAAGAAGGACCCACCCTTAATTTAAATGAAATCTTTTATGGTTCATGTCCGTAAACAGATGCTGCAAACGTCTTTCCATCTTTGATAAAGTAACACTCCAGTTTCTCTCGTACCGCAGGTCATGCTAGAGATACTTACTGGACGGCTGGCTCTTGAGGTCGATGGCCAGTCTAAAACTGTTTACTTGGTGAGAAGAGCTGAAGTCATATTATAGTAACAGTTGTTAGTGTAGAGTTGGTGTTAATGGCTGGTGATTTAATCTGTTCTTTTTCACAGAAAGATCTGGTTATAGAGGTGGAAGATGATGGGAGAAATTTTAGCAAAGGGAAGCACTCGCGGGAGCTGTCCTATGCTCACGCAGCGGAGAACATCTGCAGGAAACATCTGGATCCTCGATTAATAACTAAAGACTCACCTAACCCTCATGGATCAATGGAAATTTCTCAAATGGCATGTCAATGTTTAGAACGACGGAGGAAGAAGAGGCCTCCCATGACAGAAGTAGGATAATCTATTCAAATGATATTTATTTGTAATAAGTTATTTTAAATTGTAATACTGTAATATTTCACAATATTACTGTTTTTACTGTATTTCTGATCAAATAAATCCAGCCTTGGTGAGATTTGAAGAGACTTTGAAGAGTCTTTGTCTTGAAGAGACTTCTTTCAAAAACATTAATTAGTTCTTAATTACTCTAAACTTTTGAACTTTTTGAATGGGATGTAGTCACGAAATACTAAATTATGACTTTCTGGCTAACAATTGGACACCACAAGTTTTGGAAACAATAATACCCCTTCATAATAATGTTTTAGTTCGAATTATGAGGCTTATTCTGGCTCTATTGGTGTTTTCTAGGTGTTCAAAGCACTTCAAGATGTGCATTTAGGTTTGAAGACCTCTGGCAGATCGACCACGGTCAGAATATCTCCTGTATCTCATCCCTCCACCCCTGAGCCTCTGCGCTCTTACAACAGCTCCCTGGACTCTCTCGCCCATCAGTTCTCCAAACTCCACCCTCAAGAGAACACATACCCCTGCCTTCATAAGCCTATCTTTCCCACCTTGGCCTCTGAAATGACTCCGTCTAGCTGCTTAGAGTCAGAGTTGAATCCTGACTCATGGGCTTCACATTCCTCTGGCATGCCATGTGAATCAGATGAGAGTCAAGGCTTTTCTCAGTACTTGACAAGTCACTGTAGCAGACCTCAGTCGACGTCATGTGGGGCCTATGGTGCTCAGAGCACTAAAATAAACAGTTCTTTAGAGGAAAACCCATCACAGTCCAGTCCGAATGAAGGTAATATTTGTTATTTAAACCGATAGATTAGGAACATCATAAATATTTAAATAAGCATTTTTCTGAATGTATGTTATTTATGCATGTATCATATCTTTCTGCTTGTCCCTTTTTCATTGTCTGTCTGAATATTTACAGATTTTTCTGACCAGAAAGTGTTTATCAACCCTGTGAGGCAGCGACTAGTTGAGAAAATTGAGCTTTATGAAGAGGGGAGGATTTTAACTTCTGATCTGCTATCATCAGGAGACTCGTTATGTAAGTGTCCAAATCAATTGTAAATGGATTCCACAACTGTATAAAAACAAATGTTTGTAGGGGACTTTTCTGGGTTCTTCAGGCAACACAAGAAGCTGCTTTAAGATGGAATTTCATTCAAGCTGAGCTGATAATGACCCATGTAGTATAGTCATGGATGCTGGTTATCATGAATGCATCTGTTTGATTGGTACTTTGAATGCATCACAAAGGTCACAAATTGCCATTTATAACTTAAAGCGCTACTGTAGTGACAAATATAAGGCCGAATACAAGACCCCCCATTATCTAACCAAGCCCAGTAAGCAATAGACACATTTTGTATGCATTATTTGAATGCTTCAACAAACTGATACACGTTCGGTTCAACAAATACAATTGAACTAATATATACTGTGTATATATAAACTCAGTAAAAAAGAAACCTCCCTTTTTCAGAATACTGTATTTTAAATAAACTTTACTGACCGTTATTGGAACCTGTTTAAACAATTTTTTACAATGAATCATAAACAATTGCACCTGCACCTGTGAAAAAGTCCTTAGGGCATTAAGAGTTTACATTTGATATTTTCCACAGATTATATGGAATACCAGATCATTTTCTGTGACATTTGTTCAGTTTATGTCTGTTGTTGTTCAGTTTATGTCTGTTGTTGAATCTTTTTATGTTCATACAAATATTTACACGTTAAGAAATTTGTTTGGGGGGGGGGGGGGGGGGGGGGGGGGGGTTGAAAGTGAGGACGTTTCCTTTTTTGGTGTGTGTATGTTTGTGTGGAGCTACATGCATTTATAAAAGCCACAAATATTTAATCACTATAAACCACTTCATTATAATTTTCATTAGCATTAACAAACATTATTCAGTGCATAGCAGTTTAGTTCTGCAGTTTCTTGTTGTGACATTATAATAATTTAATCTACAAAACAAATGCAATTTACTAAATATTAAGTTAAAAAGATGGAAGAGGATCTTTCCAAAATGTGTTGAGACAATTTTTTGTGCTTATAGAAGTTACCCGTTAATTGAATTTAAAATGATATATAATTTATATACATTGTTGTTGTTTTTTTTCATTATTTTGTAGACCGAGGGATGAGTGCTCAAACAAGGGAGCCAGAAGAGAGTGATGAGTTTGCAAGTGAGACACCTGGACTCAACATTCAGTCACCGGCTGCAGTTTAACACTGGATGTTTGGAAGAAAGTGCCGAACAATTGTTAAAATATTATACAAAATATTCATGAGTGTCTTTATGGTACTTTTTTACGGTTATGGTAAAGAAATTACCTCCATAAATACCTTGGCCAAAGGTATTTTTTATTTATGGTAATAGCAAATGAAAAGTGGTATGGATAATGAAAGCTCGGAAGTTGTGAACCTGTGAATCTTGAATGACAAGTTAGATGGAAAGATATAGAAGTGCATAATTTATTGTTATACGCCTGTTATTTTGGCGATCTAATATCTGTCTGTTGTTTTTGGCTTAGTTCTCAGAGGCAAATGGCTTTTTATAGCATAAAGTCAAGTGTATGGTTTATGGCAAAAAGACCTACATGTATGAGTACTATTTAACATGAATGACTCATCTATCTCTATGGTACTAACTGGTGATTGTTGTATAAATTGAATTAAACATTTAGCCTGTGCGGTTTTCATTATGCATATTTTTAATTGTCAGCAAACCTACAGCAATAATATAACAGCTTTATTTGAAACACAGCATATGTTTCCATCAGAGGCCATATTCGATATTCCTACATTCAGCCCATTGCTTTTTAAAGAACCATTTTTCCAAAATGTCAAAAAGATTATTTTGATTCACACTCTTAATTTTTGTTTATGTTATTGTTTATTGTAAACACTGACTTGTAAAATGTTTTTACTTAAAAATTTGTTTTAGATGCATGTATTGAAATCTGTTGTTTTGAAAGTTTTGATAATTTATCAAAACACTGGGTTTTTGTGAAATGGAACTCTTATGTGTGTTGGTAGGAGTTTTATAAGCATACGCTATATTATATGTATTATACGCATATGAATTATATTATTATTAGATCATTTTTTTCATGCAGAGATCATGAAAATTAGAGAAATCATTGTTAAATTTACTGGAAAAATTGCTGTATTTACCGTAGTTTGTTACATAATACACACACACACACATATGTATATATATATATATATTCTATAATAGATGTTTCTATGTCCCAATGGTGGTTTTTTTATTAAAACCAACAAATGTCCTCCTTTTTATATTTTTATTATATGATCACATTAAAGATCACAAAACTTGCACATTTTTTCCCTTAATTTATTTGTGTTCCCTTTTACCAGACCCAAACTGAATCTGAAACAAAATATGTACATGTTTAAAACTACGACAACCTAAACATAGTGAAATAAAACATTTCAATATTTATGTGAAAATTATTAATATATATATATTTTTTTTTAATATATAGATGTAATTTACTCTATTAGAGATATACAGATTATGTATATGTATTTAGATATATTCATTTATATTCTACATTCTAATAATGCTTTGTACTCTAACAAATGCTTTGTTTTACAACACACTACAAAATGGTATTTAGGTTTAAACTAGTAATCTATTCCAGATTGCAGAGCATATAGTTGAGTGAATGGAATGTGATGGTACAATTTATTTATTGAACAAAATATATAATGGCATTCATAAGTGCCAAATAAATAAGCAAGGTACACCAATAGAATTTGTGAAAACAATGTACAAATGAACAAAGAGGGATAATTTCATTCATCTTGCAAAAAATGTGTCTCTTATCATCCCAGCAAATTTGCAGGCCGGTTTACTATTTTTAGCCTATATGATAGAAAGTTGTTACAAAGATAATGTTTAAATACAGAAGAATACAGTTTTGTCTTCATAAACTTATTAAATTTACGGATAAAGAATTTACTCAAAATCAACATTACTTTATTTTGCCTTTTTGTCATCCAACAACATTCCAAACACAATATGGTTGGTTTAATAGAAAAAGTAGACAGTTTTTAACTAATACACTCTCAAAAATAAAGGTTCTCTACTGGCATCAATGGTTAATCATCCATGGAACCTTTCATTTCACACACACACAAAATAACTTAAAAATAACTTACACATTTTATAGCTTAAAATGTTCTTAACACCAAGTGTTGAACAACTGTTCAAAGTTTATTGTGGTTCTTCTATTGCATCGTTGCGAAAACCCCTTTTTGGAACCTTTATTTTTTAAGAGTGCAAGTCATATCTTCCCAAAAAGATCTCAATGCATAGAGTAGGGATGCGCGCGCTCTAGAGCCTGAACTATTGAGCGCTTGTCAGTTGTCAAGAAGATGGCGGCTTCCTGGGCGGCATGAAAAGATGTAGAGTTAGCAATATCTACAGTGAAAGGCACACCCAGGGTTGAATTCGTTCTCCGAGTCCTCTCTTGAGATTTTAAAATTAAGTTAACGAATCGGAACGAGTAAGTATTTTGTGCCAGGCAATGACAGAATCCGAATATTTTGCAGCTTTTTGTGGCGGCTAACGGTACATCCGCCATTTTTCTTGAGGGAAGCTAAGCGAGTAGGTTAGCCAGAGACGAAACCATAACAGAAGTTATTGAACTGTGCATCTCGAATAAAATGCCATTTGCAATTCTAACAGTAAATAAACATGAAACATGTACCATTTTCTCTGGTGTGCCAAATGAGTATGTAGAATTTGCAATGTTGTAATGAGCTATGTAGCATTGAAGCTAACTGGCTGCCCTGGATCTCATTGAACATTTCAGATAGAGTGCTAATGCGGCTAATAGCTAAGTTAACAACAGCAGCAGCCGATGTACGTTATTCTTTTTAGTCCTCTCATCGCTGTTTTGTAGCAAGAAAGTGTGTATTTTAAAAGTAATATGGTGTATTTTTTTTTATAAATATATAAATGCATTTGGATGATCAAAAAAGCACTAAGCTTTTGTCCAGAGGGGTGGATTGTTTGGTTTGTTTATCAAGATGGCGGCACCCAGACAAGAGAGGCGTGAAAAATCCACATATCACATAAACCTACGATATTAACCTCTATTAGCATTTATTTTAATGCGTACTTTGAACGCGTAACTTTTTTTGTTCTTTAACAAATTTAAATTTAATGCGCGATGATTCTTTATTTTTATAACTATTATGGTATGATTTCTGTGATATTACATTCAATATTTTGATGCTTTTTAAAAAATCGTAGCCCGGTTATTACATTATTTTTTGGGGTACATTTTTCGCCGCCCATTTTTTAAAAAATGTATTTATTATTATTATTTTCACCCCTCTTTTCTAATCACTAGCTTGTTTTTTAATCGCCACCTGTTATGTTATATTATTATTGGTTTCCATAGCTCATTTCTATACATTAGCTTGTATGTGTTTAATTGTAATTTTTTTACCGTCACTTATTTTATTTTTTTACTATACATTTATTATTTTTTCCACCGCCCATTTATATTCACAAGCTTGAATTTTTTTAAATACCTATTTTTATATCACCCATTTCTATACTCGAACCTGTATGTGTTAGAATTTTTTTACCGTCTTTTTTTTTTTTTTACTATTTATTTATTTATTTTTTCTCACCGCCCATTTCTATTCACTAGCTTGTATGCGTTAGATTTTTTCCACCGCCCATTTCTGTTCACTAGCTTGTATGTATTAGCTTAGCCCCTTTAGCAGCTAACTAGGCGCTCGTGCTGGTAGCGGTTAGCTAGCCTCTGCAAGATGGCGGCATACACATCCCCATCGAGCTTTTCTTTTTCTCTTAGAGACATTTAACCCAAACATGCTTTTTCGTTTACTAAACGGAGATTCAAGAAAAAAATACACAGGAGCTCACCTGCATGTAATGTTGTGTATCTGTAGTTACTTTCCTTTATTTCTCCCGGAATTCGCGTTTCTGCAGCCGCCGGCGTCCGTATATTTATTTTCTTCTCGTGATGAAAAGCGTCTTTTGCCGCTAAAATGGCGGTTCGGGCAGATTTGAGCGGCTAACATGCTAACCGGCCAACATTAATCACACGCTATACTTTTGGTTTCTGAAGCGCACAAACACTAATATTTGTTATAACGGGATTTTCAGTACATTTGGGGCAGCGTTTGGCCAGAAATAACCTTGTGAAATTCGAACACAATTTGGTGACCTAGTTAGCTCGCGCGAGGCTACCTTGTTCTAGTGGGCTAATCCGGTTAGCACAAAGATTTTGACACACGAATGCTGTTGAAATCCGAACTAAAATCAGCGCTGTGCGTGGGATTTGTGTTTCGCTAGAGAAGTGGACATGGCTTCTTCGGGCACCTCGGTTCTGCATCCGCGCTGGAAGAGGGTTTTGGGCTGGTCTGGCCCGGTTCCTCGCCCGAGACACGGACACCGAGCTGTAGCCATTAAAGAGCTGATGGTGGTGTTCGGCGGAGGGAATGAAGGCATTGTGGATGAGCTGCACGTCTATAATACAGGTAAGGATGTTATTCTTTTACAATAAAGCGGTTATTTGTGCACGTACTTGCGTTTTATTTCAGTAGCATTTAGCTCACTTATGTTATTAGCCAAATTCTGTCCGTTCTGCTATGTCTTGTTGGTCAGATGTATTGTTTTGGTTTTTACAACCGCTGTTTGGCAGCTAAAATATTGTTGCATTTATGCAGGTTTAAGTTACACGGCTGCTTTTATATTTGTTTAGCAATAATTTATGGACTAATTGTTTACATATACAATGTTAGCCAGGTGCATTAGCGCAGTTAGCGGCTAGACCAAATCTGCATAAGTGATCTGCTACCTAAGCTAACTAGCCGTAAAGAATGTGCACACAATTATAGTACCCTTGCTTGTGCAATTCAAAACTCACACCATCATGTAACGTTAGCGTTTGCACTAACATTAGCGCACTTAATGTGGGTTCATCATCTGCAGAATATGATGTTGCACTTATGTGCACTATGGGGTTGTTCTGTTTTGTTTTAAGATGTTTGTGTCAGTTAGCCAGCTAACGCTACAGCACTAGCCAAGCATTGGAACTGGCACGCCAAGAATAATGCAAAGAGAAATGGCGGGTTAAAAGAACGCCATCTACGTCATCACAACACACATGCCACGCCCACAGTATTTCCCGCATTTCCACGTGAATACTTCTAGGATGAATGGAAGAGTTTGTGATTAACAGAATTTCAGATGTGGATAATTTCATTGATTTTTAAATAATGTTGAAAATTTTGATAAGGTCTGGGGACTGTTATGAAACAGTAGGAAGTAAATTCACTCCAAAAAGCATAGTTTTACGTTGAAAATATATATATATATATAAATACTATATGCTGTTAAGTGATTATTATTAAGATCATGATTTAAAGATGCCCTACATTTGCATGTTGCTCATGGGTCATTTTTTTTTAATTTTGGAAGCTGTTTGTAATAATGCAGAACCAGTATCATTCATTGAGATACTATTATAGTGTCTATACTAGATGCTGTTACAGATTTAAAATTTTTAATTCGTTTTTAAAAAATTTAGTAGTTGTTGTTTTTGTTAAGTCTTTTACATGAAGTTAAACTAAATTAAAATGAGAAATGTTGAGCTGAAATATTATTAAATTTTTTTTAAGTTTTCATATTTCTGTTAACGAAAATGTTTTAGTTAACTATAATTATCATGTGCAAAACAGACTGAAAGAATGTGATGCCTTGCAAGACGCCACTGAAAGAACTTTATTCATCTAAACCACTATGATGCAACAATGTGTTTCTCAACAGCCACCAATCAGTGGTTTATTCCTGCTGTCAGGGGTGATATTCCTCCCGGCTGCGCTGCATATGGATTTGTGTGTGACGGCACCAGACTCCTTGTGTTTGGGGGCATGGTTGAGTACGGAAAATACAGCAACGATCTTTATGAACTACAGGTAAGCCTATCAGCACCATCTTTAAATCTCAAAGGTAGAGCTTAAAAGAGGAGGCTATTGTTTTCATTACCTCTTTCTCATAAAATCAGCCCTAACTTTGTAATAATTCCCTCATTTCTGTCAAATACTTTAAACAGGCCAGTAGATGGGAGTGGAAACGTTTAAAGCCCAAAGCCCCCAAAAATGGCCCGCCACCATGTCCTCGTCTGGGACACAGCTTTTCTCTAGTTGGAAACAAATGCTACTTGTTTGGTGGACTGGCAAATGACAGTGAAGATCCCAAAAACAATATTCCCAGGTAAAAGATGGAGCAAAACTAATTCATGAATGCTTGAGCAGCAGATCCACAATTGAATTATTTTTCCATTTTTACTCCAGATACCTGAATGACCTCTACACACTCGAGCTACGCCCGGGGTCAAACGTAGCAGGCTGGGACATCCCTATTACGTACGGTGTGCTTCCCCCTCCTCGCGAGAGCCACACTGCTGTTGTCTACACAGAGAAAACGTCCAAAAAGTCTCGTCTCATCATCTACGGCGGCATGAGTGGTTGCCGTCTTGGAGACCTCTGGACCTTAGACATAGGTGAGAGAAAGTATTCATAGTTTTGAAACGGAGGCCTGGAAGGCAAAACATCCATAGAACTGCAACACAGGCTTGTAAATTTTCTATTGGTTTCAATCAACAAGCATTTAGATCACCTCTCAATAGAAGGAAAACTAAAACTCAAAAAAAAGTGTGAGCTTTGAGCATTTGTGATCCATATATAGCACCTGCTGCAGTATTTCAATCACTTAAAACAGCAGGACATTCTTATGAAAAACACTTAAAGGGTTAGTTCACCCAAAAATGAAAATTAAGTCATTAATTACTCACCCCCATGCTGTACCAACCCCGTAAGACCTTCGTTCATCTTCGGAACACAAATGAAGATATTTTTGATTAAATCTGAGAGGTGGATCACTGCTACATAGGCTGCCAGAGGGAATGAAACTTGACGGCCCAGAAAGTCATTAAAGAACATGTTTAAATAATCCATGTGCCTACAGTGGCTCAACTATAAGTTTATCAAGCGGCGAGACTATTTTTTTCCCGAAAAAAAACATAATAACGACTTTATTCGACTATTCCTTTTCATTCCTTGTTGGCCTGAGACGAGAGTTCAAGAGATTTCCACGACGCATGCGCGAGAACTGAACAAGAAGTATTAGAAGAAGAACGTTCTCTTCTCAGTTCTCGCGCATGCGTCGTGGAAATCTCTTGAACTCTCGTCTCAGGCCCACAAGGAAGAAAAGGAATAGTCGAATAAAGTCGTTATTATGTTTTTTTTTTTTCGGGAAAAAAGTATTCTCGTCGCTTGATAAACTTATAGTTGAGCCACTGTAGGCACATGGAATATTTAAACATTTTCTTTAATGACTTTCTGGGCCGTCAAGTTTCATTCCCTCTGGCAGCCTATGTAGCAGTGATCCACCTCTCAGATTTAATCAAAAATATCTTCATTTGTGTTCCGAAGATGAACGAAGGTCTTACGGGGTTGGTACACCATGGGGGTGAGTAATTAATGACTTAATTTTCATTTTTGGGTGAACTAACCCTTTAATGTACTAAAACAGTGATAAAATATAAAATTAAGTATACACCTTATTAATCATGCATACGATATACAGGTAAGCAGATGACCCCGGAAAATGAACGTATCATGCTAAATGGTTAAGCGTTTTCTATGGAAAAGCACTTAACGAGAAACTGCGTGTTGAGTTTATATTCTGGGTTTATCTGCTCCAGGTGATCGTTCCTATAAAGGTGTGATATCAAGGGAAAACTATGAATTGGCTTAAAATGCACTCACTGTTTTGCAGATACTTTAACCTGGAACAAACCTGGCATAAGTGGAGCGGCACCTTTGCCCCGCAGTCTCCACTCTGCGA
The DNA here is from genome assembly GCF_051911475.1 of Siphateles boraxobius. Classification (NCBI taxonomy): domain Eukaryota; kingdom Metazoa; phylum Chordata; class Actinopteri; order Cypriniformes; family Leuciscidae; genus Siphateles; species Siphateles boraxobius. The sequence continues at coordinate 32,096,693 of NW_027509219.1, forward strand.
CCACTATAACTAACAAGTAAGTTATAACTTTCTCAAGCTTGTTTAAACATACAATGTTTATTTAAACATTGACTATCTTCAAGATTGGAAATGATTGATGAAAAACCAATACTGCATTTTGGGTGCAGAATTTAAAGTGACATCGAATCATAAATGACTTTCAGAGTAGGTCTGCGGTAGCTGCGGTAGTCTGTTACACGATGTTTCGGCCATACACTGATTACATTATCGGCACCGCCCCCACTGTCGTTTAGCTTTCTTATAGAATAAAAACCATGTAGTTAAGTTGGACGATGGATGCTACAATTATAAACTGAAAGCGTCTGCTTGCTCCATACAGCACGAGCTGCAGAGTCGCAGCACAGTGCAGCAGGAGTCAGATTTCACTTATCACGTGACGAGAGTAAGGAGAGATGACTGACAAGACGATGCCAGAGGATTTGGTGCCCAACAGATCCTGAGTGTCAATGACAAATATCTAATCTTGTAAAATGTGGGGTCAGTACCGCCGCTCCCTATACACAGAGTATGCGTGACTGCGAATTCGAAAGTGAAAAGCGAGAGCACATTCAAAAATGATTTCAATACCCCGCATATTGATAGTGACTCCCTGACGTCTTCCAATTATGATAGTGGCTCCCCCCGTTTGCTGTGTTAAAGTAAACCGTGTATGAAAAAGTTTTGCGTTTGTAGTTCATAATAGAAAGGCAAGTTCTACGCAGCGCTCGTATAGCATTGGCATTCAGCGAACCTGGCAAGTGATCGGCTTTATATCGAATATCGGCATCTGCAATGGCCATTAAAAAATTAACATTGGTTGACCACTAAAACAATTGTTTGTTTAAATTATCTTGCATTTAAATAACAAATTTCCTTTTGGAAGTGAATAAAATTAGGTACCTCCCACAGTTTTTATTTTTTCCTCACAGAAGATAAATGTGTTGTGAATGCCTTTCCATGTTGACTTCAACCGTGGACTAGTTGGTGTGGACTTCACTAACTTTGGTCTCATGTGTTTGTAGGATGTTTGTGTTTGGTGGATGGGTCCCTCTGGTTATGGATGATGTCAAAGTAGCCACACACGAGAAGGAGTGGAAGTGCACTAACACTTTGGCCTGCTTAAATCTAGGTATGTTTAAGGTACAGCAAGCGATTTCTGAGACACACTGTTGATATTTGAAATTGACAAACAAACACACCTCTCCCTTAATTGCTCCGCCCCCCCAAAATAACAAACACGCTATGCAACACAGGATCCACTAAAGCCTTGTTTATACTTTTATAAAATACTCACCGCAAGCCTCCGCTGATTGCGCGTGCTCCTCCCCAAACGGATGAGGCGTTAATACTTGACACACTCGCCGTTGTACTATTATTTAAAGCGCATACGGCGACACATGTGATGATGTTTGTTTTTATTACAATCCACCAAACCCACACTACACAGGAACAACACCCAGTAAACCTTGAGATTATTACTTGTGACATTAGAACAAAATATGGAGAACATGTATTAAAAACTAAATTAAACAACAATTTCATTAAATAATTTCATTTAGTATCGTGATTTTAAAATAAAAAAAAGGCTTCTGCTATTGTAAGCTCGTTTTGTAATTGTATCGTGATTTAAAAAAAAAAAAAAAAGGCTTCTGCTATTGTAAGCTCGTTTTGTAATTGTATCGTGATTTTAAAATAAAAAAAGGCTTCTGCTATTGTAAGCTGGTTTTGTAATTGTAAAGTTGTACATCCTCGGAAGCCCACGCCCACCGACTGCAACATTCAAGATTCAAATCTTTAGGTGTGCGTCAGGCAGCTGTATCACTGGTTGTTGTGTTTTAATGTTTTTGTTAGCCTATCCAGTTTAACCCACTAGATGCGGAGCTCCTGCGTTGTTTATTCAAAACATTGCAGAAATAGAGAAGCTCAATGCAAAGAAGATTTTAAATGTTATGCACTTAATTTTTGCACCGTCATGTTATATCATTGCTTTGAATAAAAAAAAATTAATGCGGTGCCTTTTTATATTTTGCTCATTGCACCAAAAGCTACAGTGGGCTTTATCGGGTTAAAAGAGAACTGTTTCTGATTACTTAAAATGCTTCCTCTGCTCATAGTTCACAGCTTATGTGTTTTACCATTGCTGACCTTGACCTTTATTTCCTTCAGACTCAATGTCTTGGGAAACAATCTTGATGGACACTCTCGAGGATAATATCCCACGGGCCAGAGCTGGACACTGCTCTGTTGCTATTAACAATAGGCTGTACGTCTGGAGTGGAAGGGACGGCTATCGCAAAGCCTGGAACAACCAAGTTTGCTGCAAAGATCTGTGGTATTTGGAGACAGGTGAGTTGAGTTGATAAAAATCCATTCTCAGATGCATCTCGATACTGTCTTCAATGAATGATACGATTCTGAAAACTTGGAAATAAATTCTGAGCTTAGTTTTCAACAATGTATTTCATTGTTTTCCCTTCCAAATACTCTGAGAAAGCATAATTTATACAGTTTGGGATGCAGTATATATTTGATGCACATAACTCACTTGCTGATAGATGTCTGCTTTTTAAAGCTCACATGCACTTTGTCTGTTTGTTCTGAAGGAGCATGACTGTATAAGTGGTTAAATGAACTTGCATCTCCCAATGCTTTATGATGCGTCAATAATGTAACAGTTTACACATTATAACAGCCTTCTGTCTGTTCCATCTTGATGACTTTGCTCTCTTTCGTTCTGGTGCACTGACTCGTTCCTTAAACTGAACAGCCAATCAAAGTTCTCGCTCTCACCGATGGCCCCACAGTGATTCAACATGCCGAAACGGCCACAAAAAAATATTGACTGTGTCCGACTAGAGCCAACGGTTTTGGTGTGTCCCAAGGCATTAAGGACAAGACGACACATCTGATATGTTCAAACAAGTGAAGTCTTTATGAGCGAGTAATTTAATCATTTATTCAAACCAATGAAAAAAAATTATATAAAAAAAAATACTGTTTTTTGTTGTCTATTCAGAATAGTGGAAGAATCATGATCTCTTTTTTTCACAATTTTTTTTGTTTGTTTTGATTCTCAGTTTATACAGAGTCATGCAACTCTAATATATTGTGTAAAACAATATATAAATAAAGGTGACTTATCTACTTAGTTATATTTAGTTTTTTTATATTTAATATTTAAATAATTTTGAACATACATTTGTCCCGATTTATTAATTTGTAATTATGTAAAAGCGTGATTAATTTAATAAAAATGCACATTTTATAAAAACTCCCTAATTAATAAGAAAAAAGTGTAGATCAAGAATCATTTTAAAATCGTTCCGGAATCGTAATCAGATTGTGAGTTGCCTAAAGATTCCCATCTCTAGTATTACCATCTCAAACAACATTTAAAATTCATAATCTCGTATTTTGCTATCAGATCGTCCTCAGCCCCCATCACGTGTTCAGCTGGTCCGTGCCAACACTAACTCTCTGGAGGTGAGCTGGGGGGCAGTGCCTACCGCCGACACTTACCTGCTACAGCTACAGAAATACGACATCCCTGCTGCAACAGCTGCCACATCGCCAACAGTCAACCCCATCCCGTCTTTACCCATCAACTCGCCTAGGAGTCCGGTGCCCGCCACTGCTGCTCCTGCAGCTCAGAGCATGCCCCTCTCTGGGGTCACACTGGTGCCACAAGTCCCTTCCCCCACAACCGCCATGCCAACCAACCCGCTTGCAGCCTCACCTCGTGGACCAGGTACAAATGACTTAATGAATGGCTTTTTGCAATTTGCAAACTGCTGTGCAGTGTTTTACTTTCTGTAAATAATAATACTAATAACTATTTGTGATATTACCAACTCTAACTTATTCTTTTCACTCCAGCTATTCTTAAAGTGGCAGCGCCTCATTCGACCCCTGGGACGTCAGTCGTTACTGTGCGTCAGGCCACTCCTGGAGGAAAATCCCCAGTCACGGTTACATCACTTCCTGCAGGCGTTCGCATGGTTGTCCCTGCACAGAGCACCCAGGGGACGGTATGTAGACTATCAATATCAATAAAGATCTTAAATTAGGGCTGCACGATTAATCAAAATAAAACTTAAATCGCAATGTTTTAATGTGATTATCAAATCACAAAGGCTGCTTTAGTAGCTAATTTAATAATTGTAATTTTTACAGTTGTAGTGTAAAATAAAATGTATGTAATATTACTTTATTTTAAAGTGCAATATTACAATAATATATTTTTCTTTTTTTGTTTAGTATTTTCTATATTAACTAACAAATATTAACAATTTCTTTTCTGAAAACACACAATTCTGTTCCTCCCCAAATCGTGCCAGCCCTGTCTTCAATTTTAGTGTCCAGTGTTAAATTTGCATTTAAACCTTAAATGCACTGTAACTGTTTCTGTCTCCAGCCAATTGGCAGCAGCCCTCAGATGAGTGGCATGGCTGCTTTGGCTGCAGCTGCAGCCGCCACACAGAAGATCCCGCCCTCTTCCACTGTGCTAAATGTTCCAGCTGGAGCCACCATCATGAAAACCGTCAATGTTACTCCTGGATCCACAACTGTCAAAGTAGCTTCACCTGTAATGGTAAGTGTCATCTCGAGTAACCAGATCTTTGAATAAACAAAAACCAAAAATGTTTTCAACCCTGCCCCTGGAGACCCACTGTCCTGCAAAGTTTATATCTAATCTGATGTTGTGCTATAGGTAAGCAAAAAGTACTTTGTACAAAAACATTTTAGTTCTAAAATGCTTAGACATAAATAGAATCAACTTCCCTTTCTGGCATCCTTCCAGACATGAATCCTCCTGATATACGCTTCCTGTCTTGTAGCTATTCGTGATTTAATGTTTCTTTGTTCCTATTTCCATTCCAGGTTACTAATCCTGCGACCCGAATGCTGAAAACAGCTGCAGCCCAGGTCGGCACTTCCGCCATCTCTACTTCCAACACCCCGAATCGACCAATCATCACTGTGCACAAATCAGGCACAGTAACCGTAGCCCAGCAGGCCCAGGTTGTTACCACCATGGTCGGAGGGGTCACCAAAACTATAACCCTAGTTAAGAGCCCCATCACAATGGGTAGCAGCGGTGCCCTGGTAAGAACAACAACATATCTGATTTTCTATGTGTAACGAAGGTTCAGTGTAGGGATGAAAGAAGACAAGGGTCGGCGTAACAGGGACTTGTATACTTTATTAAAATTGAAAACAAAATAAAGAATAGGTGCGCCACATGCGCCTTCATCGTAGAAATACTAAAGACACTCTTTCCTGCTGGTTTAGCTCTCAGTCCACTTTTATCAAACTCTTCCCGATGTGTAAACTCATTTAATTCATAAAACTCTCTCCGTAGCACAAATTCAGTCCATTTTTCAGCCAGCAGGTCGCGAGTGTAGATACGAGTCCCCGGTCCTTCTCTCTCCCTCCTCTCATGCAGCAGCTGGCTTTTATGCAGTCTCCCCACACCAATTACTGCAATCAGACACAGGTGTTCGTTATTTTGCACTTGATCCACTTACTTACCGCTCGGTTCCTCCCTCACTCTCCCGCTGCAAACTCCGCAAAACCACACCCCCCTCACTACACTATGCTTAAAAGAAGGCCTGCTTGTCGGCACCGATTGCCTCGTGGGCAAGTGGGCCGACATGTAGTGTCATTGTGCTTCGGGCGACCTGAGTTCGAGTCCTGGCTCGTGGACCTTTCCCAATTCTGTCCGTCCGTCCGTCCTCTCTCTCTCCCTCCCACCTCACTTCCTGTCCTATCCTAGTACAAGTCAAAAACGCCAAAAATAAATCTTAAAAAAAAAAAAAAAAGTAGAGCTGTTTGTTGAAACCCATAGCGCTACGTATCGCAGCGCTGCCCGAGAGGCTATTGCGCTTCGGGCAACCCGAGATCAAATATTGACTCATGGTCCTTTCCCAATACAACCCTCCTCTCTCTCACTTTACTTTACTTTCCGGACTCCATTTTGTTATACTCAGTAATAACCCTTTATTGTTCTCAGATATCCAGCCTTGGGAAGATGATGTCTGTTGTCCAGACCAAACCAGTACAAACATCTGCGGTCACCGGACAGGCTGGAGGCAGTCCTGTCACTCTAATTCAAGTCAGTAGTCCTGCTCATTTGAAGCTCATACATTACGAAATAAATTGTGAATTTTCTATATTGTCATTTATGCTTGTTCCCCCACTTTTTTTTTAGACAAAGACTCCTCTGCCTGCTGGTACCATCCTGAAACTGGTCACATCTGCTGATGGCAAGCCCACCACAATCATTACAACTACCCAGGCAGGAGGGGCTGGCACCAAACCTACTATCCTGGGCATCAGCAGTGTCTCTCCGAATACCGCCAACAAACCAGGCACCACCATTATTAAAACAATTCCTATGTCTGCTATACAACAAGGAGCAACAGGTCTGTTTTACAACTGACTGTTCAAACCATATGTAATCGTAAATTTAAAGAGATTTTAGTTCAATTGAATCTCAGAAGTTATTTATGCACTTTGAGTTAAGACTCACAACCTTGTGTTGTTTATAACTAACCAACAGATCTGTTTATTTACGCATCGTTGCAAGCTCACATGATTTCCTGTTGTGATACCCTGTCTCGTTGCTAGGTGTGACTAGCAGTACTGGCATCAAGTCACCCATCACATATATAACCACCAAGGTTGTTACTCCTGGCACGGGTACTCCAGGGAAAATCATAACAGCTGTGCCTAAGCTAACAGCAGGTGCAGGACAACAGGGGGTCACACAGGTGAGGCCCATTTGTCCTCTGTTTTATGCACATTTAAGTTCATATAGATCTAATTTAATATTTTGAGTGGTCCCTGAATGTTTTATTTGCTCTCAGGTGGTCCTGAAGGGGGCACCAGGACAGCCCGGCACTATCCTGCGCACTTTGCCTATGGGCGGAGTGCGTCTGGTTTCACCAGGCACCGTGTCTGCTGGCAAACCAACGGTTACCACACTGGTCGTCAAAGGCACCACGGGTATGAATATTCAGGCTGTAAACTTTCTCTGAGGTGTAGTTTTATACAAATATCTTAAATTTATACTTCATATCATTAATGACCTATTTGAATTCAGGAGTCACAACTCTTGGTACAGTAACTGGTACTGTATCAACTAGTGCGACAGGGGTCAATTTGGCAAGTGCTAATGCCAGCCTGGCTACTCCTGTCACCACACTTGCCTCCATCGCCACATTGTCCAACCAGGTGATCAATCCCACGGCCATCACTGTATCTGCTGCCCAGACCAGCCACGCCACCGCTACAATACAAGTGAGTCATTGTAACATTTATAATCTTACAAAAGATTTCCATTTCAATATAATTGCTGCTCTTTTGACATTTCGATTAATCAAAAAAAATCATGAAAAAATGTATCATGGTCTCCACAAAAATATTAAGCAGCACAATTGTTTTCAATATGAAAATTTAGTTTAGCTGTCTCAGGAATAAATTGTTTAAACTATATTAAAACAGATTCTGCTATTTAAAATTTTAATGTTTACTGTATTTATGATCAAATAAATGCAGCCTCGGTGAGCATAAGTATAAATTTTAACAACCCCAAATTTTTTAACAGTAGTGCAAAATAACAATTATAATTTGCTACCTATTTTTATCAGTTGTGTATACAGTGGTGTGAAAAAGTGTTTTCCCCCTTCCTCATTTCCTGTTCCTTTGCATGTTTGTCACACTTAAGTGTTTCGGAACATCAAACCAATTTAAACAATAGTCAAGGACAACACAAGTAAACACAAAATGCAATTTGTAAATGAAGGTGTTTATTATTAAAGGTGAAAAAAAATCCAAATCATCATGGCCCTGTGTGAAAAAGTGATTGCCCCCCTTGTTAAAACATACTATAACTGTGGTTGTCCACACCTGAGTTCAATTTCTCTAGCCACACCCAGGCCTGATTATTGCCACACCTGTTCACAATCAAGGCATCACTTAAATAGGAGCTGCTTGACACAGTAAGGTCCACCAGAAGATCCTTAAAAGCTACACATCATGCCGAGACACAAAGAAATTCAGGAACAATTGAGAAAGAAAGTAATTGAGATCTATCTGTCTGGAAAGGGTTATAACGCCTATTACAAAGCTTTGGGAATCCAGCGAACCACAGTGAGAGCCATTATCCACAAATGGCGAAGACATGGAACAGTGGTGAACCTTCCCAGGAGTGGCCGGCCGCCCAAAATTACCCCAAGAGCGCAGCGACGACTCATCCAAGAAGTCACAAAAGACCCCACAACAACGTCCAAAGAACTGCAGGCCTCACTTGCCTCAGTTAAGGTCAGCGTTCATGCCTCCACCATCAGGAAAAGACTGGGCAAAAATGGCCTGCATGGCAGAGTTCCAAGGAGAAAACCACTGCTGAGCAAAAAGAACATCAAAGCTCGTCTCAATTTCTCCACAACACATCTTGATGATCCCCAAGACTTTTGGGACAACATTCTGTGGACCGATGAGACAAAAGTGGAACTCTTTGGAAGGTGTGTGTCCAAGCATATCTGGCGTAGAAGGAACACTGCATTTCATAAAAAGAACATTATACCAACAGTAAAATATGGTGGTGGTAGTGTGATGGTCTGGGGCTGTTTTGATGCTTCAGGACCTGGAAGACTTGCCGTGATAAAAGGAACTATGAATTCTGCTGTCTACCAAGAGATCCTGAAGGAGAATGTCCGACCATCTGTTCGTGTACTCAAGCTGAAACGAACTTGGGTTCTGCAGCAGGACAATGATCCTAAACACACCAGCAAGTCCACCACCGAATTGCTGAAGAAAAACAAAATGAAGACTTTGGAGTGGCCTAGCCAAAGTCCTGACTTGAATCCTATTGAGATGTTGTGGTATGACCTTAAAAAGGCCGTTCATGCTCGAAAACCCTCTAATGTAACTGAATTAGGACAATTCTGCAAAGATGAGTGGGCCAAAATTCCTCCAGGACGCTGTAAAAGCCTCATTGCACGTTATCGCAAACGCTTGGTTGCAGTTGTTGCTGCTAAGGGTGGCCCAACCAGTTATTAGGTTTAGGGGGCAATCACTTTTTCACACAGGGCCATGATGGTTTGGATTTTTTTTCACCTTTAATAATAAACACCTTCATTTACAAATTGCATTTTGTGTTTACTTGTGTTGTCCTTGACTATTGTTTAAATTGGTTTGATGTTCCGAAACACTTAAGTGTGACAAACATGCAAAGGAACAGGAAATGAGGAAGGGGGCAAACACTTTTTCACACCACTGTATTTGTTTTTTGTATGTATATAAATGAATATAAATAACAGTATATAAAGTATTATTATTATTTAGAAATTATTTATTATAGTAAAATAATTGTATTATTATTATTTATTCATTCTTTCATCCAATTAATGGGGACTGGAGATTCTCTCATTTCATAATGTTTATTTTTCCTTTCAGTCGGCAGCCCAGCCTACTCAAGTAACCCTGATCACGACTCCAAGTGGTGCTGAAGCCCAGCCTGCACAGGATCTTCCTGTCTCCATCCTGGCCTCTCCCACCTCAGAGCAACCCTCCACCACTGGTGCTGATGCTGGTGACGGTGCTGGCGATGGTGCTACTACTGTGACGCTGGTCTGCTCCAACCCACCATGTGAGACCCATGAGACTGGTACAACCAACACGGCTACAACGGCTTCTGCCAAAATGGGCACCGGACAGATTTGTTCCAACCCTCCGTGTGAGATGCATGAAACAGGCACCACCAACACCGCAACCACCGCCTCTGCGAACATGGGCAGGGCACAGCAGGTCTGCACCAATCCACCATCAGAGACGCATGATACGGGCACCACCAACACAGCCACTACTGCTAGCTGCAACATGGGGTCTCAAAAGATGGGCACTGTGAACAGCAAGACAGAGGCTTCTTCGTCAGCTACATCCTCAGCCTCTGGTTCAGAACCAGAAACGCCCGCCACAGAGGGCGGTGCTGGCGCCATGCGGCAGGAGACTCTTCGCACGGGTACCACCAACACCTCTACTACCGCCCGCTCCAACATGGGCTCTGACCAGACGGGAACGGTGCACAGCTCCAACAAGAGCCAAGCTTCCATCTCCTCTACTCTGATACCTGTTTGCTCCAGCCCTTCAAGTGAAACGCAAGAGACGGACATCACAAACACTTCAGCTGAGTCTGGTGACGTCCAGCAGGTCTGCTCAAAACCCCCCTGTGCAACACATGAAACGGGCACGACTGATACTGCTGCACAGTCCAGCTCCAGTATGGGAAGTGGGCAAACCAACGTTGTGGAGAGGGTGTGCTCCGATCCACCCTGTGAAACACACGAAACGGGCACCACCAACACGTCAACCCAGGCCTCATCTTCTATGGGTGCAGGACAGAGTGACACCGTGCAAAAAGTGTGTTCCGATCCTCCCTGTGAAACACACGAAACGGGCACCACCAACACGTCAACCCAGGCCTCATCTTCAATGGGTGCAGGACAGAGTGGCACCGTGCAAAAAGTGTGTTCCGATCCTCCCTGTGAAACACATGAAACGGGCACCACCAACACTTCAACCCAGGCCTCATCTTCAATGGGTGCAGGACAGAGTGGCACCGTCCAAAAAGTGTGTTCCAATCCTCCCTGTGAAACACACGAAACGGGCACCACCAACACACCAACCCAGGCCTCGTCTTCTATGGGTGCAGGACAGAGTGGCACTGTGCAAAAAGTGTGTTCCAATCCTCCTTGTGAAACACACGAAACGGGCACCACCAACACGTCAACCCAGGCCTCATCTTCTATGGGTGCAGGACAGAGTGGCACTGTGCAAAAAGTGTGTTCCAATCCTCCCTGTGAAACACACGAAACGGGCACCACCAACACAGCCACCACTTCTACAAGCAGCTTAGAAACTGGAGAAGGAACAGGTATTTATCTATATAACACTTACAGATTGTTTTAATGTAAATATGAACATAATACTTTTGGTTAATTTGTTGTTTAAGTATAATGTTAAATATAATTATATAATAAATAATTATTATTATAATTTGTTTCTAAAACGGAATGCATTAACTAGCTTCTCCAAGCTGATAGAGGTGTGAATCGTCACTGGTTTCACGATTCGATTAAATATCAGGATGCATCACGATGCGTTGCAATATTACTGCACATGGCTACATTTTCGTCAATGAATACAAGTAGTCAGATATATAAACTCCCTTTTTATTTTATCTGCTCCACGAAAGTTCACTTCCTGAATGTAGTAAGAGAAAACTTAAGTCTGAACACAGCAGACGACAGGAGCATTTAGAACTAATAAACACTAGTAAACACTAAAAGCGCTTAATTATTATTGTCTACCAATGTCAGAGTTTCAGTGCACCCCTAATAATTTAGCTCATCTTTGTCCTTTAGCCCAGCAGGGCGGTGATGGACAGAGTGACAGCGGCACCAGCTCAGAACCCACGTCATCTACAGAACCAGCCAATACCACAACACAAAGCAGAGCCATCACCACAGTAACACAGGCCACGCCCACTCCAGGACCATCAGTACCGGTATGAACACACTTCTAATCTGATCGGCTGGCTTTATGCAATTTCCTGGGCCTGACGCACATTTATATTCCACTTTGCTCTCAAGGTTATCTCGGATACTATTAAAGATGGAGTACAAAGGATGCTTAGTCGTTTTACATACAGACAGTCCCTTCTTATCTGATTGGGCACGTTTCAGCTAGAAGAAGCTGCAGTGCAGGGCAGATTTTTGATGATAGCCTTACTTATTAGTATTGCAAAATAGTAGTTTACAAATACATGAATTAATATGTGAATATTCTGTTCAAATACATGCAGATATGTGCTCTAAATCACGCAATTTTTTTTCCTGTTGTTCTCTGTTTCTGATTGTTTTCTCACTCAATGCAGGAGATTTCGTCTATGGCTGGATCTGCAGTAGTGGCTGAGGTCCCGGGAGAGGCGGAGGCCATGGAGCAGACGAGCGCAGAGGCCGTAGCAGCGGGAGAAGAGCCCATGCAGACCGAGTGTCAGAGAGAGCTGAGTGAAGAGGGAGCCATCAGGGTCATTGCCATAGATGAAAGTGCAGCGGTCGATGAGGGCACCATGCTACAGGTTCATGTTGCCATGGAAGCACAGCCAGGTCAAGGAGATCAGGCTGAGGTATAGAAGAAACTTTTGTAATCACATGGTTTAGAGATAAGTGCATAGGATGTGAATTGATTTAGTTAATCTACACTTTTATGATGCTTTTTTCCATTCACTTACAATGTTAGTCATTGTTTCTTTTACCGAAACAAGTGCAATTCAGTTAAATACTTTTTTACCCACCTTTTTTGACCCTTACATTCAACAGACTATTTTTAAAAATAGCTTTTGCATTGCAAACCTTGTTTATACCTTGTATATTTGAATTTTTGTTTTAAAATCCTTTTTTTCATGATATAGCTATATATACATTATATATTGGTATATACACTACTGTTCAAAAGTTAGGAGTTGGTAAGATTTTTTAAATGTTTTTGAAATAAGTATTTTTTTGTCTTATGCTCAACAAGGCTGCATTTATTTGATCAAAAATATAGTAAACAGTAATATTGTGAAGTATTACAATTTAAAATATTTTCGATTTGAATATTTTCGATTTGAATATATTTTCAAATGTAATTTATTCCTATGTTCAAAGCGAAATTTTCAGCATCATTACTCCAGTCTTCAGCATCACATGATTCTTCAGAAATCATTCTAATACGCTGATTTGCAGCATGTTTTTACTGTTCTTGTGCAAAATAATATTTTTTGTGGAAACAGTGATGGATATTTCAGGATTCTTTGATGAATGAAAATCAAAGCAGTATTTATTTGAAATCGAAATCTTTTGTGACATTATAAATGTCACTTTTGTTCAGTTCAATACTTCCTCTCTGAATACAATCATACTAACCCTAAACAAATGTGCAAATATTAAACAATTTCCTGTTTTCTCGGTAAAGCAGATGGAGGCCGGTGTGGATGCTGCAGAAGCGATGAGTCTAGCTGCTCAAGACTCAGAAGCACTCGCTCTTCCCCAGGAGCTGATGTCTGCAGAAGGACAGCAAACTACCCTCATGGTGACTGGACTGACCCCAGAGGAGCTGGCTGTGACGGCAGCGGCTGAGGCTGCGGCACAGGCTGCGGCAACAGAAGAAGCGCAGGCCCTCGCCATCCAGGCTGTCCTACAGGCGGCTCAGCAGGCTGTGCTCAGTAAGTGTGCGACACGCTGACATATGCTTAAAGTTATGATGGATACAGTAGACTTTGAATTCTCAGCTTGACTTTGTTTCAGGTGCAGGAGACGCAGGTCATGACGGGCACCAATCCACCACCATCCCTATAGTTTTGACCCAGCAGGAACTTGCTGCTCTAGTTCAGCAACAGCAGCAGCTGCAGGAGGCACAGGCGGCTGCAGCCCAGCAGTTGAGTGCTGAAGCAGCTGCAGCTGCGCTGCCCACCGAAGGCTTGGCACCAGCAGACAGCCTCAACGACCCAGCGTCTGAGAGTAATGGCCATGAGATGGCAACCGCTGTTACGAGAGCTGTGGCTTGTCTCCTTCCACGCACTTCTGCAGAGAGTAAGAGATGCTTTTTTAGTTTTAAATGATTTGTTTATAATTGCACAAACAAAAAACTAAGTTTATTTGAATAAGTTTTACTACAAATTTGGTTTGGGGAGATGCATTTACGATGCTTTATGATCTAAATGTGTTGGTTTTTGTTGCATGCTAAAAATCTTTCTTGACAGCTCTAGCGCCATCAAGTACTTTTACACCATCTCAGACGATTTTGGTCGCCAGCCCTGCCAAGATGCAAGCAGCCACTGCTTTAGCTGAGGTGGCCAATGGGATTGAATCAGCAGCTGGGGTGAGCTCACCAGTGGTACTTGATTACTGCACCAATATCCATTTCCGACTAATTTGTTCAACCAGTTGTTTTTATTGTAGAAGCAAGAAGCGCCTCCAGCAGTCGTGAGGCCTCCAGTGAAGAAAGAGAATCAGTGGTTTGATGTTGGATTCGTTAAGGTCACAAACACGGTTGTCACTCACTATTATGTGCCAGCTGACGATTCAGCAGTTACTGATGTAAGTAATCATCAAGGTGCTGTAAATGTTGTGTCTTCAAACTATTTTCTTTATTGGAAAAGTGTTAAATAAACCAAATGGAAATGCACTATACCTGATTGATAGTTATATCGTTAAGGCTGTTAATTTTTACTCTTTAGCCAACAAGAGTCAGAAATTGGACCTTTATTTTGAAAGTGCTGAGAACTTTTACGGTCTTTATTTAACAGGCACAATAATATGTCCAATAATAAAAATACAGATTCTATAATATTTGTTACATATAACAGCAACATTAGTCAAATATGGATTAATATAAAGTCTTTAAAGTAACATCTAATTAAGTCATTACACTTGTCATTAGGGGTGATACCAGTAACCAATAATTCTTTATATTTGAAAGCCGATATGAGTGATATGTTTGAGAAAATTATTCTCAGAGTGCTCAATTGTGATTACCGAGTGCACTGTTATATAATAGGAAAATAATATAATAGGATTAATTACATAAATTTGACAAAATTGCTGTCTAAGGTATAACTTTAAAATTTAAGTAGTTTATTTCTTATTTTGTAACAATAATATAAACATGTAAATATAAAAGTCTATTCTCCAAACTGCTTGTCCTCTGTAAGGTCACAGGAATGATGGAGCTTATCCTAGTGTCTTGAACCAAATAAATATAAAATGCAAAACAAATTATGCATGTGTTGACTATTGTTTTTATTATTAAATAGTGTGACATTTAATGTGTATATCAGTCACCTTGCTCTCCAAGATTCCGACATTGGCCTTTAAAAAATCCATATGAGACTACCACTAATCCTCTTGACGTTGCAGGATGATTCTGGCACAATCCCAGACTACAGCCGAATGAAGAAGATCGAACTGTCTCCAGGCACTGCGTACAAGTTTCGTGTGGCCGGTGTCAATGCGTGCGGCCGCGGAACATTTTCTGAGGTCTCTGCGTTTAAGACCTGCTTACCTGGCTTCCCTGGAGCACCGTGTGCCATCAAAATCAGCAAGGTTGGTGACTGCAAACGGCTTGTGCTTGATCTACATGTGGGTTTTTGTTAGATTATTTGCTTCTTTCACACCTTACTTGGTGGCATTTGTTTTATATTTTGTCTTGGCGACTGAAATAATTTTTCCTCTCTCTTCAGAGCCCCGATGGTGCCCACCTGACCTGGGAGCCTCCGTCAGTAACATCAGGGAAGATCATTGAGTATTCAGTGTATCTGGCCATCCAGAGTTCGCAGACGGTTGAGGCGAAAGCATCTACTCCGGCTCAGCTTGCCTTTATGAGGGTGTACTGTGGTCCCAACCCGTCCTGCTTAGTGCAGTCGTCTAGTCTCTCCAACGCCCACATCGATTACACCACCAAACCCGCCATCATCTTCCGCATCGCCGCCCGCAATGAGAAGGGCTACGGCCCCGCCACGCAAGTCAGGTGGCTACAAGGTGAGGAAATGTTTTTTTATATTTTATTTTTCAGAAGATGTTATGTACATGTATAACACTATACTTTGTGTTATTTTTACCTTGTCATTTAATTAAATCTAGTGGGAAAAAATGCTGTGTTTCTAATACTACGGCTAAGGGAGTGACAGCAAATTTGATATATTTTTCTCTTTTCTAACAAATGTAATCACCCTCTTGAGTTTCCTCTTTTGGAAGTCAAACTATTGTGGATTATTTTTTTATTTTTTTTTTGCAAATGGGAATACAACAAATTTGTTGTTTCAGTTCAACACTATAGAAGTTTAACAAACTATGACAACAACTTCTGAGAAACCCGGAAATGTGAAAAGGGTCTATTAGGGCGTTTTCACACCGACTCGTTTGGAGCGTTCGGAACCTAGTGCATAGGCATATGTGAACACGGCAATTGTGCTCGGATCCACACCAAAATAACAGAGGTAGCCTGAATAAGGTGGCCGCCCTCAGCCCTATTGCAACCAGATTCTGGAGCTGGTTCACTATAGTTGAGAAAGCAATATCCCACTCACTCAACGGACCAACAATCCAGGCTGCGTTGCAATGCACATAATGATTACCCATCATATATTGTATGTAAAGCAGATTTGTTTGTTTTACTAATGAATCGTGAGAGCAAAGACGAAGTGAAATGCCTTGTTGAAATTTGGTCGGACAAACATATTTCAGAACAACTGGCCAAAACAAAAATACAGATAAAGCCTTGATTCTTGGTAAAAATGAGAAAGTAATATAATGACAGCTACAAAAGTCATAATCAGCCTGTGGAGTGGTTGTCTGACCATCCTGACTGATGACCGCTATGAGCTGAATCCCGAAACATAACCAATTGCACACTGACCGACAGGAAATTTACTCGCTCTTAACTTCTATTAACTCATTTTGGTTCATTTAAAAATGTTGCCTTGTGAAAGCAAACCAAACCAAGAAGATAATCACATATTGTAACAATTTTAATCCTTGTTTCGGAAACAAACCTGATCTACAGGTGTGAAAACGCCCTTAAACGCATCTTTAATCTGTGGAATGGATTTACAAAACATTTTTTATTTAAATATTGTTTGCAGAAACCAGTAAAGATGGCTCTGCGGCCAAACCTGCAGCAAAGAGGCCGGTCTCGTCACCTGATATGTGAGTTTGTTGCCATTAATACCTTTCAAAGTGAACAATGCAAGCCTGTCATATCCCAAACCTGATGTGTTTTATTGAAACGGATAATTTCTTTGCCCTTTGCAGGAAAGGCGCTGGTCCAAAGAAGGCCAGATCTGACCAGTGAGAGCTCACCGTGTCCCCTGACTCCACCCTCATTATGAGCAGAACCATGGCTGAAATCCACTTCCTGCTGAATGACCTCCCTGCTTCCACTTCTCACACCATTCCATCCTCTGCAACGAAATGGAAGGAAATTGCAGCCAAAAAAAGGAAAACAGTTTGTTTCCATTTTTGAGAAATCTGCTCCCATCACTGGACATTTTGGTGCCATGGACGCCTTATTTCCAACTGTATTTTTAAAAAAAACACATAAATGTTCCTCGTCAAAAGCACATACATTTGCTTTCCTGTCAATTTTGTGTAAAGAGATTCCAATGGCAGTGTTCAGTCTCATTATATAACTGTCTTATCATATATTCAAGCTTTGTTTTCCTCCCTTGAAATTCATTTATTTTTTAAGCTTATTTCAAAACAAGCAATAGATAAACAGAAAAATAACTTTGCTGTTGTCAGTTTGTCGATGATTTCATTATTTGGCCAAGTCTGTATGTTTTAAACGTGCTGTAAGGAGACTGATATACGGAAGAGGGAGTGCGGACGACTAAACGGCGCAGGGGAAACATCAAAATAAAATGAAAACTAACAGCACTTGGTGATGCTTGTGAGGGAAAAGACTCGGTTCATTAAGAGAATCTGTAATTATTCATTCACTTCGAGTTCAGTAGCCTTTTTTTCATCACTGTGTGTTCATACATTTGCTGTGAGGGACAATTGAGGACTGCAACGCTGAAGACTAAAAGGACTTCAATCTATGTAGATGAAAAGCATACTACTTTTGCATTGAGTCAACCAGATCTTGTATAAAGAGGGAGAAAAAATCCCAAAAAATAGTAAATGATTGATACAGGAGTTCTTTGTGTGTGGTTTATTTTTGTAATTTTTTTTAAAAAAGGTTTTTCCTCATTGTGTGCTTCAGGGCAGTTTTAAACCTCACACCTCTCCTCAACATGTTCACTGCTCATTCCTGCAGTCTCCATGCTTATGGATTTTACACGTGGCCGCTTGTCTAAGGGCCACAGTGTTTCACATCCTGTGTCCATGTCATGAATCTTTATTTTGGGAATTGTAGTGTAAAATATATGTATTTGTTCTGGACAATGACCCACTTTTGACAACTTTGATGCTTCCTCCACCCTTTTTTCCTCAGCATTTTATTTTTTGCCATTTATAGGATCCTGCTGCAGAACCCTCCCACCTCTTGTCAATAGTCTACCATTTCCTGTAAATTTGCTTTTCTGAATCTCACATTTCTTTTATATGCTTGGTTTTGTGAGTTGATGGATACAAATTGGGATTCTTAAGCTGTGCAGCTAAAGTTTGAACCATTTTCATTCTCTGCAGCCT
Organism: Siphateles boraxobius; assembly: GCF_051911475.1. Taxonomy (NCBI): domain Eukaryota; kingdom Metazoa; phylum Chordata; class Actinopteri; order Cypriniformes; family Leuciscidae; genus Siphateles; species Siphateles boraxobius. The sequence continues at coordinate 32,114,929 of NW_027509219.1, forward strand.
GTTTTGACTTTTGGAGATGATGTGTAGGGATGCAGGCCTGTTTAAATGCTAAATATGTGGAAGTTAAGGAGAGGTTTTGATGAGTATATATATATATATATATTTTATGGAAGGTAGAAACCGTTTGTTCCTGTTTCTAGTGGTTGGAAAAAGATGGATTGTTGGCTTGGCCAGAGTTTGAGCTCCGTTGTAAATTAGTTCTTTCACGTAGCAAGACGTAAAATGAAAAATCTCTTTGCCTTTTTTATGTAATTATCTGTAACAAAATGTTTTTACATGTTGTCATCTATTGATTGCTTTTGTGTCTTGACATATAAAAGTAATGGAATTCTGTCTCTGTGTTCATTCGTCTTGTTTTGCCTGCTGTTAATTTAGCGTTTCTGTCATTTGTGTTGCTTATTGTTTTGTTTTAATAAATGTTATGTACAAGAAATATAGATGACCACCAAAAGATTAAAGATTATATGAATCAGGAAAAAGAAGAGAAGTGGCTTTGGGATGTTAACATCAATTTCACACATTCATAACAGTAAGTGATTTTTTTTGTATTGTAAATGTACGGTATTTGATCTCAAATATGTCTACTAACACATATTTTGCTTAAGACTTTGAGTCATAATGAGTGTACAGCATGTATTTAAAGAATGGTTGGACAAAATTGAGTTTAAACTAGTGCTGCCAAATCAATGAATCCCATCTAATTTAAAAGGTTTTGTTTACATCATTTGTTTGTGTGTATGTGTATACACACACACAAATGATGTAAACAAAACCTTTATATATATTATTTTATATCTATTTTATATATATATATATAAATATTCACATTTATACATTATGTCCCAGACAGCGTCGGCCCACATCCGGGCTGTGTGGACTCCGGATCTGGGCCGATATGTTGCTGTCTCGGGTGACGTCTGTGTGTATATAAATATAAGATATATACACATTATGTTAAAAAAAAAACTTTTATGTTAGATGTATTAATAATCGATTTGACAGCACTAGTTTAAAGTAACAATCAGCTTTTAGTCACGTTTTTATGGGAAATGAATATATTTACTATGCTACCATTTGTACGATACAAAATCTCATAATCTTTTGTGTTACTTTCAAAATACTGGCACCTGGCATACGAATATAAATCAACTCACGCAATCAATAAAATTAGCTAAATATATTTGTACAGTAAGCGCAATCAATTCTGATTTGTCCATTACGCTAAAAAAAAAAAATAACGTGCCACCAGGATCAGACCGCTCGAAATTTAAATTCAATTAAATTTTTTTATTTTTATTATTTGTTCCTTTTAAGTAAGAATAAGTCACAATACGTGGTCGTTCTAATAAGATTTTTGTCTTCGCTAGCTTGCCGTACAGAAACGATCTTCATGGCAACTGCCATCAGCTGAACCGGAGCGTTAGCGGATTCTACCAAAGATGATATCTTCTAAACAGTCCTCAAACTCGATATTGTTTCCATTCAGTTCTTATTTTGCTTCGTTACGTTGCTGAATATTTGCCTGTGTGTGAATGGAGAACAAAGGTGTATTTCTGCTTTGCTAACCGGCTAACGTTAGTTGTGCAGCAGTGGAATGGATCAGTACAGTATTCTGGGGCGGATTGGGGAAGGAGCTCACGGGATTGTTTTCAAAGCCAAACACATCGAGGTAAGACCGTGTAACTTACACCTGCATTCATCCCATGTGAAGGATAATTACTGTGTATTTTACGACATGCCTCTTAGTCCAGTCATTTTAAGCCAAAATGGGGGTCAACCTTGAACAAATTGCAACAGAAGCAAACTCAACTGATTTTGTATCCTCAATATGTTCTGAGTAAGGAAAAAAGCCCCGAAGAATCCCATTAGGGATAGTTTAGAAAGACCCACATAAATCCCATTCATTCGCCTATTCATTCTTTTTCTCACCTGAAAAGGGTAAAATTTTAACCTTTAGATATCATCTTGAAAATCACTGAGTTGATTACTTGCATCAAGACAAACAAAAAATGTATTACAAGTTTTTTGCAATTGTTTGTTAACATGGACAAATGGTGCATAATCTAATTACATATGTGCTCATTTGCATAATTACCAAAACAGATCTAAACATTGGGTATAGCAGTGAACATGTCTTGTAGAATTTTGTTGACATATAACAGTAAACTAATTAATGTTAAGGTCTGAATGGAACCCATTTAGGCTACCCATGAACACTATTGCAGGAAGAAGTGCTTTAGAAACCAGCCTTTATTAATTATTATGGCAGAGATGGGGTTTGAGGCTGGGGCCGTGGGACTGTTTCTGGGGGATGAGTCTGAGGGAAGAACAGGAGACAAGGGTAAGGAGAATGCAGAAGACAAAAGGTAGGTGAAATAAAAAGTGTCTGGATCAAAAAATGTAGTTACATACACAATGCACTCAATGCCCAAACCCCATCTCTGCAATAATAATTAATAAAGGCTGGTTTCTAAAGTACTTCTTCCTGTATTAATGTTCATGGGTAGCCTAAACGGGCTCCATTCAGACCTTAACATTAACTCTTTTACTCTTATAGGTCAACAAGATTAAAAAAAACACATTTTCACCTGCTATACCCAATGTTTAGATCTGTTTGGGTAATTATGCAAATAGGCTAATACGTAATTATATTATGCACCGTTTGTCCATGTTAACAAACAATTACAAAAAAACTTGTAATACATTTTTTGTTTGTCTTGGTGTAAGTAGTCAACTCAGTGATTTTCATGATGATATATAAAGGTTAAAATTTGTACCCTTTTCACGTGAGAAAAAGAATGAATAGGCGAATGAATGGGATTTATTTGGGTCTTTTTCAAAACTTTCCCCTAATGGGATTCTTCGGGGCTTTTTTTTTCCTTACACAGGACATATTGAGGATACAAAATCAGTTGAGTTTGCTTCTGTTGCAATTGGTTCAACCTTTTTTCATAAAATGACTGGACTATCTGTCTGCATGCTTCTGCACCGCTTTGTCTGTTAATGTTTTCAGACAGGAGAGACAGTGGCTTTGAAAAAAGTCGCTTTGCGAAAACTTGAAGATGGTATTCCAAACCAGGCCCTGAGAGAAATCAAAGCCCTGCAAGAGATTGAGGACAACCAATATGTGAGTGAGAGAGACAAAGACATACTGATCATCACTGGAGACTTGTGTAGTGAAGATGATCTCTTTTGCAACACGCACTGGGGGAAAAATGCTTTTGACATGAAATGATGACACACTAAGTCATATTTATGAGTTGAAAGTCAAAATTGACATTGAAAAGTCGATATTAAGGCATACTGATTGATGAGAGAGAGTCATTTTTGGATGAAAGTCATAATTATGACAAAAGTTTGAAATTAGCCTATGACATACTAAGTTAATTATGAGATAAATTGAATTGATAAAATAAATTTTAAGTCTTGACATAAAAAGTCATATTTACAAGATTAAAGGGTTCACCCAAAAATGAAAATTATCCCATAATTTAGTCACACCCAAGCCATCCTAGGTGTATATGACTTTCTTCTTTCAGCCAAACACAATCGGAATTATATTAAAAAAAACATCACGGCTCTTCCCAGCTTTATAATGGGATTTGAGATTTTACAATGAGTTTTTGAAGCTCCAGAAAAGCACATCCATCCATCATAAAAGTAATCCATATGGCTCCACGTGGTTATGAAGACCTTCTGAAGCGAAGTGATGCATTTTTATAAGAAAAATATCCATATTTAGAGCTTTTTTGTCATTATTGTGACTTTCATCTTAAATTTAATCTTGTCAAAATACTTTTTTTGTGGTGGAAATTCCATTGGCTTCCATTCTATGATGATTTGGATTTACACAAATGAATTTTTTCATCATTTGATCCAGACATAATTTTATTTCTGACTTTAACCATCTCTATAGGTGGTGAAGCTGAAGGATGTCTTCCCTCACGGCACAGGCTTTGTTCTGGTGTTTGAGTACATGTTATCTGATCTGTCAGAAGTCATTCGGAATTCCCAGCGTCCTCTCACCGCATCCCAGGTCAAAGGTTACATGATGATGCTGCTGAAAGGAGTGGCTTTCTGCCACGAGAACTCTATTATGCACAGGGTGAAACTGTGTTCCTTATATCATTAGACTTGTCCCCATATAAATCTGTGCTTTACTTTACATGTTTCTTTTTTATCCGTGCTCTAATTTTTTTTTGTGTGTGTGGGTGTAGGATCTGAAGCCTGCAAATCTTCTAATCAGCTCAACGGGCCACCTGAAGATCGCTGACTTTGGTCTGGCGAGGCTCTTTTCAAATGAAGGAGATCGTTTGTACAGTCACCAAGTGGCCACCAGGTGATAGTTTACTTAAAGGGTTTGTTCGGCTTAAAATGAAAGTTAACTCATTATTTACTCACTCTGGTGTTTTTCTAATACCGTATGCCCTTACTTTTTCAGACCATAAAAGATTTTAAAAAAATATATATATATCCTGCTCACGCTCATCCATATAATGGCAGTGAATAGCATCTAGCATCCAGCTTTTAAAAAAAAGACGTAAAAGTGTCACAGAATGATCCCATGTGACACTTGCGTCTCATATCCTGAGTGTTCTGGAGGAACAAGATAGGGTTTGGTGTTAAACGAGCTGAAATTGAATGTATTATTTAACAAAAATCCTGACCTTGACCGCTGGTTTTCTGTGCATGGAATGCGTTCATGATGACGCTTTATTATTCTGGGTGAGTCGGAGTGAACTTGCTTGCTAATAGTGTGTCAGGAACGTACACCGTGCACAGAAGACCAATGGCCAAGGTCAGGATTTTCCTTAAAAAATACATTCAATTTCTGTTTGTTTTTTACTAAACCCTATCTTATACCGCCAGAACCCTTGGAATGTACGGCACATGTCACATGGGATCATTCTTTGATACTTCTGCTTTTTTTTTAAAAGCTTGATACAGGACTCCATTCACTTCCCTTATATGGACGAGCGCAAGATTATTTTAAAAAATGTCTCCCTTTGTGGTCCCAAAAAGAGAGAAATGCATACGGCATTAGAACAAAACCAGGGTAAATGATGACTTAATTTTCATTTTAGGGTGATCTATCTCTTTAAGGTCAAATCTACATTTGTTCTAGCTTTAACCCAAAGCCTAAGTCATATGGCTAAAACTATTTGTTGTGCTGTGTTTCAGATGGTACAGAGCACCAGAACTTTTGTATGGTGCCAGAAAATATGATGAAGGAGTTGATCTCTGGTAAGAATCTTTACAATGATATTCTAAGTTTATTCGCAAAATCGACATGAATCTAAAATTTACATTTGGAATATTGCTGAATTATTATAATTAATAACGTTGACCATGCCCCGCTCTACATTTTTTCTCTTGTTAGAGAAGCCGTTTCACTCAGATGTACGTAACAATAGATCCTTTTGACAGACTGTGATGACCTGTTTTCATATTTTCATTTTAAAAAAAAGAAGAAATTTATTCTTTTATAACGCTCTATATTGGGTTATATTGCCTTGTCAGTAAATTAAAAAAATAATAATAATTAGTGCTGCTGCGAGGGTTTATAAAATTATACTTTTACATTTATAACACTCTACTTTGTGTTATATTAACTTGCTTTTTAATCAAAACTAAAACTACTGCATGAGTTTTTCTAATACAACGACTGGAGGGAGTAACGGTAAATTACTCATCTTTCTCTCTTCTGACTAATGTAATCAATCTCTCTGTATTTTTTTCCCTTTTGGAAAGTTGTGGAAACTATTACAGATTTTTCTTTTGCTATTGGACCAAATGGAAATAGAAAAATGTATATTTGCTGTCGTCTCTTATAGGGCTGGGGCGGTATGGATTTTTTCTAACCGCGGTTGAAAAGCAAGATATTCCCGCGGTATAGCGGTAAACCGCTTTAAATACAAAGAAAAAAATACGCTTTAAATACACCCCCCACCCCCCTTTCGCGCACACACCAGAAGTCGTATTTGCTAGAGATACGTTGTTAAATATTGTCACCTACATCCGAAAAAAAACTAGCACAATTTGAAATAGTCACATTTTCATCAAGCAGTAATTTGGCATGAACCAATCACTGAATAGATTTCCTTATTTAAGAATATTCTCCGATACATTCCCATTGAATTAATCATTTTCAGGAGAATACATTATTATGTTAACATTGGAAATGAAAGATGAACACCTTTTCCAACATGTCTTAATTACAAAAATTATATTCCATATTTATGTTTACATAATATAATGTTATTTTTATTTTAATCTATGTCGATTATATGAAAAGTGAACAGCATGATTAAGATAGGATCATAAGATGGGTCAGACATGATTTTGACCACTTTATTAAGTTTTGTTTTGTAGAAAGCCTTTCTTTAAATTTTGTTTTGTATAAATTGTATCTTAATTTTAATCACTGTTTCATTAACGAATTGCCTGTAATCAATAAATAAGAAGCAAATATATGAACTTGCCTCACAGAGAAATAAATAGAAAGCTTAATGTCTACTTTTAAACAAAATTCAAAGCGAAATGATAAAATTTTAGGCTACAGTAGCCTAGTCAAGTAAGGTCAGGTTTGCCGATGTGCGTTATAGGCTATTATTTATTTTTATCCCTGTGCGCCGATCAGAGAATGAGTTCACTGCTGATGTTCTGGGGATACAACACAGCCCTACTAGGGACTTTAGCCTTTAAATATCTTTGCTGCATTGGATCAGTCTGCTTTCTAGAACAGCCAAGAGCTTTCTAGCCTCGCGGCAGCAGCGGCTCGCATCGCTCATAGACGACAAAAACAGTCAGCGCCGCGGATGCGGTTTCGAAAATTGGTCAAAAAACGTTGGTTCGGACAGATGATGAGTTTTGTGATGCGGTTGCGGATGAAATAATAATAATAGCCCATGATCCACGCATCTCTAATACAAATGGAATGTTATTGTGTCATGGAACATTGCGCTCCCCAACTCGCGAAAGATCGGATTTGCTCCATCTTTTGATAAATAATTATTAATAATAATTAGTATTTTTTTTTTTTTTTTTATTTTTTTTTTTTTTTTTTTTTTAGATTTATAACATTGTTTGTATGCATGTACTGTAATAGTTTGTATGTCATGCTTATTTTATCTATTGTCTATGTTAAGCGCTCTGAGAATTAACTTTTAAAAGCGCTATACCAAATTAAAGTTATTATTATTATTATTATTATAAGTTTTGTTTGGAAAACCTTAAATCCATGCAAGACACAATGTCATTAGAATCAATGTATCCATGTCATTAGACACAACGTGCACATGTGCAGAGCAATGTTTTTTGGGGGGGTTTTTGCGTTGATTACGGTTACGAGCTTAGACCCGCGGTTCGAGTCACGTGACCGCGGTAATGCGGTAACCGTCCCAGCCCTAGTCTCTTATTCACCGCCATAGAAGTTTAGCCAACTATGATGACTTAGAACTGAGAACCCCGGAAATGCAAAAGGGTCCATAGTGGAGAAAAGTTTCTATTTCATGCTGCCTTCAAGAAATTTCCTAATTTATAAAAAATGATTGAGTAAATCAATTGTTACTATTGGTATACATTTTATAATTTGTTATACTTTTTATTAGCAAGTATTAGTATTTATCAGTTCTATCGATTCGATCCTTTTCATAATCCGGTATAATTACTGCAAAAATGTCCAGTGTGTTATTTCTATGCAAATTCATGACTTTCTAAAACATCCAGGTAATAAAATGTTATTAAAAATCACTGAAATATATTTAAAAAAAAGTTTGTTTGAATATCCAATGTGTTATGCAATTCTAAATGTGAAATGTATCGTTTAAAATTGTGTCTAATGTCAGATTTCATAATGCACTACCATTGAAAAAAAATCGTATTCTTATGCAGTCAAATATTCCCTACTAATTAGTCGTTTTGAGAATTCAAGTTTCACTAGATGGCAGTAGTGCTTATTCTATATTCAGCTGGTGTCACAGTCTTTCCTCTGGCTTGTTTCAGGGCAGTAGGCTGCATATTCGGGGAGCTGTTGAATAACTCTCCACTTTTCCCCGGAGAGAATGACATCGAGCAGTTGTGCTGTGTGCTCCGAGTGCTGGGAACTCCCAACCAGAAAGTTTGGCCTGTGAGCTCTCACTTTACATTCACTATGCCTGTTTAGAATGACACGATGCACAACTGTTCTCCTAAAGGTTTTGTGTTGATGTACCAAATCTAGGAAATAACAGACCTACCAGACTACAATAAGATCACATTTAAAGAAAACCCACCTATTCCTTTGGAGGAAATTGTACCTGACACGTCACCACAAGCTCTGGACCTCCTGAAGAAGTTCCTTGTCTATCCGTCCAAACAGAGGATCAGTGCTAGTCAGGTGCACATTTGAAGTTTTCTACAGATTGATTCAGTCAGTCATGTAACTCCAATGACACTAATAATGCCCTGTCTGTTTCCTCAGGCTTTGCTTCATCCGTATTTTTTCACGGACCCTCTCCCGGCTCATCATTCAGAGCTCCCCATCCCACAGCGTGGAGGAAAGCACTCCAGACAGCGCATGCAACCGCCTCACGAATTCACAGTGGATCGACCCTTACACGAGAGCTTGGTGGACCCGGGTCTGATCCAAAGGCATGCGTGGAGTTGTTTATGAAATCTAGGGGTTTGTACTCTTTCAAATCAGGAAGTGGCCCATTAGTCATGCTCGTTTATTTCATGTTTAAGGACGATGAAAAAAGAGATAAAATGTTCAAAGTATTTATTTTAATATACAGAAATAGGCTATATGATATTGTAGTTTTTTAAGTATACTTTTAGTGAATTTCAAATGACGTGTGTAATTTCATGGTACATGTTTAAATTTCTTGAAATATTTCTGTTTAAATTTGTACGGCACATTTTACTATACACATTATAGGAGTATCTTATTTGAATTGATTGCATCTCAAGCTGTATTACTTACTCCTCTTCAGTGGAACTGTAAAATGAAAAAAAAAAACGTTCTTCCTTCTTGCTCTACAACCATTAACCTTATTTAACACCAGCCAGTGTAAATGAACAGATCTGGGTTTTTATTCCGTTAGGCGCAGCTTTATACAGTGATCAGATAGAAACGAATGTACTAGAACAGGTCTGGTCATGAAGTTTAGAGCAAAAAGGACAAATCAGCTGGTAACTCATTATTAATCGCACACTATCGTTCAAAAGTTTGGGGTCAGTAAGATTTAAAAAATAAATAAAAAAGAAAGAAAGAAATTAATACTTCAGCAAGGATGCATTCAATTAATCAAAAGCGAAAGTAAAGCAGAACAACTTTTTTCTTGAGCAGAAAGTCAGCGTATTAGACTGATTTCTGAAGGATCATGTGACACTGAAGACTGGAGTAATGATGCTGAAAATTCAGCTTTGCATCAAATGAATAAATTGCATTTTAAATTGTAATAACATTTCACAATATTACTGTTTTAACTGTATTTTTGATCAAATAAATGAGCAGAATATAAATTTGCTGAGCAGAAGAGACTTTCAGAAACTTTCAAAAACATTAAAAATCATGCCATCTCCAAACCTTTTAACCCCTTGTTAATACAGTTAATATTATATTAATACAGAACCATTCTACCTTTTAAATGATCATTACATTGTTGAAAAGCTGTGGAGGAAACTAGTCTTATCAGTGAACATGCAAACACCTAGTTTCTATTAAAAGTGCTATAAGCAGTCTTATCATTGTTTTATAGATTTTTTTTATTTGTATTGTTTTGAACCCCTAACACAGTCATAGTGGTAAATCATTTAAGCAAATACAACATCACACGACAGCTCCCTAAAAGGTGGATGCAAATAGTGTAACTGCAATGTGAAATTAATATGGAATCAACATTTCCTTGAACAACCAGAACAACATGGAAGTGTTGCATATGTCATCTGTTTTATTCTGTTGTAGTCTGTTATACTTTACATTTTTTTAGTTAAACGACAGACTCTTTAACACACAGCATGTTTCACCAATTAAATTTTCCTTCAAACCGAACGAACAAAAGGAAAGAAAACGGTTCGCTTTGATTAACAAATGACTTCCACAGGCCTGCTCTGTATGCTTGTGGTTAGGCTGTGCATCTTTAGAATGATTGCAGCATTTGTCTTTATTTGCATTTGTGCAATCAGCTCAACTGTCCTCTTGTGTTACATATTAAGCTGTGCTTTGCATCTTTTATTGGCTCCACTTTCCCTTTTGTTCCATCACTTACTTGGCCTTTTATAAGTTGGTTAAAATTCATAGAGCTTATAGTAAGTTTAGTTAAAATTCACTCAAAAACAAAATGTTATTTTCTCATTGTTTGCTCACCATCATGTTCCAAAAAAAAAAAAAAAGAGTTTCACTCTTCTGTGGATTTTTTTTTTTTTTTTACATTTTTTTTTTAATATAAATGTTGTTTGGATGCCAACATTTTTCAGAAAATCTTCTTTTGTGTTCCACAGAAGGAAGTTGGTTATACAGGTTTGGAACTGCTTTGGGGTAATGATGACAGCATTTTCATTTTGGGGTTATTTCTTTATAATTTTGTACTTTCTATATGCATTTAATTTATTATTTAGATTTAATTTGATTAATATTTTGAATTAGGTTAGATACATTTTTAATTATTTTGTTTTTTCATGTTATTTATTATTTAATATTGCTATTTAGGTTTGTTTTATTTATTTCCAGTCAATAATTTACTTAATAGCAGTGCTTCATCTTAAACTAAAAAAAAATTTGAATATAAAATAATAATAATAATAAACTGAAATAAGTTTAACTTTTTCAACTTATATTTACATTTTATTTCAGCTTTATTTCAATGAACAGAAACAAATAGTTTATATACATAAGTTTATATTTAACATACTAGTTATATATGCATATATTTCCATTGTATGAAAAAAAAACACTGTTCCACAAAAGAGGAGATAGTCATATATATATAAATATTATACATACATGCATACATACATGCATGCATATACACACATTTTTGATTGAGTTGTTGGTCTTTTTGGTCTTTTTGCTCTTTGTTGGCTTTGCATATTTGTCATTCTAATTTGCAATGCAGACTTTTACTAGATTTTTAAGTAATGTGGGATATTTCTAGAATTTTTTTGTGCATTTGCACTTATGAGGCACCACATTTGCTGATGTGGACCTGTCTTTGGCTCCACCCACTGTATTCACATGTGTAACCTCAATCACCCACAATGCCAGAGCTCAGAAATCTTCTCACATTAAGTTCTGACCATCAGCAGTGCTCACCTTCATCACAGACACCTGTTCTGCAGTCTGAACAGATAAGCTCAGGTATGCCTTATTATGATCTACATTACCATATCTACAGCCAGATTAGCAAATCAAACAATGCAAGTAATGCTTATCTTGTTTTTAAAATAATTTGATTCTAAACGCATTTTCTGTTAAATGGAAAGTTGTGACTGACTTTGCTGTTGAGTTTTGTGCTGTGCACTTCCAACCAGTATCACTTATTTATTAAAGATACTGTAGAAGGGGTTGTTTGCTTTGGATTTTGTGAGAATCTGGCTTAAATATTTAAATATGTTCTTGTGTGCATAGAATAAATGTTATTGTGATTGCAGTTTGATTCCCAAACACATTCAGAATGTATTTCTTAAATGTATTCAAATGTATTGTTTATATTGTCTTGAAACTGATGATATTCTATTGCAATTATTAAATAATACACATAATGCTATTAAAATGTCGTCTTGTTCTTATTGGCACAATTAAGGCATAATTTGGATGATTTCCTGCATTGCACCACACTTTAACATACAAATTAAAAAATAAAAATATATAAATATATTGAAAATATCATTATTATATACACAAGATTGTCCATGTTCATTCATTTTCCATAATTAATCATCTCGTTTTGATGCAGTACAAAAGGAGTTGCTGATAGACATGGAGAGCTCCGTTGAGCAGACTCGCTGGGTATCATCCTCCATGTTGGCATCAGAGGTAATGCCCACTTACCCACCTGACTCCAGCTATCTGGTCCACACTGAGGAGGGCTCGATGTTCCCCTGCACTGATGCGGATCAGAGCGGCTTGCCCTCTGTGTTCACCGGCCCCATCCATGGCCGCCCATCTGGAGCTTTTCAACACAGCACAGGTCAGTGACCCAGCGCACCATCAAAAAAGTATTGTGGTAGTATCATACAGGTATAGATTCACATGGTACTTTGATATACAGTACACTACCTACTGTTTTCTGTTTGAATATATTATCAAATTTATTTTAATCCTGAATTTTCATCATCATTACTCTAGTCTTAAGTCACATGATCCTTCAGAAATCATTCTAACATGCTGATTTGCTGCACAAGAAAAGTTTCTTATTATCAATGTTGAAAATGTTGTTCTACTTAATATTTTTGTGGAAACAGTGATGCATTTGTTTTCAATATTTTTTGATGGATAGAAAGTGCAAAAGAAGCGCATTTATTTTGTAACTTTTGTAACATTATAAATGTCTTTACTGTCCCTTTTGATAAATTTAACGAATTCTTGCTTAATAAAAGTATTAATTTCTTTAAAAAAAAAAGCTTACTGACCCAAAACTTTGGAACAGTAGTGTATACTGTAGCACTGAAATGTTACCATATTTATATATACCATGATATTTACATGATAACTTAAAGAACCAAAAGCTTATAGATAATATAAAAAGGACCCTCTAGTACAGAGAAATTAAATGTGAAAGTATGGGACTGTGTCAGTAAGTCAAATTATCTAGCCATTAAGTGAGTGAAACTAAAACAATTTCTGATTTAATTGTGCTTTTGTAACTTTGATGCACCAGATGAATGAACGAATGAATGACGCATTTATATAGCACTTTCATATGTACTACTGTACACCCAAAGCGCTTTACAATCATGTCGGGATCTCTCCTCAACCACCACCAGTGTGCAGCAGCCACAGTACAACGGCACCAGTGCGCTCTCACACACACACCAGCTACAGGTGGAGAGGAGAGAGAGTGATAGAGCCACTTCAATGGATGGGGAGTATTAGGAGGCCAGGGAATGTGGCCAGGACACCGGGGTTACACCCCTACTCTTTACGAGAAGTGCCATGGGATTTTTAATGACCACAGAGAGTCAGGACCTCGGTTGTACGTCTCATCTGAAGGACGGTGCTCGTTGACAGTGTAGTGTCCCCATCACTCTATTGGGGCGTTAGGACCCACACAGAGCACAGGGTGAGCGCCCCCTACTGGCCTCACTAACAACTCTTCCAGCAGCAACCTCGTTTTCTCAGGAGTCTCCCATTCCAGGTACTGTCCAGGCTCAATCCTGCTTAGCTTCAGTGGGCAACCAGTCTTGGGCTAGAGGGTGATATGGCTGCTGGCCATAACATCCAGATGTTAAACCCAAGCTAATATTTTAAAACTGATTTCATAAAAACTTCAGCACTGGTTATATTTCAAATGCATTGTCTTTTCAGAAGGACAAATGACCCTAGCTTTAACCAGGTACACTAAAATAAATGTCATTGGCTGGTTTAAGTAAAGGTTCAGTAAACAATTTTTATTTTTTTAATTTACAAAAAATGCAATTTTCTAGTTGACTCGGAAAGAGTTGGCATCTGCATTAAACTGTTACTTTTGAAATGTGATACAGTTGATGTCCAAATATGTTATACAATCCCTCCCTCTCTTCCTCAGTATATCCTGTTTACTCCTCTCCATTCCTCGGCAACCTGTCCTGGCTTGAAGGTTCAAACGGATCCTCTCTAACCAACCTCTTCCCATCATCCCCATCGTCCTGGCATGGCAGTGCATTTTCCAAGACGTCCTCCCCGTCCTTCCATGTCTCCACGTCCCTCACCTCTGCCAGGCCGCCTCTTTCTGCCCTTCCCTCCCCTATCCTGGACCAGAAGGAGAGTGTGAAAGGAGAGAGATTGAGTCCTCCTGGCGGAGACGAGGCATTTGGCGGGATGTTCCCTTTAAACCCTTCAGTGAGCGGTGTGTATGCTCACACACACTCCTCAAAAGCACACTCGCAGTCACTGGCCCACATCAGTCCCTACGGGAGCTTCACACAAGATTACAACTGTTCAGCTCTCTACGCTCCCACGTCCTTCTCACCGAAATTATGCAGCAAGATGAGATTCTCCCCTTTAGGTGAGGAAGCATCATAACAGTAATGTGGGGTGGCGCTGGCGTTGTCCTAGAGTCAAACCTTTCATGATGTGATTGTGTGTAATATAGCTGAATGTAAATGGTCTGCAAAGTTTTAAAGATCAAAGTTCAGGATACATTGAGTTATTGTCTCCCAAAAGAAAGAATCGATTCTGAGCTGCCTGAAACAAGTAGGTTTGAAACAAGTACATATAGGTTTGTTACAAATTTGCATAATGTCAATGGTCTTCTTTGGCTGCCCATGAACGACGTCTATTTTGACCCTCATACTCTGTAGTTGTAGCTGAAGCCTGGAATTGTTTGGTTTGTGTTTTTGACATGTCGAGAACACGCAGTTTTCTGCACTTCCAATGATTGAGCACTCCGGCTCGATTTGATACGGTAAAACCGACGGCATCGTTGCTGTTCGTATCACTGTAACTAGTGCTGAGGAATCCTCCAGAGCTGAAATAAAAATATGATAATGAGCGTATAATTTGAGGCACGTGCTGTAAGCTGTCGACCAATCACAACAGACTGGGCCATTTGACCAATCAGAGCGGAGTAGGTGTTTAGAAAGACTGAATCCTTGATCAAACCGGTTTTTAGACACTTTGAGAAAAGTGATGCTGCAACGTATATTATGAGAAAATTATTGTTTTTTTTTTACTTTGAATTAATGTAAACTTATTGTAGGAAACTTACAAAACAAAATTGGGAACCTCTAAAATAGCATCCAAACGAACAACACAAAATGCAGAACAATTAGAACTTTCCCATCCCAACAAATATAATACAGTGCATAGCATAAGTGAACACACCCATGATAAAGTTGACTAAAAAGAGGAATAAACAATCATCTTTTGGAAATTGATCTTAATGCCTTAATTAAAAAAATGAGGAAAAATCCAACCTTTAATGACACCCATATTCTTTGTGTATGAATAATGTATCGTAAATAAATAAATGTTCTTCCTTAAAATACAGGTTGCATAAGTCAGCACACCCCTATGTTAAATTCCCATAGAGTCAGGCAGATTTTTATTTTTAAAGGCCAGTTGTTTCATGGATCCGGGATAATATGCATCCTGATAAAGTTTCCTTGGCCTTTGGAATTAAAATATCCCCACATCATCACACACCCTTCACCATACCAAGAGATTGGCATGGTTTTATTTCAGTTGGGCTAATAGCTGGTTTGATTTGCATTGAGAGATGATCTTATGGAAAGTACCCCATGCCAATCTCTAGTTATGGTGAAGGGAATGTGATGATGTGTGATATTTTAATTCCAAAGGCCAAGGGAACTGAAAAAACAGGTTCTTGAATGACATTAGTCTGTTAACATTCTAGCTGGAACCTTTAGAGCGTAAGTTTCATTGTGTATTTTTGTTAAATTTGCAAATTAAACATCGTCTCCAATCTTTTGTGGTGATAGATACGCGTGAGTGTGTGAACTGTGGGGCCACTGCCACCCCTCTGTGGCGGCGTGATGGAACGGGCCACTACCTCTGCAATGCCTGCGGACTGTACCAAAAGATGAACAGACAGAACAGGCCTCTCATCCGACCCAAAAAGAGAATGGTACACCTCACCGATACTCAGTTTACTAATAATCAAAAGAAGTTACAAAGAAGGCTACTTTTATTTGATCATAAATACAGTAATCTATTTTAAAATGTAATTTATTCCAGTTATGCAAATGTGAATTTTCAAAATCATTATTCCACTCTTCAGTGTTACATGATCCTTCAGAAATGATTCTAATGTGCTGATTTGCTCTCAATATGATCAATGTTGAAAACAGTTGTGCTGCTTAATATTTTTGTGGAAACGGTGATTCATTTGTTTTGCAGGAATCTTTGATGAATAGAAAGTTAAAAAGAACAGTGTTTATTTAAAACAGAAATCTTTTTGTGATATTACTTTCACTTTTCTGTCACTGTTTATAAGACGTAGAGTGACCTGGCCTTCTTCTCTCTTTCTGTAGGTCATCAGTAAGCGAATAGGAACTCAATGTGTGAACTGCCAGACCAGCACCACCACACTGTGGAGACGCAACGCCAGCGGAGAGCCCGTGTGTAACGCTTGCGGACTCTATTTCAAGCTTCACAATGTGAGCAATCTCACTCATTTTACTTGACTGTTTTTGTATTAAAATGCCAAAATCTTATTCGGTTAATTTAGTGAAAGCTGATTTGTATAATTTTAGTGGACGAATTTGTGTTGTCACTCAAAACCTAGCAGTACATTTTTGGCAGCATTTGTGCTGTTACCTGATTTGCATAACTTATTTTTGTGGATCCAGTGCTAAAACAGTCCAAAATAATTGGAATTACTTCCTGGAATTCTGTGGCACTTTCAAAATACCATGTATCAACATTTCAACTAACCTTTTTCCACCAATTTCAACCCATTTGTCATTATTTTTGCAATTCCAATTGGTACAGCTAATGGCACAGGAATCACACATAGCAGCTCTAAAGGTGCTGTGTGTAATTTTGTGACTGTACTAAAGCATAGAAATACCATATGTTTGAAGACATTTAGAAAACATGCTAAACATGCTACAGCCAGTTATTTTACTTTGAAATATGCGTTCCGTGTCAAAGTCTGTTTTTGTTTTGATCCGTGTGAATCCGCACACTGCCAAATTACCCAATAGTATTTGAACTCTTCGGGTTTCCAGTTGGAGGAAAACACAACATATTGCAGCCATTGAAGCGAGCAAACAAACTGTCAGATACTGCAGATTCTACCTGACCTAAAAAAGCCTCGGCATCCATCTGAAAATCTTTATTAACGGGAGTAAACTAAAATGCGGATAAATCCACTCATCAGCTTACAGTGTGTAAGTCTCTTCACCTTCCATTGTCAGTTGCGCTCGCTCCTGTTGCGTGTCCTCAAATTGGAAACCCGCGTCGAGTATGAGGAGGACGGGGGAAACAACTCTCTCCAATATTTTGAATTTGGACTGCAGTACCTATTTCAACCACTAACTGTCAATATTACATACCGCACCTTTAACTGCAATTTTGTGCTAAATATTTTCAATCATACTCATCAGGTGAACAGACCGCTGACTATGAAGAAGGAAGGCATTCAGACACGCAACCGTAAAGTGTCCAGCAAGAGCAGAAAAGGAAAGAAGTTTAGCACTGCAGAGGAGAATCTCTATTGGGATTTTTCCAAGAATCCTGCCTCTGATCAGTATTTCGACATGTATCCTCAGAGTCCAGGAGCTCTGGGGGTCTATAGTCATTCTTCCCATTCACTGCCGCCCACAGCTGCCTTCCACAGCCATGGCCCCCTGCCTTACCCATACCACCCGTCGGCTGCCATTCTACCCAGCATGGTGTAAGAGGAACTGGACAAAAGACTATGTACAAAACACTCACAACTGCCCAGCCATCTGTTCAGATGCTCATCATAAACATACTTGAAAACTTTACAGATGTGGATGCATGAAATTGCATGAGGGGAATGTACAGTTGCCCTAAAAATATTTGGACATTAAAGTCACAAATTGAATATTTAAAAATGTCATTGCATTATAGGCAAAATATCAAACCAGGTGGCATTTATTTTAAATAAAGACACACTTATCAAGTTAGAAAAGCATCATGACACTTTGTGTTTGTGAATAATTAGTGGATTATTAAATTTATCAAAAGTGACAGTAAAGACATTTATAATGTTACAAAAGATTTCTATTTCAAATAAATGCTGTTCTTTTGAACTTTCTATATATCAAAGAATCCTGAAAAATATATCATGGTTTCTACGAACATGAAGCAGCACAACTGTTTTCAACATTGATAATAATCGGAAATGTTTCTCGAGCAGCAAATCTTCATATTAGAATGATTTCTGAAGGATCATGTGACTCTGAAAACTGGGGTAATGATGCTGAAAATTCAGCTTTGCATCACAGGAATAAATTACATTTTACAATATATTCAAATAAATAAATGAGTTATTTTAATCTGTAATAATATTTTTGATCAAATATATGCAGCCTTGGTGAGCATAAGAGACTACTTTCTAATACAACTAATAATCGTACTCGCCCCAAACATTTGTACAGTAGGTTATATATAGGCTACATTTATTTTTTTCAGTGTTTGTAACCACTTTTCTTTAACAACTTTCTTTTTTTTAGCATTTGTAACTGGTTTGTAACATTTGTAACTGTTGAATGTTTTTAAAGTGTTTTACATAAAATAAACGTTTTATGTGATCATATGAGCTTTTCTTTTTGCATTTGCTGTAATTGACATCAGACAGCCGAACTCAATTGAGAAGCCTAGAGACTCGCTTATTTTCATTCAAAACAGAGTCTCCGTATCGACACGGCGAGGCTCCTTAACATCACTGCATCTCAACAGACGTTTGAATCTGATGTTGCTGTTTTTCTATGGCACCATTGTGTGCTCTGCTGCTTGCTTGTATGAATTAGCTCGTAGTGGGAGTTAGACAGTTACAATGTGCAATGACAGCACATGCAAATCCAGCACTTTCCATAGTACAGCGTGCAGCTCTAAAATCATACAGAGTTCAGTGATGTCACACTCCACTAATCATAAGAGCTGTTCAGTGTTGGAAAACATTACTTCAACAGTATTTGCTTATCATGTGAAACATGTCATCTTTAATTTAGCTTAATCATAGCTAGTCATAACTTAGTTTTGCAAGTCAAAGTCAAATTGATAGATGTTCAACTTTCTTATTTCTCTCTGTAGAAATATTTGTGTGTGTGATTGATAAAATGTCTCTCTCTCTCTCTCAATTCAATTCAATTCAATTCCATTCAATTCAATTGAGCTTTATTGGCATGACTGTGTAAAATAGCACAATATTGCCAAAGCAATAGTAATATATAAACATGTAGATAAATAAAAGTGAACAATAAAAAAAATTTAAATTTTTTTTTCCATATTATGCATACATATATCACATTAAATAAAATAACAATAACAAAAATAAGTACAGAGAGCAGTTTAATGGGTAAGAGGGTTCAGCCCTTCTCCTTCATATGATGGCAGGAAGACACATACTGGACTGCCAACTGAATACACTCTTCTTTCTCTCCCAAAATATAAGACAGATTGTTTATGAGGCTCGCTTGTTGGAATTGAGGTATAATCTGTGCTATTTGTGTAAAATAAGCATCTCTGATGTTTTTATAGTTGCTGCACTCGGTGAGGAAGTGCAGCTCGTCCTCTACATCTCCATCAGTGCAGTGTGAACACAGTCTGAGCTCTCTCTCTCTCTCTCTCTCTCTCTCTCTCTCTCTCTCTCTCTCTCTCTCTCTCTCTCTCTCTCTCTCCATCAGTGCAGTGTGAACACAGTCTGAGCTCTCTCTCTCTCTCTCTCTCTCTCTCTCTCTCTCTCTCTCTCTCTCTCTCTCTCTCTCTCTCTCTCTCCATCAGTGCAGTGTGAACACAGTCTGAGCTCTCTCTCTCTCTCTCCATCAGTGCAGTGTGAACACAGTCTGAGCTCTCTCTCTCTCTCTCTCTCTCTCTCTCTCTCTCTCTCTCTCTCTCTCTCTCTCTCCATCAGTGCAGTGTGAACACAGTCTGAGCTCTCTCTCTCTCTCTCCATCAGTGCAGTGTGAACACAGTCTGAGCTCTCTCTCTCTCTCTCTCTCTCTCTCTCTCTCTCTCTCCATCAGTGCAGTGTGAACACAGTCTGAGCTCTCTCTCTCTCTCTCTCTCTCTCTCTCTCTCTCTCTCTCTCTCTCCATCAGTGCAGTGTGAACACAGTCTGAGCTCTCTCTCTCTCTCTCTCTCTCTCTCCATCAGTGCAGTGTGAACACAGTCTGAGCTCTCTCTCTATCTCTCTCTCTCTCTCTCTCTCTCTCTCTCCATCAGTGCAGTGTGAACACAGTCTGAGCTCTCTCTCTATCTCTCTCTCTCTCTCTCTCTCTCCATCAGTGCAGTGTGAACAGTCTGAGCTCTCTCTCTATCTCTCTCTCTCTCTCTCTCTCTCTCTCTCCATCAGTGCAGTGTGAACAGTCTGATCTCTCTCTCTCTCTCTCTCTCTCAGTGCAGTGTGAACACAGTCTGAGCTCTCTCTCTCTCTCTCTCTCTCTCTCTCTCTCTCTCTCTCTCTCTCTCTCTCTCTCTCTCCATCAGTGCAGTGTGAACACAGTCTGAGCTCTCTCTCTCTCTCTCTCTCCATCAGTGCAGTGTGAACACAGTCTGAGCTCTCTCTCTCTCTCTCTCTCTCTCTCTCCATCAGTGCAGTGTGAACACAGTCTGAGCTCTCTCTCTATCTCTCTCTCTCTCTCTCTCCATCAGTGCAGTGTGAACACAGTCTGAGCTCTCTCTCTATCTCTCTCTCTCTCTCTCTCCATCAGTGCAGTGTGAACACAGTCTGAGCTCTCTCTCTCTCTCTCTCTCTCTCTCTCTCTCTCTCTCTATCTCTCTCTCTCTCTCTCTCTCTCTCTCTCTCTCTCTCTCTCTCCATCAGTGCAGTGTGAACACAGTCTGAGCTCTCTCTCTCTCCAGCTCTGCTTGTGTCGGCCCGTCTCCACACACAGACTGTGGTCACTAATGCGATACTTTGTCAGGAGCTTTCGCTGACCATAGTTACTGATATCAGTCAGGTATGGTGCCAATTTATAATCAGACTTTATTTTGTGGAAATATTTTAATTTATTTAATTGTGTGACCTTTATCTGCCAATGGTGTATGTATTCTTCTTTGGTTATTTTCCCTATTTCTTTTACTTTTGAGTGTCTAAATTGAATTGATGAATTGAGTTGGTGTTTTTCCACTAAATGTATCATGGGGTCACTCTCTGTGTCCTGCCCTGTATCTGAGAGCGCAGTGATGGTAACTCTCTGTCGGCGCGTCTGATAGATGGAACCAGAACTTTACGGCTCTCTTCTGGATTTCAGACAGGAGAGGGAATCTGCCTAATTTTGCCCGGCAACCCAGACTTGGAGCATTTCTGTTAGTTCCCAGGATGTTCTTGCAGAACTCAAGGTGGTAAATTTCAGCGGGGGTTTTGTCCCAGGATTCATAATTTAATTTAAATTTGAGGCCCCAGATTTCACAGCCGTAAAGAAGGATGGGTTTGATGATGCTGTCAAAGATTTTCAGCCACAGTTTAATGGGTGGGTTAAATTTGAACAGGGGTTTTCTTATACTGTAATAAGCCCTACGTGCTTTATCAGTCAGATCTTTTATTTCTGTGTCAAATTTTCCAGAAGCTGAGATTGTCAGACCCAAATAATTATAACAGGTGACATGATTAAGAATTGTTCCCCCAAGTGTAAATTTGTATTTTTTGTCAGTAAGGCGAGGTTTTTTCTGAAAGATCATGATTTTGGACTTGTCCATGTTGATGGGTCTCTCTCTCTCTCTCTCTCTCTCTCTCTCTCTCTCTCTCTCTCTCTCTCTCTCTCTCTCTCTCTCTCTCTCTCTCTCTCTCTCCCTCTATATATATATATATATATATATATATATATATATATATATATATATATATATACATATATATGTATGGTGAAGCCAAATACAAATTTCCACCTTGTGCATAACAAAAGTAAATAACTAATCATGTCGCTTCCTAAACAGTACAGTATCGTTCTTGATATTCATTAAAACTACATATCTGCCATGTCAACTCTCGGAGTGTCTGGCATGGTAATGGCTATGACGATGTTAATATGTTTGGTCTTAGTGGAATAGATCTGCTACGCTGCTGCGGCGGCTGAGAAAGTACAGAACTTACTATAGCCAATACACACTTGACATCCTAACTGTGTGCAAGACATGCTGCTGTATGTACAATATAGGAT
This sequence comes from Siphateles boraxobius, assembly GCF_051911475.1. Taxonomy (NCBI): domain Eukaryota; kingdom Metazoa; phylum Chordata; class Actinopteri; order Cypriniformes; family Leuciscidae; genus Siphateles; species Siphateles boraxobius. Next base: position 32,136,922 of record NW_027509219.1, read on the forward strand.
ACATGAATTACCCCTAGCTGATCTATAAAGGTGGAGCTGGGGAAGGTGGAGGGTTTCTGAAACAACACTGCACTGCTACAACAAATGCTGCCCAAGTATTTGAAGGTTGGGTAGAGGCTCATTGGCTACTGATACAGTGGGAACCAATCAGCTGTGCCCTATAGAGAATGATGTGATTGCAAGCATATTGAATTAAGGACCTATCAGCCTGCGCAGGCTAGAGTTTCATGACAGATCTTTGTATTTTTTGTGAGGATTGCCCGTGCAAAACTCACTGCACAATGATTGGATATTGTGTGGGGTTGCCAGGGTGTTGCTATGCAGTTGCTAATGTGTTCTGAGCGTTATTAAGATGTTGCTATGTGGTTGCTTTCCAGTCAAAAATCATAACGCTGACCAACCTGTCATCAGATTGAGTGTCAAGAAGGGCCCACGATATTCACCCAAACACATGCACAATATATTCCCAGCCTCTTTGAGTTAAAAAAAATTGGCATCGCTGAGTGAATTCTTCCATGCCGGTATGGAAAAACGGCTCAGCGGTGTGAAATATGGATTTGTGCCTCAGTTTTACTCTGGTTGGTGATGATATCTCTGATAGCGCCCCTCCCTCTCCTCCATCTGTTTCCATCTCTCACGGTTGACCACATAGCTCTGCTCCCTTGGCTTCTAGTGGAGCCTCATTGTGCAACGCAGGCGGCTTCTGGTTTTCCGGACTCTATAAAAAAAAGTGCAGAAGGGAAAAGGAGATGCACAGAAGAAGGCTGCAAGCTTTTCAAGCCTGGTACATGAGGCACATCGTTCGCTTTTTTCTGTCATCGGCTTCCTCCATTCAGGGTGAAGCCGTGTTATCTGGTGGAGTCGGCACCATAGTGAGGGGGAAATGGTACTGAGTGACTTGGAGAGATTAGCAACCACAGGACAGGTCCAACCAACATGTACAGGCCTGTACGTTAGCGCTCACCAGCTCCGCCGTACTCGGGCTGGCAAACTCTTTTCCATTCATTTTAACAGACTAGCAAAGACGTGAAGATTTTTCATCACACAACCACATCTTTACATCTGATCTGCACAGGTCACAAGGTCAGAGCCCTCCTCTAGAAGAGCCTGACTAAACTGCCTGTGTGCAAACTGTTGATCACATTATAAATGTTCCGATTGGACGCTAATTTTGTTTGGCATGAAATAAACATTTTGAAAAGAGCATTTTTGGAGTTCTTTATGGAAAAGTTGATGTTGATGAAAAGAAAATGTTGGACACGATGGTCCACTTTTGACATTAAGTAACTTTGCAACTACATGTCAACTAGCAGTCATTAGAATATTAGTAGACTGTCTGCTTAATATCTGACGACACTTTATTTTGATGTTCCCTCAACAGAAATTCTACTGACTATAAGTAACTTTGCAACTACAAGTCAACTTATTCTACTAACCCTAACCTATCAGTCTACTAATACTCTAATGAGAGTTAGGTGAAATGTAGCTGCATAGTTGCTTATAGTCAGTAGAATGTCTAAAGTGGAAAATCAAAGATTTTCCCAAAAAAGTGTCCCAATCCACCTGAATTCACCCTTATTTATTTTTTCAATACAAAAGAAAATTCACATTTTTTCCCTTTTACTGTCCTACTAGAACTCCTTTGAGGACCTCAGTTTGTAAACTCCTGCTTTAGCCCATATGCATATGGGATGCTTTGAATATTGCCTTATTGTGCAGTCTGGCCCCTGACCCCTTACATAAATTGAATCAGAAAAAAACTAATAAATAAACAAATGAATAAAAAGAAACATTAATTATTATGTAAAATATATTTTGCCAAGCCAAGCGAAATAACAATTTTGTCGTTTCACAAACACATTTTCCTGTTAACTCTCGTTAAATACGCAACAGTGACCTCCAGCGTTACAGCCATCGACTGTTACCACAGCGAGCACGCGCTGTGCGTTTTCGTTTTACTGACGTAATTTTAGTGCGCCTGCTCGTAGAAATATAAGTGGAAAGAATGGCAGTTTAACTTGACTTAAAGATGAACCCTTAAAAGAGAGGAGCTAAGCCGTCTACGACATCCTTTAACTGTCCACATAGTAAAGTCACATTCTCTATTCATTGGACCAAATTTTGTCCAAAACACATCGACGACATCAGCACTGTCAGAATGGACCGATCAAAGTCGTTTGTGTTTACTGTAAATTATCATTTTATAGAGAGTGGTGTGAAGGATTTTCCTATTAAACCACTTAATTTGAAATGACATGTTTTACGCTTATACGCTTAAATAAGAGTTTTAATGCTGCCAGTGAGACGTGCTACCAGTTGAATGTAACTCAACTGTCACATTCTGCTGTCTGAGTCTGAGCCTTCACGCGCCCCGTAGCGGAGGAACTGCTTCATAGCGACATCTGCCCTTCTGCTGTGCAGAGTTGGGTGTGTGAGTTAGCCTTTAGCATCTCCAAACAAGAACATTGTGCTTTCTTTCGTATCCACCTTAATGCATATTTACCTTACAGTTGTTTTTGCTATGGGGTCCCCATTTTGCTACGTCCATTTTCCACTTTTATGTCCAATCCAGAGAATAACAACAGCCACGGAAACTTAAGAAAGCAAAAATCTTGAGGCTCAAATGACTGGCAGCTCCGTCTTTTTCATAAAATTTCAAAGTGTTTTTTTTTTTGTTTTTTTGCCAACGACATAAAAAATTGACAACAGTTCTGTTCTTATCCTCATACACACCTCACACATTTCTGAAAGCAGTAAGTAAACCCTGTTATGCATTCTTGTGACATCTGTCACTTTGACATTTTGTTGTTTTTAAGAAAGAAAATGACATGGTCTGTTTTGCTCATCTCATTAAATATTTTGATCTTGATATTGAATTTGTGGAGTGGAATGATTCAGAAGGTGATTTTATTTTGTTTTCAATTATTAATTAGTAACGTTTCTTTTGATTAATTTTGTGTAATGGTTTTATTATTATATTATTAATAAAGAATCACAAAACACAAAGGAAATCCCTCAAAATACCTATCCGGTGATTTATATTTCATTCATAGCCACACTTAAACACAACTTTAAACAACAAATTTATGGGTCATTTATTCTGCATATACAATAAAAATGGGTGTAGCATCTGCGATGAGCTCTATTTTATTATTAAACTATTATATCTCCCATATAACTGAATTTTCTTATAAATGCAGTTTACCCAAGTTGGGACTTTTGATGTAGATGTTTTGAGCTCCTGTCACTAACACTTTTCAAGGTCTTTGGTGTGGATCTGTAAAATCCTCCACTGATGGATCCTGTTCCAGATTCCAAAGGTTCTACTCGTTCTCCACGAGGAAAACCAGAAACCAAAGTGAGAGAATGTTTACACTCCATTACAGCAGCGTAGCAACTTGCAAGTCAGCCCTGGGCCCATATAACAAAATGTTGTGTTGCGTGTTTTAATCAGTGTGTACATGAGTAGTTAATAATTCACAGATATTCGTGAAGTTTGCCCACTTGATTTACTCAGTGTCGTGCTTTGTTTTGCAAATTTTTAAAGGTCAGGTGTGGGCGCCGCTAGCGCTTTATTTGGATTCCTGTTTTGAGAGTGTTGGCCTCTGCTGTGTGTAGGCTAATTCTCTCTAAAATACCTGTGTGCTCTTCAGAGAGAAAACAACAACCCGAACCATAAGAAGAGTCTACAGGAGGCACGGAGGAAGGGTAGAATGGACCAGAGCAAAGTGGAGGAGGAGATGAGCAATGATCTACAAAACCTGGTAAATAAACACTTAATCACAGTCACTGTTTGTTTTCTCTTAAAACCTGTCAAAAATGTCTGTATGATATTTCTCAACAAAAAAAAATATATATACAAAAATAATTAAATATACAAGCTAAAAATGTTTTGCATAAATAAAACATTAAGATTTTGTCATTGCAACATAATTTTCCTATCAATTTATCCTTTTTCTCCTGACCAATTCTCCCAATTCTTGTCTTGTCATGTAGCTTATGTACACAAAAGGCTAGCTTTACTGTACTTAACTTCTTTAAATTACAAGTTGCTTATAGTGTGGCAAGACCATTTCAAAGTAGCTCCCCAACATTGTCAGTGATGCACGTTTATGGTGTTGTGAATGGAGTTGATTAATAAAGGAATAGTTCACCAAAAAATGAAAATTTTGTCATTAATTTCTCACCCCCATGTCATTCCAATCCAAACCTGTAAGACTTTCGTTCATCTTTGGAACACAAATTGAAGATATTTTCAATGAAATCTGAGAGCTCCATTAACAGCTACTCAACTACCACTCTGACGCTTCAAAAAGTTCATAACGAGATCGTAAAACTAATCCATATGAACTGAGCGGTTTAGTCAAAATTTTCTGAAGAGACATGATCGATTTATATGATGAACCGATATAATTTAGGCTTTTATTCACATATAAACAGAGGTGTCAAGTCCAGGTTCAGAAAGTAAAAGTCCTCCTCAGTATTTTGTTCCAGTCACCTGGATTTGCTAATTAGCACAGTTTCTCAGCCAGGAAATGCAGGACTTTTACTTTCTGACCCCTGGACTTCACACCTCTGCATATAAACATTCATCAGCACACACATCTGTTATGATAAACTGAGCTCAAGCATCTCCGCTTGATGTGCGAGAACCAATTAGGTCAATTCTCGTGTTACGCAGCACTTTTGAGCTTCTGCAAGAACCAATGAACCGATCGAGTCTCTTCAGGAAATTTGGATCTAACCTCTCAATTCATATGGATTAGTTTTACAATATCTTTATTAACTTTTTGAAGCGTCAAAGTGTTAGTTGGGTAGTTGTCAATGGAGGGACAGACAGCTCTCCGATTTCATCAATAATTATTTTCATTTGTGTTCCAAAGATGAACGAAAGTCTTACGGATTTGCAATGACATGAGGGTGAGTAATTAATGACATAATTTTCATTTTTGGGTAAACTAACCCTTTAAAATTCAGTAATGTGCATGTAGTATTTTATTTTATCATTGTGGGATTGCATGCTCAGAGAGAGAGTGCTTTTGAAACAGCTTTTTTCTATGTTCTTGTCATGTTTTTTAGGATGTGTGTGGGAAGACTAAACCAACAGGAACAGGTCTTGTCTATATAGATGCCTTCACTCACTTTCACTGCCTCTGGGATGCCAGGTGATGCTTCAGAATGGTTAAATTATTATTGACAATAGTTTGCTTAAAAAGGAAAAATCTGTCAAATTTCTGGCATCTAATTTTGAATTTTAGTAAAGAGAGAGTCATGCGTCAGCATGAAACAGAAGTTCAGATAGTCTTTTTTTCCCTTTTTGATGTATATCCAAGTGAAAAATTGTTTGGTGGGACTTAATTTTGTCCATCGAGGATTCATTGGATTGTTGCATCGTTCTCATTTGCTATTGCTGTGACCTCATGTGAGTGACAGGTTGTCCCGCCCACATGTCAGTAAACATGCCATCAGCGGGAGGGTGAAGTTATTTTGATTCAATATTACGAGGGCATATGAACAAAAATAAATAATTTGTAATAAATACTCGTAAAAATAATTGTCGATTTTGATTTTTGACTTTAAGACTCTCCAGTGGATGCTATGAAGCAAAAGACAGAATCTTCAGGTCTTATGCGTTAAGTTTGTGCATACATGTAGATCCATTAAAATGAAACAAAATGGAAAGAATCAAAATATTTGTAGGCAAAAAAAGTATTTGTTGTCATTGCGTCAATAAAAGCTGCACTTATTCTTGATATTTCATTTTATTTCAAATAGTTTACTTGGTATAGGATTATAAAAGTTCTTATATAACAGCGGATTGGATGTTTTTTTTCAGTCACCCAGAGTGTCCAGCGAGAGTGAGCACAGTAATGGAGACACTGGAGACGGAGGGGGTGCTGGGACGCTGTGTACGAGTAGAGGTAGAGACACTCCTGTAGTGATATTATTTTAGGATTCCTCCTGTCTCTGAGTAGGTTTAAATAGTTTAACTTTGCGTTTCAGGCCAGAGCTGTAACAGAAGATGAGCTATTACTCGTTCATACGTAAGTTTATACGCATGATTAATTTAGATTGATGCTGTTAATTGGGTTGGTTTTGTTTTATGATTATCTTATGTGACATGGGGAAATGTGTTGTGTATTATAGAAAGGATTATGTAGAGCTGATGAAATCCACACAGGAAATGACAGAGGAGGAGCTGAAGACTCTCTCTGATAAATACGACTCTGTCTACCTGCATCCTGTAAGTCACCCAATCACATGTCTTTTACAGTCCTGGAGTTTACTGTATGCTGATTCCAGTTCCAGTGTTTAATTGTTCATAAAAAATCAAAATCCTTATCCAGAACATGCACTGATATTTCTTAAAGTCAACATGAAATCAATACTGACCATATTCACCAACCAATAAGTGATGAAGTGCTTTTATCAAATGATGACAAAAGTAACATGATAAAAGACTTCAAAGTTTCATAAAGATGATGTACTAATTATTAAGATTTGAAGAAAGCGCAATGCACAATAAAGGCAGAACAAGTCCGCCTTATAAATTAAAGAGCCAATTGAGATGCTCTCAGGATAGCACTTGTGCATTGGCTGGTCTAGCCTTAAATATAAGCTATTTGAGCATATGAAATAACATTTATTGGGAAGGTTATGTAAATATTTTGAAATATGTTATTTGCAGCATTGCGACTGTTTTATAAAACAAAATAAGAAAGAATGAATTTTTTAAAATTTCATCAGGAATTTTTCACCTCTGCCTGTCTGGCGGTGGGATCAGTTCTCCAGCTGGTGGATAAAGTGATGACATCACAGCTGCGTAACGGCTTCTCCATCAACAGGTATGTTGCATCTGTTCTTCTCAACAGTACCAATGTCTCTTTGTTTTTGATTTTACATTGATTTATTCATTGATCTATTTGAGTTACTGTTTTTTTCCCTGTTATTTTCACAGGCCTCCGGGTCACCACGCTCAGCCAGATAAGATGAACGGCTACTGTATGTTTAATAATCTGGCCATAGCGGCGCGTTACGCTCAAAAACATCATGGAGTTGAGCGGTGAGAGTCTGCATTTTGCTTTAGCATCATAAATTAATGAACACTTTATGGCCTGGTTTCACAGACAGTTAAATGTGTTTGTGTCAAATGCATTTTCACGTTGTCTTTAATGAAGTTTATGGTTTGAGAATCTATAACATGGATGGTTGCTTTACCAATCATACAGAGTTCTAATTGTGGATTGGGACGTGCATCATGGACAGGGAATCCAGTATATTTTTGAAGAGGATCCCAGGTACATTTGTCTGCACCAGCACATATTACAAATGTTCTGTATAAATAGGTGCATCTCAATTGTTTGTGCACTATTCTATGACGTTTTTTAGTATAAATAAAGTGTGAGTAGTGTGTTTACACTGAAAAATAGAAATAGTACACTTTATATACCCACATGATGAAATCAATTAATCGAAAAAGTGTGGGATGTTGGACACTTGATATACTTCATAAACTGAACTGTCACAGCTTTAATTATGCAGAGGAGGGAGAGGGGCTATCAGACTCCGACAGAGAATAACAAAATAACCTTATAAAATGTATACACATTTTTTACATGGTGCATAGTAGGTACATAGTGTATAGTGTGTCATTTGCAACGCAACTAATGTCTGTCATTTAAAGAGCATCTAACCTCTGTCCTGTGTGGCAGTGTGCTGTATTTCTCAGTGCACAGATATGAAGATGCCTCATTCTGGCCGCATCTCAAGGAGTCTGACAGCAGCTCGGTGGGTTCAGGAGCAGGACAGGGCTACAATATCAACCTGCCTTGGAACAAGGTACACCACGCTAATTTACTCCACTTCTCAGTGTTCATGTGACTCATTTCGAGAGGTTAACCGATTTACAGTTGCATGTAGAAGTCATAACAGACGTGTTCAGTTTCAGAGATGAGGCTGAAAAGGATCATTTAAAACTAAAGTAACACCTTGACTAACATTATAGTGCACTATAAATGAAAAACTAAAATGCTACAGAAGTGTGGTAGAATATGGTCTTTGTAGGCTGGTGCTGAATGTGTCCTGATCTCTTTATTTAACTCCAGGTAGGGATGGAGGATGGAGATTACATCACAGCTTTCCAGCAGCTCCTCCTGCCTGTGGCGTATGAGGTACACCTTTCATATCGGTCACCTGCACATCTGGTTTGATGTTTTATCATCTAATTTAGAGATTGGGTATTAACCCTAGCCAATAATTGACAAGTGGTTGCTTCCAAAATCGGTTTGTACAAGTTCCAATATACTAACAGTGTTGTCAATGAATAACATTTTAACATGGACATTTAAAGAAATATTATTTAAAATTGGTTGTACGTCTCCTTTGATATCAACTAATTTTATTAAAGAAATATTTATATAAAGAAATTATATATTGAGATCTCTTGTGTATGTGCTGCACAGTTTCAGCCTCAACTGGTGTTAGTGGCAGCCGGATTTGACTCTGTGATCGGTGATCTGAAGGTGGGATGCTCAGCTTCATTGCTTTAATATAATTTTCCAAAACTTATTCAATTATGTTAATTATTTAACATGTTCTGTGTATCTAGGGTGAGATGCAAGTGAGTCCACAATGTTTCTCCATCCTGACCCATATGCTGAAAGGTGTAGCACAGGGCCGACTCGTGCTGGCTCTGGAGGTATGATCGTATTATGCCATAAGATAACTAAATATTCTTCTTTGTGGTTCACATCTCATGCACAGTATTTCATCTGTTAGGGTGGGTATAACCTCCAGTCCACAGCAGAGGGTGTTTGCGCTAGTGTGAGGTCACTGCTGGGCGACCCTTGCCCGCACCTGACCTCTTCTGGTGCTCCGGGTGAGAGGTGAGTGAACTGAGGAGCACATCTGCCTATATATTATTTTTTTATATTTCTCTCTGTTACATTTCCCTATTTGCTGTGGGGTTTTTTCTGTGGTTTTATTGCAGTGCCCTGAACTCCATCTCAAAGACCATCTCTGCCTTGTATCCATTTTGGAAGAGTCTTCAGACTTTTGGTAAGAACCAAGAATTTTGATTTACAAATAAACAAATCAGATCACCATATTGTTTTGGTGCACTTATGAAACATAATGAAAACGATTTATACATATAGTAGAGTCAGTGTCGTTCCACTGAATGTTTATGACTTGAAACAGTTCATGAGTAATGGAAAAAGTTCTTCCAGTTCGTTTAACTTTAATGTGAGACCAAATATTCACTTAAAGGAGAACTCCGGCGCAAAATGAACCTGGGGTGTAATAACACATTGCTACCGAGTCGACTGTTCTCTGGGATTGGTTTTCATGATAATCGAGTGTAAAGAGTTTTATCTCTAAAAACTGTTTAGCTTATAACGCTAGTATATGGGGCATATAATAAGTAAAAAGAGATCGCTAGTTAATACCACTAAAAAGGCTCAAAATAGCCCTACACTAACACGGTAGCTTAATGAGGGTCTCTACATACAAACCGAAGCACTGAGAACATTGTAAGTGTACAGACAGTTTAATAATAATATACTTTATAAAGACAGTACCATCGCGGAACCATCTTTGGAAAACAGTCTCGACCAGTCGAACCACGAACGCCGTGCTACGAGCTGAACTGTGACTTGGAATCTCACAGTTCAGCTCACTTAGCACGGCGTTAGTGGTTCGACTGGTCGAGGCTGTTTCCCAAAGATGGCTCCTGCCTGTATACGCAATGGTACTGAACAGTCGACTCAGTACCAATGTGTTATTACACCTAGGGTTGTAACGGTATACCGGTATGGCGGTTTATCGCGATATTGACTTGTACGATTATCATATCGTGAACATTTGCTTATCCACGGTTTTGGAAAAAAAATTAAAGCAGATCTCAAATGCGCATATGCAACTTATTTCCACTTGACTACTCCACCCATACATGTGCACTGGAGAAAATGACTGAGACTGAGGCTGCGAATTCTTCGAAAAAAAAGTTAAAATCTGCAGTGTGGGAATACTTTGGGTATCCGAAAAAAGAACGTGGGTTTTTCCTTGAAGATTGATATCCAGTTGTGTCCAGAAATATGGACGAAGAGTGGCTGCAAAATGAGGAAATATGTCAAATATGTTCTCCCATATTCGCGAACACCTTCCCTCCCTGCAGATAAAGTTCCATTTATAACTTAAGTCCATATTATTTACGTGTTGCTGAGGGAATTTCCAATATAACGCAGATGTCACGTAAAATGCGCGATTTGATAGATGGATGAATAAATCTAAAATATATCTGTGCAATAAATAAAATCGCTATATGAGTGTGTCTATTAAACAGCGCAAAAAACTGTAAATCTATATTCTGCTTGTTCAGCGTGTCTGTGTGAATGAGCAGCACCGTTTCACCTAGTATATACTCAAGTATGTGGGACGTTCATGGTGTTTAAAGCGTCTGCCGTCTCACTCACTATATAAGGACGTGAACACATGAACATATCCAGAGCTGCTCTGAGAGAACTAAATAAGCATTTCATAATTTTGTTGAAAATAATCATTGTCAAATACACTCTGACTGAAACTCATAGGAGTTTAGTACAACCTGTCAAAATAAAAATTATCTTAAATAATAATTAATAAATTAAGAATTTTATTAATTCAATTGATCAAACATGTTTGTTCAAATGGGAGATCTGCAGCTTTATTTTTTCGTTCTTATTTTTTCAAAAGGTAGATTAAAAAAGTTTGTTTTAATAAACCATATGTTCAACCAAAAAACCCTATCAGTTTTCATTAATTTAAGGTTCATTGCAGCTGATAATAATAATCATTGTTTAATACCGTAAACCGTGAAACCGTGATATTTTCTGAGACTATTATCATACCGTGAAAATCTCATACCGTTACAACCCTAATTACACCCCAGGTTCATTTTGCGCCGGAGTTCTCCTTTAAGGGTTCAAATCTGGACTCTGACCAGGCCAAAACATGAGCCGGATGGACTTGTTCTCAAACCAATTTTTGGTTGTCTTTGCAATTTGGGCAGGATCATTGTCTTGTTGAAAAATAACATCTGATCATTCTGCAATATTCCTTTTACATTTATAAAACATCACAGTGAAGTAGCTCACCAATACAGCAGATAAAAAGGCTCCCCACACAATGACACCTCTTCCTCAATTTTTCACTGCGGTAGAGATGCATTTATTATATTTCCCACCAGATTGACATTTATTATATTTCTCTACCCCTCTGGAGCATCATCATGCAACTCGTGTTTCATTGTGATTCATCACTCCACACACAACTCTGCTTAAAGGGTTAGTTCACCCAAAAATGAAAATTAAGTCATTAATTACTCACCCCCATGCTGTACCAACCCCGTAAGACCTTCGTTCATCTTCGAAACACAAATGAAGGTATTTTTGATTAAATCTGAGAGGTGGATCACTGCTACATAGGCTGCCAGAGGGAATGAAACTTGACGGCCCAGAAAGTCATTAAAGAAAATGTTTAAATATTCCATGTGCCTACAGTGGCTCAACTATAAGTTTATCAAGCGACGAGAATACTTTTTTTCCGAAAAAAAAACATAAATAACGACTTTATTCGACTACTCCTTTTCTTCCTTGTGGAATATTTAAACATGTTCTTTAATGACTTTCTGGGCCGTCAAGTTTCATTCCCTCTGGCAGCCTATGTAGCAGTGATCCACCTCTCAGATTTAATCAAAAATATCTTCATTTGTGTTCCGAAGATGAACGAAGGTCTTACGGGGTTGTTACAGCATGGGGGTGAGTAATTAAAGACTTAATTTTCATTTTTGGGTGAACTAACCCTTTAACCACTCTGAATCAAACTTCCAAAAAACTTCATTCTGTCTTTGATGGTTTTCTGAGACAGCAATGGCTTTTTAAGTATTGTATTTTCTTAAATTTAGCTAATTTCCTGTCCAAAAATTTGTCCTGCCCAAAGCCCATTTTTTTGCCTATGAGTGTATATGTATATCAATTATTAAACTAGAAAAAGTTCGTCGAGACAAACTTTAAGTTGGCTTGTGAAAGTTTGGACCAGAAAGTTTTAAGTAGTTTGAAGTTTACATTAGTTTAATATGTAAATTAGTTTAAAGTGTAAATTAGTTTGAAGTTTAAAGTAGTTTGAAGTTTAAATTAGTTTATAGTTTAAATTAGTTTAAAGTTTAAATAAATTTAAATTAGTGTAAAGTTAAAAGTAGTTAGAAGTTTAAATTAGTTTGAAGTTTGAAGTAGTTTGAAGTTTAAATTAGTTTGAAGTTTAAATTAGTGTAAAGTTTAAATTAGTTTGAATTTTAAAGTAGTTTGAAGTTTATATTAGTTACTAGGGTGTTCTTGGTGGTTGCTATGGTGTTGCTAGGGTGTTGTAAGGTATTTTGGGTGGTTGCTATGGTGTTGCTAGGTTGTTTTAAGGTATTTTGGGTGGTTGCTAGGGTGCTCTGGTTGGTTGCTATGGTGTTCTAGGGTATATTGGTTGGTTGCTATGGTGTTGCTAGGGTGATTTAAGGTATTTTGGGTGGTTGCCAGGGTGTTCTGGGTGGTTGCTAGGCAGTTGCTAGGGTGTTCTAACACCTTTTGGGTGGTTGCTAGGGTGTTCTGGGTTGTTGCTAGGCAGTTGCTATGGTGTTGCTATAGTGTTCTAGGCTTTTTTGGGTGGTTGCTATGGTGTTGCTAGGATGTTTTAAGGTATTTTGGGGGTTGCTAGGGTGTTGCTAGGGTGTTCTAGGGTATTTTGGGTGGTTGCCATGGTATTGCTAGGGTGATTTAAGGTATTTTGGGTGGTTGCTAGGGTGTTCTGGGTGGTTGCTAGGCAGTTGCTAGGGTGTTTTGGGGGTTGCTAGGCAGTTGCTAGGGTGTTCTAGGGTATTTTAGGTGGTTGCTATGGTGTTGTTAGGGTGTTTTAAGATATTTTAGATGGTTGCTAGGGTGTTCAGGGTGGTTGCTATGGTGTTGCTAGGGTGTTCTAGGGTATTTGGGTGGTTGCTATGATGTTGCTAGGGTGTTTTAAGGTATTTTATTAAGTATTTAGTTAAGTCAATGGGAGTTTTTTCGAGTTTTGATCGTCATTTTTAGGAAAACCGTAAGTCCGATCAGTCTGAAAAGATATAGCACACCGAGTCAGAACAGTTTGAGTGTCTGAGCCGAGTTTGGAGTATGTAGAGTTAAAGCTCTAGGAGGAGTTTGATATAGAAATTTCACTGCAAGAAGAATCGGAAGAATAATAATAAGTTTAAATAGGATTTCAGTAAGTTGGCTCTCACAAGCCAACTTAATTATTGGAAACAGCATGGAAATGCATTGGTCATTGAGATTACATTGGGGCATTATATTATCCTGTCATCTTCTGATCTTCACAGAAAGTGCTTAGCTGCAAACCAATAAACACCACCCAACATCACATTTGCACAAGCATTCAAACTCCCAATCATTTGGTACAGTTGGCTCCTTATTTTCGTAGCTCTTGAATGTGTGTTTGACCTTTAGAGGGGGGTCCTCTGTCCGCTGGCCCTCCCCTGCCTGCTCCAGTATGTGCAGAAGTGAAGGTTTCCTCTCCGATCACTGGGCTAGTTTATGACCAGAGAATGATGCTTCATCACAACATGTGGGATGGGTGAGAGTGACTGCTGCTTAATAACATAAACACCACAATATCCCCGTCACACAGCTGAAAAATGACAATTTTCTCACTTGTGTGTGTTTTGATTATTTGGTTGTGCATAAATAAGATGAGGATGTATTGATTCCTACAGCCATCATCCAGAGCTCCCTCAGAGAATATCACGGATCTTTTCCCGTCATGAGGAGTTGGGCCTGCTGTCCCGTTGCCATCGGATACCAGCTCGCTTGGCAACAGAAGAAGAGCTGGCGCTCTGTCACAGGTGAAATGCATTCAGATGAGTAAATAAATAATGATCACATTAATGTATGAAGTTACATACAAATCTGTATTAGTAACACTAATGCAGCATTGCATTTGATTTAATTATGTCTGTTTATGTCTCTTGTGCTAGTTCTGATCACATAAGCACTATTAAGAGTTCGGAGCACATGAAACCCAGAGATCTGCACCGACTGGGGAACAATTACAACTCCATCTACATCAATAATGAGAGCTACACCTGTGCCCTGATGGCCGCTGGCTCGTGCTTTAACTCCGTACAGGCCATACTCACAGGCCAGGTCTGTCTTTTTGTGTCTTTTACATGTCTCAGTATAAAGTATACTAGAGCAGTACTGCTTGAATTTGCTCCCAGGTGTCATCAATTGTTTCTTTGGTCCTGTAGGTGAGAAACAGCGTGGCCATAGTCCGTCCTCCCGGTCATCATGCAGAGAAAGACACGGCTTGTGGTTTCTGTTTCTTTAATACGGCCGCTTTGACCGCACGCTATGCCCAGAGCATCACACACAGATCCCTGCGTGTCCTCATCCTCGATTGGGATGTTCATCATGGAAACGGCACTCAGCACATCTTTGAGGAGGATGACAGGTTTGTCCAGTCCCACAGTTAGTACCACTATAATCGCATATTAGTACATAACCGGTATAGTGGTCTGGATTAGTGCAGTTATTGTTAACTAAAACAATCAAAATACATTTTTTTTTTCAATTAAATAAATCAGAAAAAAATATAAATTAGATGAAAGTTGAATTATTAAAATTACTAAAATTAAATATAATTTAAAGCTATATAGAAATATAAAAAACAAAAGTATATTTAAATTAAACACAATTAAAATTAAAATATAAAAAATAAAAGTTTATTCAAAATATTAATATATACTGTAATAGTATATAAATAATACTAAAATAACACTGTTATGTATTCCAGAGTCAGGTGTCCATAAGAAGTCCATTTATAATTTAAGATGTTCCTTTCACTAATAAAGTAGTATTTTAGTTTGCATGAGAATTTTTGACATTTTTCTCTGACCCTTAGCTGTATTTGCTAAAGTAACTAGGAGACTTCTGTATGAAAATGACCTTGTGTTTGATTGGCCAACCTCTTTTCATTTTAAGAAGTTACAATTTAGATTTGTTGTTTGGTTCAATATAGTGTCTAGCTGCGCCATCTTTCAATAACAGCCTGTTTGCAAAGTAGCATTACATTGTGACCTCATAACCATGAACATTTAGAAATGGCAAAAAGGGCTCATTTGTTTTATAAAATAGTCTGGGTTGATAGACAAGGGTAATGGATCCTCTTAATGTTGTCATTTGATTTGTATATATATATATATATATATATATATTTTAGATTAGTCGCATAAGCATTGGTCAGAATGCAGTCCTTTGTTTTTAACCAAAGTCTTTCACTTTTTCCAGCGTCCTCTACATTTCTCTGCATCGTTATGAAGACGGGACGTTTTTCCCCAACTCGGAGGATGCTAACTATAATAAGGTGGGGCAGGGGAAAGGCAGAGGATACAATGTCAACATCCCCTGGAATGGAGGAAAGATGGGAGACCCAGAATACATGGCAGCTTTCCATCACTTAGTTATGCCAATAGCCAGAGAGGTAAAATATGCTCATTTTTACCTGATGACTAAAGCATGTGCTGTTCGGTGTTAAATACTTAGTGAATGGTGTTGTCTGTGTTCTAGTTTGCCCCAGAGCTGGTGCTGGTGTCTGCTGGGTTTGATGCGGCACGGGGTGATCCGTTAGGAGGGTATCAGGTGACCCCAGAGGGCTATGCCCACTTCACCCATCAGTTGATGGGTCTGGCAGCAGGAAGAGTGCTAGTCATACTGGAGGTGGGTTATATTCACTCTCACATTCACTGTTTACACTTTCTACTATTAAGTTTTTCAGTGGCCAATGCGGATGTCAATATCTAGAGAACATGGTGCTTGATTGTAGCCATAATTTCTTTATAATAAAATTAGTTGATAATTTAAATAATATTTCTTTAAATGTTCATGTTAAAATGTTTATTCATCGACAACACTGTTAGTAGATTTTGGAACTTGTACAAAACGAATTACGTTTATCTCAAAATGACCTAAATATCAGATGATTAATTGACCTGGCTGATCATATATAATTAATACTTAATCGATCAGCAAAGATGCATTAAATTGAATCAAAGGTGACGGTAAAGACATTTGCAGTGTCTGCAAGCCACAATTTCAAGTAAAATCCTGTTTCTATTAATCAAATAATCCTGAAAAAAGTGCATCACGGTTTCCACAAAAATATTTGAGCAGTTAAGTGATTTCTACATTGATAATAATAATAAATGTTTCTGGAGCAGCAAATCAGCATATTAAAATGATTTCTGAAGGATCATGTGACACTGAAGACTAGAGCAATGATGCTGATTCAGATTTGCATCACAGGAATAAATTATATCTTAAAATACATAAAACACTTATTTTAATTTGTAATAATATTTCACAATATTACGTTTTTTACTCTATTTTTTATCAAATAAATGCAACCTTGGTATGAATAAGAAACTTCTTACTAAAACGTTAAGTCGACTCTAAACTGTTGAACAGTAGTGTATGTACTACACACTGGTTAATGATGTCATCTAACCCTCTTCACCATAGGGAGGATATAACCTCACCTCTATCTCTGAGTCCATGTCCATGTGCACCAGTATGTTGCTGGGAGACTCCCCTCCACTTCTAGACCATCTGCCCCCTCCCAAAACCAGCGCTCTTGTCACCATTAACAACGTCCTGCGTGCCCACGCCCCCTTCTGGAGCTCCCTGAGAATACAGAGTGAGTTTGCAATCTCAGAACTGAGACTGACATGCACTTCACATCAATATCATATCTGAAGGATTAAATAAATGTAAGAAAATGATGATTATTTTAATGCAAAATGCTTTTTTAATTTTTTTTTATATATCAGTTCCAGAGTCACTTCGTTTGTCTTTGCCGTCTCCTAAACCGAAAGGCAAGCGGGCATCGGCAGGCAAGGGCAAGAAATCGCCTCGCCAGTCCACCCCTGCTCAGAGTCCAGGACAGAAACCGCACAATCTTGAGCAGTCCGGCCTTGATGAGCTCACTGAGGATCTGCTTTCTCTGAATCTCAACACAAGCGCCTCATCAAACACCAGCCCAGCATCAGTTGCAATTGGAGGAGCCAGACGTAAGGTGAAACCCAACCCACAGAGGAATTCGGCAGACCAGGAGTCAGAATCACCCCTGAAAGCCGGAGATGGAGACAGCACACATGCTGTAAAAGCAGAGACACCTGTAGGCAATCTCAAATGTCATTAGCAGTATGTTTTGGTGACTCATAATGTATTCAGTCATTAAACATGCTCTGTTTACCAGGACCAGTCGATCCAAGTGTCTGTGGTCACTGGAAATCCAGCTGGCATGTATGACCAGGAGAGCTGTGGTCTGGATGCTGCATGTGGTAACGCTGTGAAGACAGTCATAGAGGTCTTCGGACAGCAACCCACGGATGTGGTAAATGTGTTCATGTCATATTAGTATAATAGCATTGCAGATAAATGTGGCTCATGTATATAGATTAGCAGAATTTTAGATGACTTGTTTGTCAGTCTGTTGTCTCATTCAGTTTTACTCTGTTGCTAGGACGGCATGTATGTGGTGAACCCGTTGCCATGGTGCCCACACTTGGAGTCAGTGCGACCGGTGCCCGCAGGTGGCATTGATGTCTTCCTGCCGTGTGAAGAGTGTGGAGGTGATGCTGAAAACTGGATCTGCCTCTTCTGCTACAAGGTAACAGCTAACAACGCTCAAAATCACAACATATTGAGGTTTAGAATTACTTAGACTTCCTACTTTGCACATTGGGTCACATCCACTAACCACATGTGAAATCTGCGAACATTTTCACGAACAAATCATCATTCAGCAATAACTTCTATACAAGGCAGAGGTTATTTGCACTTAATTAAAATAGCAACATTTACTTAGCGAGAGATGCTATTTACACTATAAATAAATAGCATTATTTTCTTTGCAATAGGCTAAGTGTAAATAGTAGTTAGATGCTGTTTCTACTTATAAATAGTGGCAGATACTATTTGCACCTCAGTGTTGTTGTACATTAAATTGTATGCAATAATAACATTGTGTAAATTATTATATTTATTAAAATTATTAAGGCGAGACACTACAGGTGAATAGGGTAATTTTTTTAACTCTAAGATATCACCGTGAAACTTTCCCAGTTGATTACCTACATTAAGATGAGAAAAAAATCTATTACAAGTTTTCTGTAATTTAATGTTTAAATATGCAAATTAGGCTTTATCTAATTAAATATGCGCCAATTTGCATATATTTTAAAAAACGAAATCTGAGTATTTGATAAAGCCAGGTTCAAAATTATTGTTTCATTGTGTTCACATATTAGATGGGAAAAAACTTACCGAGGGATTTATGGATATCTACTTTTGTTATCCTGTAAATCAGAATATACTGTCAATAGCCTTAAAAAAATGATTTTCTCCATGTTTTTTGGAATAAAATGTTATATAAATCAGGCTAGGAATAATATATTTACAAATCCCTCTGTAAATATCTTTGTAATATAACTAGGTACAAGACTGGAAGGTTTGGTGTATATAGGTGCTACTGAAGTGGAGATTTCGGACTTGGAGTATGAGAGAAAAGTCATTTAGAGAAAACGGGCTTTAAAGATTTAGCATCAGCCAATGAGATTGCGCATATAGAGTTAAATCCCCCCTTTTACTTTCACGATTGGTTGCTGATAAAAAGGAAATCACCATATTTGGATCTGACAACATTGTACAGGAGAGAGAAAGCTTTCTAACAGTGTATGTGATGACAGGGTGCCGGCAGCGATCACAGAGCAGTGGGATGATTTATAACGACAACTTTTGATGAATTTATGAGAAATCTACAGACGCAAACAGACAAAGTGTAGTAAAATAAAGACCTAAATGTGTATTTCTGACTTTTTTTCACCACAAGTCTGAAAGAAGACATGTTATTGAAGACAAATATCCCAAAATCTCAAAGTTGACCAGTGAAAAAAAACGATGTTTTTGCCTGCCGTGTCTCGCCTTAAATGGATGTCGCCTTATTGGGACAATGTTGCTCTCCCTACACATACACCCAACCCTAACCGATAAACTCTTTATTATTAAACACACGTTAGGCATTTTATTTCCACTTTTCAAATATTTTCTAAATTTTTATGGAAAATAAATGCTTTATTTTATAGGCGGATTCAAACTCGGGACGATTTGCTTTTAAGCTTTCTGCATCTCGCCTTGCCCCTTCACTATTGGTACTGTTGACAATCTAGCATCTTCCGAAATTTTGTCTGGCCCAACCAGGTGTCAATGGACGGAGTTAGTGTAAATAGCCTCTGCCAACAAGACCGGCACTTAGCGTAAAAAGACTCTCCGACTATAACATTTCTAATAGAATGTAGGAACAATGGAAAGCACATGTACGCAAAAAACACAGAGCCTGTGACACAACTTATTTAATAAAATTTTCTACATAGTTTATCTTAAATGTCATCACATATTGCAAAAGAGTAAGAAAATGAGCCTTATAGCTTGAGATTCCTCATTTTTTTCCCTCTTTTTTTTCAGGTGCTCTGCGGGCGTTATGTGAACCAGCACATGGTGACCCACGGGCAGGTGTCGGGTCACCCTCTGGTGCTGAGCTTCGCTGATCTTTCTGTCTGGTGCTACGCTTGTGAGTCGTACATCCACAACAAGGTAGGTGCCGCCCAGATCACGGGCCTGTAATCTGCTGTTATGATGAATGGCAACATTAATGTTGATCTCCAACATGAATAAATTATGTACTTCATAAGATTGACATGCGTATTTCATTTATCTATTCTGACATTACTGCTACTTGACTCTGCATGACTGTATGTTTTCCGAAGATGGGATGGATTTAGAAAAACAGCACATTTTGAATACACATGCAGACAGCTGTGTAACTGTCTGTCTG
This sequence comes from Siphateles boraxobius, assembly GCF_051911475.1. NCBI lineage: Eukaryota > Metazoa > Chordata > Actinopteri > Cypriniformes > Leuciscidae > Siphateles > Siphateles boraxobius. The sequence goes on from NW_027509219.1 coordinate 32,156,881, forward strand.
TATCTGCACTCAGGTGCTCCATGAAGCCAAAAACGCTGCTCACCTCGTGAAGTTTGGAGAGGAGATTTCTCCTTTCAGCTAAACCAACAGAGAGAAAGGAAGTGTGTGTGTGTGTGTGTGTGTGTGTGTTTGCGTGTTGTGAGATGGTTGTTGTTTGCATACATATAAATGCAGTGAAAATATCACCAAACTGAACTGCGTGTAAGCAAGCTTTTTTCAGTTCATCTGTCTTTCTTCCTTACTTGTGTCTAAAACGTATTTCATAGATTATCATCGTACCGATTATGAGGTTTATATGCCAAAACAAAAATTGTATTAATAGAATTTGTTCATTGTTATAGAAAATCAGTTTTTAAAAGGTGCACTCTCTGCAAATTGATATAGTATTTTTTTAAGTTATTGCAGAAGCACGGTACCAACTGTAGTATTTAGTGTTTCAAATGTTTTGCATTTTCAGTGCACAGCCAACAGTGTTTGCACTGCACTGTTTTCATTGTATCACTCCAGGCCAAGACTGGAAAAACTGTGGAAATTACAAAACAACCTTAAGCTTAAAGCAATAAAAAGTGCAATATTTCCCAAACCAGTGTCTGAAGACTATGTAACCGAGATATTTTGTGTTGTTGTATATTTCTGTTGTTGTTTTTTGCACAAGTATAGTGAGACAAACGTTTGTAAACTCTCACTTTGTAACCCTTGGTACATGTTGCAATCTAAATAAAACCTGTCTGTTCCATGTTCTTAAAAGCCAGTTCTTTCTATGGTCATAAGACCTGTCAAAAACATGTTCAGTGCATTCCTTCCCAGAGCGAAAATAAATAAAAAACAAGTTTTTATATAATTTATGACCATTACATTTTTTTGCATTATTTTCACGACAATTAATGGCAACTCTCCCTTAATTCTCATTATCACAATGTACAAAAACCCACAAAAATATATATGACATTATTTTTCTGCATTATACAATATATATATATATATATACATACATACATACATATACAGTATATGCTGTCAGTGAACCTGGTAAATGATGCACAGATGAGCTCTGACCATTCAAACCTTTATTTCTCTGTTGCTGTCTTTCTGCGTTATTTATCTTTCGCTCATCTGAAATGCATCACTTCTGCACCATGTATTATTCTCTCACTTCCTCTTTCATTTCTGCATGGAATGGAATGCTTTTAGAATAAATGAGCTGTATCTCTTTCCCCCTACAAGGATTGACTGATAATTTCATTTTCTCATTGTGTGTGCATCATTGGATTGCATTGCTATTGCGTGTGTGTTTGTGTGTGCACGCAGAGACCCTCCCCCCAATCAGAATGGCCCTGTGCTCCCCCTCCCCTCTCCCACTCTCTTCTCCCTCCATATGTGAGAGGAAGATGGTTGCAGACAGCGTGGGCCTGTTTTTAATGTCGCACATCCTGCCGTGATCCCACCGGGAGCAAGAAGAGGAGAACAATCCCTCCATTCAGGTCAATTTCTCTCTTTCACTCACTCTCAAGCTTTTACATGATGATGCTCTCCAGTAATTAAATTTGAATGTGATTTTGTCACCCAGTTCCTGTTTTTGGAGGAAGGGACCTGGAATCAGCCAGAGCAGAGAGGTGAATCACCCTTCATCCATCTGTTTTACATCATTTACCATGTTGAGATGAGGTTTTGTGTTAGTTTTCCTGTAGGCATTTGCTTTCTTAGATGTTCTTTTGTGCAACATTTCCCTTTTTATCATTTGGCAATGCTTTGTTATATTTTAGGGTTAAAAATGACTGGTTGTACTTCGTATCATAGTAACACCATGTTTTTTATGGACATGCTCCGGAATTCTTTGAAGTGTACTGTAAATAAATATGATGCACTTACAAAAAAGTATAAATGGTATTACCACAGAGTACTATATAAAAACGGTAACACTTTACAATAAGGTTCCATTTGTTAACATTATAGGAAACTGCATTAGTTAACATAAACTAAGAAGTCTAAAACATTTATTAATCTTAGTTAAGGGTAATTTCAACATTTACTTATACATTATTAATATATGTTCATATTATTTAATGGACCTGAGCTAACAATGAACAGTTGTATTTTTATTAACATTAACAAAGAATAATAAGTTCTGTAACAAATGATTTGCTCTTTGTTAACTTTAGTTAATGCATTAACAACCATTAACTAATAGTACCTTGTTGTAAAGTGTTACTGTGAAAACTACTGTATGGTACATGAATTTTAGTACAATAGTATTTTTCAAAGTACCATGTTATTATCATATGATACAATCATTGTACCATGGGTACAGATTTCAAAGTGTAACATTTCAAAGAAATTTTCGGAGTAAAAACTGATTTTGTATGATAAAAAAACAAAAAAACACTCAGTCTACTCTAGACAGCCAACATCAGGACCCTCAAAATCAAATATGGTTACAGGGGGAAAATCAAAATTTTCGAAACTCTTAAAGACCCAATGAGTGAAATGAATTTACTCTCTCATGTCGTCCCAAACCTGAATGAATAACTTTCTTCTATGAAACACAAAAGAAGATATTTTGAACAATGTTGGTAACCAAACTGTATCGCTTCCCATGACTTCCATTGTATCGACAACAAACACAATGGAAATCGAAACTGTTTTCTTCAAAATATCTTCTTTTGTGTTTCGCAGAAGAACGAAAGGCATAATGGTTTGGTACGAGATCAGTGAGTGTATTTTGGATTTTTCTTTTTGGGTGAACTATCCCTTTAATATGGGTTGTTATGGACATTAAGCAAAAAATGTTTGTATATGTCACTGAATAATATGTTGATTATTTTGTCTTGCATTAAACAGAAGCGAGTTTCTTCTTGCCGCCGCTGTGTCCAGCATGCAGCATCACTCGTCTGAGGTGTCCCGTCTGTATCAGACCGAGTTCATCCGGAGCGCGCGGGCGGTGGGCGTGCTGTGGGCCATCTGTACGCTCTGCTTCGCTATCATCGAGGTGGTCATTCTCATCCAGCCGTCCTGGGTGGGCACTCGAGAGCTGCACTACCGTGGAGGAGGACCGGCCCCCCCGAGCGGGACGCTGGGCCTCTTTGAGGTGTGCGTTGAGACCGATTGGCCCGTCCCAGAATGCCGTGGGTCTCTTCACACCCTGACCCCACTCCCTGCCTTCCAGTCTCCCGCTGTGCTGGTGTGCATGTCTCTCACCATGGTGTGGGCCAGCGTGGGCTGCCTGTGTCTGTTCCGCTTCTGCAACACAGCAACGGTCTACAAGATATGTGCTTGGCTGCAGCTCACAGCAGGTGAGACGCTTCTTCAGGTCAAAGGAGTCTCTCATGCTCACCAAGGCAGTGAAAACTGGAATATTGAGAGATATTACCATTTAAACGAACTGTGTTCTCTCTGAATATATTTTACATTTACAGCATCGTTACTCCAGTCTTCAGTGTCACATGATCCTTCAGAAATCTGATTTGATGCTCAAGACACATTTCTGATTGTTTTTGTGCTGCTTAATATTTTTGTGGAAAGTGTTGCATTCATAAAATTAGATTTAGATAAACACGAGAAAAAACATTTATATTAATAGAAATCTTCTTTAAGTCTATTACTCCTGTCTGAATAGAAGTTAGGACTCCAATATATAATTTAAATCAAATCTAATTTGAACTTGGTATAAAAAGAAGCCTGTTTTAGGATCATTAAGTTGTTTTGCATTGTGATACTATTTTCATGACAATCAAGCAATTCATTTTCCCTCAAACAGTCATTACTGTAATGCAATCAGACATTTGACCTCTTTTGTATTTTTTGTACTCATTCTCATTAAAATAATGAATGAATGGTTTCACAAGGAGGTAGCAACTTCTATGATGTATATATAAAAATATAGATAGATAGATAGATAGATAGATAGATAGATAGATAGATAGATAGATAGATAGATAGATAGATAGATAGATAGATTTTGAGATAGATAGATAGATTGTGAGGTGAAATACAGTATGATCCAGAGATGAGTGTAGTAAGTAAGCGTGTGATTTCCTCTAAAGAGCTCATATATTCAGGGTTTTTTTTGCACCAAAAACATCATATCTGTTTCTCATAACCCTTACTTATGATTTATGACCCTAAGAGCTAAACATGCGTTTTTGCTATTGTACCTTCTGAAAGATGTAAATGAGCTTGTTTATGATTGGCGTACCTCTTTGTGTGTTAAATGAGGCTCTAGTCTAGGGTCACAGGCTGTAGGTTTGCTGTCGAGTCCTATATAGTTTGCACTGCCATCCTTCAATAGCAGCCTCAAAAGAGCTATATTACATTGAGAATCTCTCCACACTGAAATGTGGCCTTCTTGACTGGAAATCTGATCTAAACATGTTAAGCAGCACATTCTGTCTCTCTCTCTCTCTCTCTCTCTCTCTCTCTCTCTCTCTCTCTCTCCTTCTCTCTCTCTCCTCTCTCTCTCTCTCTCTGTCTCTTGCTCTCTCGCTCTCTCGCTCTCTCTCTCTCTCGCTCTCTCTCGTGTTCCTAATGCATATCTGTTTGTATCCCCAGGCTTCTGTTTGGCCCTGGCGTGTGTATTGTTCCCAGACTCCTGGGCGTGTGCTGAGATGCGGGCGCTGTGCGGGGAGCGTGTGAGTAGTTTCTCCCCAGGGAACTGCTCCGTTCACTGGGCGTACATACTGGCCATGCTGGGGGTCCTGGATGCCGGCATACTTTCCACGCTGGCTTTTGTTTTAGGTAACCGCCAAGATGCCCTGCTGCCAGAAAATGCCAAGGATGGTGATGGTAAATGAAAAAAAAAATCATGTTTTACAGCCCATTTTAAGAGAGTTTAGTTAGCATGATTTTTAAACTAAATTATATAAAAAAAAATCTCAATTAAAAAAGAATTATATATATATATAAAAATATATGTGTGTATATATATATATATAAATATTTTAGTGCTGAGCAACGATTTATCGCATCCAAAATAAAAGTTTGTGTTTACATAATATATGTATTTGTACTGTGTATAATTATTTTGTATATATAAATACACACATATGCATGCATATTTGTAAGAAATATTTGCATGTATATACTGTATATATATTTTTGCATAATTTATATTATAAATAAATATAAATATTGTATATATAAAATAAAAAAATGTTCTTAAATATTTACATGCATGTGTGTGTATTTATATATACAAAACAATTATACACAGCACACACACATATATTTTGGAAACACAAACTTATATTTTGGATGCCCAGCGATCGTTGCCCAGCACTAATATATATATATATATATATATATATATATATATATATATATATATATATATATATAATATGTATATATTACATTCAAATATAAATATGTTTTATGCTCTTTTTTTACTGCATTATTAGTATTGTTAAATAAAACTAAAATATTAAAAAACGTTTTTGTTAATTGAAATAAAGCTGATATAAAAAAATGTAAATAAAAAAGATAAAATTGCTAAAATGACCTAAACTGAAATAAAAATCAAGCTTAATAGTAGTATTTTGATAAAAGCTAAAACTTATATTAACAAAATGACTACAACTAAAATGAAAATGACTCCTGAAAATATAACAAATAAAAGATAATTCAAAATATGTATAAATATTATAATAGAATATAAATGATACAAAAAATACATATACTGTATGTGTGTGTGTATATATATATATATAACCAATATGCCAATGTACAACCTATATATATTAATATATTATATAATTAACATATATATATACTTCATATACTATTCTAAAATATATTCATATTAATAAATGTTGGCAAATTATTTTTCTTTTCTTTTTCTTTTAATACAGATATACTAAAAACTGGCTTTCCTTTTGATTGTGATATTATGGTAATAAGGTGATATGGGGAGCTGTACTGCTTCCTTTCTTAATTTACTAAATTCCTAAAATGTACTAAATGTTAATCCTATTCATTATCATGTTATCCTCTACATCCAGATGTTTCAATCATGCTGTTTTCTCCTCTCTCCTCAGTGACTGGCTTGTTACTGGCAGCATGAAGAGGCCTGAGCGGTTCTCAACAGCCAGAAACTGCTGGCAAGACTGGAATCGAGCTTATGTTTTTAATTGGCACTAGCATTCAACCCAGCATCCTCTCCTCTCTTCTGCAGCTCACATCACTGTTCTTTCTCACCCTGTCAGGTGGCCGTTTCATCACGTCGTCTGTGAACTTCACTCTCGACAAATAATGATGACATGAAACGTGTGAAGAAATGCTCGGCATGATGTCATCATTCTGTGAAGTCAGCTTACATAACCTGTCTGCGTAGAAACAGTCACCTGGCAACTGTATCCGAGTCCTTTCTCCCCTGACGGAGGAACATTAGTCTGATCTAATAATGGTGGCTTTAAACAGAGAAGAGGAAAGGTCATTTTCTTTAGTGCATTTCTATTTGAGTTATAGTCCGTCTAACAGATAAAATTAATGTTTTTTCCAATTAAATGATGTTTGATGTTTGGTTCTGTGTTCTGGTCATTTCTTGTGCATGAATTTATGATGAGATCTGAAGATGTAGTCACAGTTTCAGTGTTATAATTAAAGTCACACTTTAGATTAGGGTCCAATTCTCACTATTACCGTAACTACGACTTTTACCTCAATAAACTCCTAATTACTGCTTATTAATAGTTAGTAAGGTAGTTAAGTTTATTAAGGTATTGAGAAGGATTAAGAGATGTAGAATATGGTCATGCAGATTAAGGCATTAATATGTGCTTTATAACAATAAACAGTCAATATCCTAGTAATATGCATGCTAATACGCAACTAGTTAATAGTGAGAATTCGGCCCTAAATTAAAGTGTTACCTGTTATTCTATATATCTGGTTAATTAGTTTTATTGATGACCTATTTATTTTCTTAATGCATGCTTCTGGTCTATAAAGATTATACATGTATACATTCACACACACACACAGATATATATATATATATATATATATATATATATATATATATATATATATATATATATATATATACATATCTGTGTGTGTGTGTGTGTGTGTGTGTGTGTGTGTGTGTGTGTGTGTGTGTGTGTGTATATACACTGCCCAGCCCCGAAAAAAGTTGCTGTTTGGATTAAAATAGACAAATAGTCTGATTATTATATTTCTATGGAAATAATATGGTAGTAATTAGTAAAGTCAACTGCAACTTCTGTTTTATGCCTACTTTAAAACTACATGCCGTCTGAATCTTCTTCACCCACCGTTTATACATAAGTCCTTTTCTTAGTCGTGACTTTGTTGTGCTTGTGTGATTTTATTAAGCCAATGCATTAAATGTTAAATGTGAAGTCATCAATGCAAAGTTTTAAACAAACTGTTGGTGTTCACATACACTTTATTAGCACGTACAGTGATTTTTGTTGTTTGACAAAACTTGCAGTGCAGAGATATGTATTTTTGTACAAGATTTTATGACCGCACGAATATCGAAAAGCGTTTATATAGTCAGAGCCACGATTTCCTTCACAAATTCATATAGTCAGATTACAAACCCAGAGGGCATGAAAGTTGGGACAGTGATTAGTCATTATCAGACAGAGTGTTTCAAAGCCAAGTCAAGGAGGACAAAAACATTTAATCAAGCTCGGATAGGATGCAAATGACATTAAGATGACACACCACTATAACAGCCAATCAGAGAAAGAGAGGACAGGAAACTCACTGTTAGACATTTAGATGAGCCTAAACTCACATAGTGCTGCTTATTGCTGTATAAAGCAGCTGATCTGATGTGTTGTGCTGTTTAAACCTGTACCAGATACCTTCTGCAATAAATATAATATTTCAGAGATTTTTGTTTCTCAATCATTTGTTTCAAACAAAAATGTCATTTCTAAAAGAACATACAATAGATGTAGTAGTAGATTTAGGTATGTCTTCCAACTTCCAACTGATCTGATACTGTACTGTTACTGTAAATATAAACTAAATTAATTTGTGAAATCAAATAAAAAAGTGAAATTGACTGATTCTGGATTAAGCAGTTTCATAGGTTGATGTTCGGTTTTTGTTCTGTCTAGATTGATTGCTATTTGAATGTAAATATCTTTGTCATTTCTGTTCAAAAGTTTGGAGTTCTCACCAAGTCTGCAGTTATTTGATCCAAATACAGTAAAAACTGTAATATTGTTAAATATTATTACAATAAAAAAGAACAATTATTTGTTTTAATATGTTGTATTTTACACATGACGAACATCATATATTTTTTATATATTTATTAATGTGGAAAATTGTATATTTCATGTGATTTTTAAGAAATCTTTCTAATAAGCTGATTTGGTGCTCCAGAAACATTTCTTATTATCAATGTTGAAAAGAGTTATTCAGTGAATAACTGGAAACGGTGTCAACGATGAATAGAAAATTTATACGAACATAATTTATTTGAAATAGAAATCTTTTGTAACATTGCTGTCACTTTTGATCAGTTTAATGCATCACTGTTGCATATTAACTTATTGACCATAAAAATACACCCCAAACTTTGAATGGTAGTTTATGTGTATGTAAATTAGATTTCACAATGTTTAAGTTGTGAATTATCATTGGGTAGCTGTTTTATAGGCTAATTTATGTTCATTATTACAGGAAATATTCAATACAGCAACCTAGAAATGACTTTATTTTCCATATAGAGCCAAATTAACAGCAGGAAGTACAATGTGGTTGCTTCGCTTACAATCTGAAAATGGGGCAAAGAGGTTCTCCACACCCACAGACAGCTGTAGTAAAGCTCTGATACACAAGGATATACGGAGTATGATAGGAGCAGAATCAGCAAACGCTCCTTTAATCTGTGGAGAAGCTAAGGGATTCTGGGTTGCTGATATGTAAATGGCCCTCAGTAGAAACTCACACGAGAAACGTCACCTAAACGCACTCTTGAATGACCCTGGTCAAGCTGTGGTTTTGTTTTTAAGAACTGAGTGAGAGACAAGCAGCCTTATCTGGTTACCAACAGGTATTAAAATGCCTGTACAATGTGGCAAGAAAGAAGGACAACAAAAAGCATATTCCATAAGCTGTTACGTGTGTGGAATTTATTATAGTATAACATCGAAACAGAGTAACATCATATCAGAGTACCTTGGCAAGCAGGCCTGATTAGATTAGATTTAGGCAGATGACAATGAATGCTGGCGTATCTGTAAGCTCGCTCTGTCTGTCTAGATTTCCTTCTATTTCCCCTCCCCACATTTCTATTGTTTTCCTCTGACTCTCACATGCACTCTTCAGGCTGGCAGGTACTGGAGGATGTGCTGTGCGATCATGGCGGGGTCGAAGGTCAGGGCCCTGCGCTTGCGGCTGGTTTTTTTGGGGGGCGGCAGGTCAGTGTCTATGCGCTTCATTCTCTGCAGACCGACATGGGGCGTTCTGTCGTCATCATCATCGTCGTCGTCGTCGAGTCTTTTCACCCTCAGCAGTGACGCCTCCACCTGTGGGACGGGGGCGGAGTCTAGGGAGCGGCGGGAGCGTTTTAGGACGGGTCCTCCGGATCGCTCCAGGCTGGCCACGGCGCTCAGGTCCCGTTTGGCACGCTGGTTTGAAGGGCCTCCCTGACTGCCACCCGATGCCAAGCCGGAGAGGATCTTCTCAACAAGGTACCTTAACAATGCAAAGACAGAAATACTGTTGTTTGTTTGCTTAAAGTTAACATGAAATGAAATATCAGCTTTCATTTTAATTCTAGTTTAATATTTGTAGCAATTTTGTTGTGCTTTAGTCATTTAGTTTTAGTTTTTAAAATATCATTTAGTTTTACTTTTAGTTTAGGTTTTCATCTAATATTTTTATTAATATTTTGAATTAGCTTTTTTTGGTAACACTTTACAATAAGGTTCATTAGTTACCATTAGTTAATGTATTAACTAACATGAACTAACTATATTTTCAAGATTCATTTTATTATTATTTAAACATTACTGTTTATGTTTATTCTATTTTTTATGTATTTTAATAAAATATATTTATTTTATTTTATTTCCAGCTAGTAACAATGTATTTGTTTCAACTTTATTTTAATGCAAAAAAATATTTGTAATATGTAAAACCCTGACTCTGAGGCCTTGGTTTAGTTTCCGTTACCTAAGCATCTCTTGGTCTTTGTCCTGCTCTCTCTCAGGAATCCTGTTGGTTGTCGGAGCGAGTCCAGCCTGCATCAGTCTCTCCTGCTTGTAGCGGTTGAGTAGAGCCTGAGTAAGCTGAGGATCCAGAAGGGCCTGGGGCTTGGCCATGCTCACGGCCTGCTCGGTCTCATCATAGTCCGGAGGGTACGGTGCCTGGAAATCCCCCTCATCCTCCTCATCTTCCTCTGGTTTGCCCTGTCCGTTGTTCTGTGCTTGGTTAAGGAAGCGCAGCATTGATGCCAGGTAAGCTGCTTCTTGTTCCCGCCTCTGATCGTTCTCCACCAGGCGCTGGAGGGCCTGTCCCAGACCTTGAGCTCTCAGGACCTCTGGCTGGTAGTACAGATCATTGCTCCGGCTCTTGAAGTCAGCGGCTGGGTAAGCCATCATCTGGGCCTCGTAGGGCACTGAATCCCGCAGGTCTCTTCGGAGACGCGCTCCTCCTGCCTGGCTGTCAAAGCTGCGACCTCCGCCACGCATGGCAGAGAGAGGCTGAGAAACAGAGGGAGAAAGACAAACCCAACAGCTGATTGGTCTTCTGTTTCTATGTTAAAGCAATAAAAACAACTTTGTGCACATTTTGGTACAGAGAACTTTTATTTACATGCATTGCACTCTTAAATACCATTTTTAAAGCTACAGTATATTAGCCTACACACACACACACACACACACACACACACACGTATATCATTTTTCATTATTTTTTAATACATTTTAAAATATTTGTAAATCTGCCAAACTAATCTTTATCATGTTTCCTTAGTACGCGGTAAACCAGGCGCGTTTTTAATCACTGAAGGAACGATTGTTCGAATTCGAATTTTAGAGGAGGCTGACAGCAAAAAACAGAAAAAACAAACCGCGTTTACTTACTAAACTGGCCAATCAGAATAAACATTCAAATGACGCAGCCTCAAAGGCTGTCCATTCAAGCCAATCAGCTTTTAGTATCACCTTTAGTTTGAATCAGAGCCGTTGAAAATTTTTTATTAGGTTAGATGGACAACACCAGGTAATGAAGAGAAACCTCGAAACAAGTGAGGCTGCATTTTCAGTGATATGAAGGAGTGGAGGATGGAGTTAGTCTGCACATTGGTAAGTAGATGGAAGATGGAATGAGGCTCTCTATTAATAAATGTTTATGTAATGGTCTACTCTATATATAGCGTCACAAGATTAGTTCCGTTGGCAGGTGACATGTCTTTGGTGGGCGGTGTTTTGGTTTAGCTGGCGGTAAATTTGTGAAATTACATGAATTAAAAATGGATAAAGATAATAGATTTCAGTCATTTTGGAAGTTTCAGCTAAACTTTTTTTTATTTTTTTATTATTGATAGGGATTGACATTAACACCCGCCAAATTAGGGTGGATATCAACAGTGAAGTGTAACGTTAATGGAGTCACTAAAGATTATAGCCACTTTGGCGGGATGAAATTTATATAACTATAGATTTTTGAATTGTAGTCTTTTAAAAAGGCATCTGAAATAATAAACTAAGTGCAATGTAGGGTTGCACTGTGCTGCCTGCAGAAAACAATAGGTTACTATCGTAACCCCGGTTCTCTGAAACATCGAGTGGAGAGATCCACCTATGGGAAGGGCATCCGTACCTGACCTCTGCAGAAGCATCCAATTGCACCAAGTCTGGCTAGACAGACAGAAGCGCGCAGCCAATGCCAGGTGAGGCCACACCCCCTCACCTAAGGGCATATAACATCTGGGCGCGCTGCTATTCCTCAGTAAGTATATTCGCTTCTCGTGCAGCAAGCGGGGCAAAGCTGGTGGATCTCTCCACTCGATGTTTCAGAGAACCGGGGTTACGATAGTAACCTATTGTTCTCTTTCATCATCTCGTGTTCGAGATCCACCTATGGGAGAGACATGGACAGCTCCCCGATTGCCCAATACACTCACAGTGAGGTTCTGAAAGCCAGAGAAAGACGGTCACCCCGGGGAGGCGGTGCCTGACACGTCCATTAATCATGAACCTGCAAAGGTGACGCCACACCGACTGCTGTGGACACGCAGGACATGAAGCATGCATGAGACACATACATGAAAGTACCCCCAACCCACCAAGGCACATAAACTAAACCCATAACGGGAAGTAAATGTTTGGTGGCAAGAATGAACATGACCAGCCGGGCCATTCACTCTTATTGGTTTCAACAGGGTACAGGGAAGAGCTAAGAAGACCCAACCCCTAAAACCGAATGTGCTACCGAGGTTCTGGTGACATCCAGCCGGTAGTAACGCACAAAGGTATGAGGAGAAGCCCAACTGGCAGCGGAGCAGATGTCCTGCAGTGACACTCCCCTAAACAAAGCCCAAGAGGCGGCTAAGCCCCTTGTGGAATGAGCTCTGATGCCCCTTGGGGGCTGCACTCCCTTTGCTTCATAAGCCATAGTTATAGCGCCCACAACCCAATGTGAGAGGCGTTGCTTCGATATGGGACTCCCTCTGTGCGGAGGGGCCCATGAAACAAAGAGCTGGTCGCTCTTCCGGAAAGCGCTGGTCCTGGTCATATAAGCCTGTAAAGCACGGACTGGACACAGAGCATTCAGCCTCTGATCCTCCAGAGAGGTAAAAGGTGGAGGGTGAAAAGCGGACAGCTCCAACACCTCCGAAGTGAACGCAGGGAAGCACTTCGGCATGAAGGCCGGGTTAGGCTTAAGGGAAACCTTATCTCCACTGAGGGAGAACTTAGTGCACGAGGGGTGAACCGAGAGTGCATGTAGCTCACTGACACGTTTGGCAGATGCCAAGGCCAAGAGCAAAGCTGTCTTGAAGGACAGCAGCTTAAGGGAAATACTCCCCAGGGGCTCAAAAGGATGTTGAGACAGTGCTTCCAGCACCATGGAGAGGTCCCATTCCGGAACAGTTCTCCTGATGACTGGCAACGAGCGGCGTGCACCCTTCATGAATCTGCGGATTAGAGGGTGCTGCCCGACAGTAGAGCCCTCAAAACCCACATGACAGGCTGAAATCGCAGCCAAATAGACCTTAATGGTGGAAAAAGACCTCCCTTTTTCCATGAGGTCCTGAAGGAAACACAAAATATCAGGAACTGAGCACTGATAAGATGTGAGACCGCGCCCATCGCACCACCCTTCGAACACGTGCCACTTACAGCCATATAAGGACCGTGTAGAGACGGCCCTGGCATTCTGAATAGTGGCGACCACACGCGGCGAAAGCCCAAGTGCGTTCAGGTTCGTCCTCTCACGGGCCAGGCCCAGAGAGCCACCCTGTCCGGGTGGGGGTGGTAAATCTCCCCGTTGGCTTGGGACAATAGATCCGTGCGAACGGGAAGGCGCCACGGCTCGGCGTATAACAGAGGAATTATCTCCGCCAGCCATGGTGCCTTGGGCCACCTGGGTGCTATCAGAATGAGAGACAGGCCCTGCTCTCTCACCCTGGCCAATGAGGGAATTATCAGGCACAGGGGAGGAAAAGCATACAGGAGCACTCTGGGCCATGGGTGGGCCAGTGCGTCTACCCCGAGGGGCGCGTCCATGTCCCTTAGAGAGAAGAACATAGGACAATGGTAGTTTTCGCGCGAGGCGAATAGATCTACGCTCGCCCGTCCGAATCTCATCCATAGCATTTCCACTATCTGAGGGTGAAGACGCCAATCTCCGTAGATTGGGTTTCCCCTTGATAGCAGATCCGCACCTCTGTTCAGAATGCCCGGAACGTGAGTTGCGCGTAACGACAGGAAAACCCGTCTGCTCCACACCAAAAGCTTGTAAGCTAGAGCGTGGAGTTTCGACGAGCGCATGCCGCCCTGACGGTTGATATAAGCCACAGCCGTGGTATTGTCGCACCGTACTAGAACGTGATGTCCCTGCAGGCGAGGCAGAAAATGATTCAGAGCTTTCCAAATGGTTAAAAGCTCTAAATAGTTTATGTGCGCTGAACGTAGTCTGTTTGGCCACAGACCGTTCACCGTTCTGCCCTCCTGGGTGGCACCCCAGCCTGTCAAGGACGCATCTGTCGTCACAAATTTCCGCATCGTAACCGCCCCCAGAGGGGTTCCCCGTGCGTAAAAGTTCTCGCTCTCCCAGTGGCGCAAGGTCGCCGAGCAGGCGCGTGTCACTGTTACCGAGCGGCAAAGGTCGCGAATCGGGCTGAAATGTAGTGACAAGACCCATTTCATGAACGCCCTCATCCTCAGAAGTCCCAATGGCACAACTTGGGTGGATGAAGCCATGAGACCCTGTAGCCTGAGACATGTGCGATATTGCACTTTCGCCCCTTCTCTGAACTGCGTCAGACAGTTCATCAGAGAGCGAACGCGCTCTTGAGAGAGGCGCGCTCGCATGGAGACCGAATTCAACTCCAAGCCCAAGAAAATGACATTCTGACTGGGCGTGAAATTGCTCTTGCTCACATTCACTTGAAACCCGAGCGATGTGATGTGCGCGAGCACACGGTCGGTGTCCTGCAACACCTTCTCCTTTGATTCGGCTATGATGAGCCAATCGTCTATATAAGTCAGGATTCTCAGACCTGATATTCTCAGAGGTGCTAAGCCCGCCTCCGCGCACAGACAGAAAGACCGGGGACTCAAACTGAGTCCAAACGGAAGAACTGTGAATTCGTAACATATGCCCTGGTAGGCAAAACGAAGAAACTTCCTGTGCGGAGGATAGATGCTTATGTGAAAGAAAGCATCTTTCAGATCGACTGATGTGAACCAGTCGTTCTGTTTTATGGCACGGGCGAGTGCGCCTTGTGTCAGCATTCTGAAATTGTATTTCCTCAAATGTTTGTTCAACACTCGAAGGTCCAAGATAGGGCGGAGAGAGCCGCCTTTTTTCGGGACCAGAAAATAACGGGAATAAAAACCCTGGTTCATCAGATTGGGAGGTACCACCTGAATCGCTCCCTTGTTTAAGAGAGATGAAATTTCCTCTTTCAGAATGTGAGAGGCGTTCTCTTCCGTGTGAGAAAAGAGAATGCCGTTGAAATGCGGGGGTTTTACTGCGAATTGCAATCTGTAACCCTGCATTACTGTACGCATCACCCACTCGGGAGCTGAAACGGTTCGCCAAGCCGCTTCGTGACTCGCGAGAGCTCCCGCTCGGGCCAGAGCGGAGCTGTGTGAGACCGACAGGTTTATTTGTGATGCAATGGCGCCATCTAGTGGGTACACTAGAGGCGACATGCAGGGGTTCGGAGGGATTTCCTCTCTCTGCAGTGAGATGAATTCTCTCTGCGGAGAGAGGTTTTCCCGCCGAAACGAATTCATTTGATTCGTATTTTTTTGTGTTTTGTGTGTTTTGTGTTGGGCAAACACTGGGGCCGAAGCCTTTATTGAGAGAGTGAGGGGAACAGAGTGTGGGCAGTGTGGTGTCACTGAGCTTAAACTTTCCCTTACAAAGGGCCCCCTGAACGTGGGGGGAAAACACACATCTCTCGAACACACGAGCTGGGCAGTCTCGTTTACACACGGAGAGCTGACCCATCCGCGGGACCCCCTGGGTTTTTTGGACGGGGGTCCTAGAAGAGGAGGGGAGTCCGAAGGGCTTGCGGCCCGTGAACATGGACTCGAAGCCCCCATCGGCTGAACATCAGGCAGGCCGCTTGCGTTTCGAGTCGGTGGGGTTGGAATTCGCAGGTCTCCCGGCCGCGGCCGCGGCGGGAGCGGGCTTACCCCAGTGCTTGTGTGTAGGTGCTGGGTTATGTTGCCGAGGGGGTGGTTTGTTGCGGGGCTTTTCTCTGCCCTGATGAAACTGTCGTCCCGTGGCCGGTGGGTTAGGCAAACGCACAGGGGGCGCCTGGCGTGGGACTGACTTCCTAGGAAGGCAAAGTTTGAAGGCCTCATCCTCCTTTTTCTTATCGTCACACCGTTGTTGCATCAGTGCGACGGCGGGGCCGAAGAGAGCCCGGCCGGGCTCCACCGGCGCGCCCGCGATGCGCCGTTTCTCACTGTCAGGGAGTCCCGACAGGTTCAGCCAGAGCGCGCGCTCTCCGACCACGGAAAGCGCCATGGAGCGCCCGCAAGCTTGGACGGCCTGCCGAGCGTTACGGAGGACGAGGTCGTTCACCGTTAGGATCTCCTTCCACAGGGTTTCAGAAGGATTTCCCTTTTCCAATTGTTGCCCTAACTCTTCAAGGATCTCCGCCTGGTAGGCGGAGAGGAGCGAAGAAACGTTAAGGGCCCTGACAGCCACGGCCGAGGACTTATAAGCTGCCTGGTGAACGGAGGCAGCAAAACGGTCCATCTTGTTGGGCAAGACCGGCTTGGGGGGAGCGAGCAGCCCGCCCTGAGCGGGGTTAAGGTGCCTGGCGATGGAAGGTTCGACGGTGGGAGGTTCGCCCATACCGTGCGCCGCCATGTCCTTAACCTCGAGTCCCGTGAGACCGTGTTTGAAGTCGAGCGGGTCGCTCCAATAATTTCTCATGTGCTTCGCGCACGCCGGGAGGATGGGGAAGAGTTGTTTCCTCGGGCCGGGAGGGGGTCCCAGCACTTTCCCATCATAAATATCCCTCTCCTGGTCGGTGGCGCTCTGCGGTGCCGGCCATTCGATGTTGAGACGAGCGGCCGCTCGCTCACACACTTCCAGGAGGATGGCTTGAGGCAGAACCGCGTGGGCCGTAGCCTGGGGAACACCAGAGGGCGGGATGGCCTCCTCGTCCTCTGAAACCCCAAGAATGGCCGCATCCTCCTCTTCGCCAGAACCGGGCAGGTCGTGGACGAGAGTGAGGTTGTCCCCGAAGATGTCCTCCTCGGGGAAGGCGGGATTGGGCTGGTCAGCCCAGACGAGAGACGTTGCGCCCCGGGAGGCCCCCGGTAGCGCGTCGTCATCACCGTGTCCCCCGTCCGAGTCAGAAGGGCTGAGCCCGGTGCACTGTGTCACTGCCACCTTAAGACGGCGTTTTAGCAGCTTCCTAGGCAGCAAGAGGCAGAAACTGCAATTCTCCGGGTTTTCAAGGGCTTCCCGAGCGTGCTTAAGACCCAAACAGACCACGCAAAGCTGATGAAGATCCTTAGCTGCGATGAGGGCACCACACGCGGCCGGGCAGGCCCGTGACATGCTATCCCCTGGAGAGGCTGCAGGCTTAGACAGTGACATACCAGCGAAGAAAACGGAGAAATCCGTGGCGGGCAGCCGTGAGGAGAAACGGTGAAAATAGCGAGAGCGTGGGCGGCTCCGAATGCAAAGCAGCAGTAGTTGAAAAATAAACAACTGTCACGTCCGGCGGAGGCTGATCTGGTCGATATGTCCTCCTGAAGACACGAGGTGAGCAGTGTAAAAATCCAACCGAGCTGTGAGATGCAGAGATCGCGAGAAGCGAATGTCAACTGAGGAATAGCAGCGCGCCCAGATGTTATATGCCCTTAGGTGAGGGGGTGTGGCCTCACCTGGCATTGGCTGCGCGCTTCTGTCTGTCTAGCCAGACTTGGTGCAATTGGATGCTTCTGCAGAGGTCAGGTACGGATGCCTTTCCCATAGGTGGATCTCGAACACGAGATGATGAAAGAGAACACTCAACATCGTGACGGACCCAGACCCGTCGCCAGACTTCAGTCTTAAGGGGGGCATATGAAATGTATGGGGGGCACAATTATTATTAGCCTACAGTATGTATATTTATAATAATCAACTCTAGTCGCGTAATCATCACGTTAAACATATAACCAACAGCAAAATGACCAGGTAGCCTATAGCCTAATGTTACACCACATTACACAGAAGCAATGTTATGAATATCCATAAAACACTTGACTATAAAACATATTAGATGTAACACCAGAAACATCTCTCAAACATTGCATTTTAAAGCAGTCAACAGAGGGATATGCATTGCCATGACACACACACACACACACACGCACGCACGCACGCAAATACACTCGCACAGATACTTTGAGTGGAGGCAGCGCTGTCCTCTCTCCAGTCCCAGTACAGCGGGAGGAAGCATTTCTCCGAGCAGAATCTCCTCATCAAAGTATCATTCCACTCGGAAGGAACTGAAGCGAGTAAGCCGGCGAAAACTCGTTTTGAAACAGCTTTCAAAAATGCGCGTTAACTGTTGAGCGGCTTAGTTGTACGTTACGTACGTAGCCTAACGTTCTTTCGTAAGGCCGTGATAGGCTGTTGCAGTGTAGATTCCCATCAATCAAACTAAATCACACCATTGTTTTTTTATATTTTTTATATTTTAATGATAAAGAATGCAACATTAATGCAACACAAAATTAGCAGCTATGATAATATTAAAATTAAATTAAAATTAAATTATATGTGCCTCAAGTGTGGGGCACAAGCATTTTTTGGGGCGGGCCCGGCCCCCTATGGCCCGCCCATAGCGACGGGTGTGGACGGACCCGAATCACCCAGCCCATCAGCTTTTTGAACTGTTGCCTTCAGGAAAACGCTTTAGATCGATCAAAACACGCACAACCAGACTCTTGAACAGTTTTTATCCCAATGCCATCAGGATAATGAACCATGAACTGAAACTACATCCTCAAATTATTACCACAAGACATCCTTGACATGATAGACAATTAAGTGAAATAACACTAAGTGGCAAACTTGTAATATGAATTGAACTACTCTTTACTGTGTACGTTGGAAAGTACTAAACATTTCATTGTATGTAAGTAAAATGACAATAAAGAAATCAAATCAAATCAAAAATATATATTGATTTTTCGATACATCTATACTGGAATATCTGAAACGCTTTCCGATATTAATTTTACTCTCTCTCATCTCTCTGACATCGAGTTGACACACAAATCTCTCCTCAAGGTGCGTTCACACCGCCGCCGACTTGAGCTTCCAAAGCGGCCGGAAGTCATTCATTTTCAATGGAAGCTGGCTTCTCTCAGCTGCAAGGAGCGTCAAATCCCTCGGTGTCGCGTTTTGGGCGTTTTGAGCGTCAATCAGAAAGTTGAAAGAAGCTCAACTTTATGGTAATGAGCTATGACGCGGTTCAGCGGCAAGCAGCGCCAAAACGCCAGAAACCAATCATAATAAAGACGTCCTTCACTCTGGCTGATTCCGGAGAAACATACGATGTGAACTTTCGTTCCTACCAAAACATTAGTTCCGAGAAAATGGAGGAGAAGCTGATAATCGCTGTTGCTGGGTTTCCTAACATATATGATATGACGTTGTTTGCTTACAGGGACCAGTTACAAAAGAACGAGGCATGGGAATGCAATTCATTTGCTCAAGGTGACAACGATTTGACCAATTGCACTAATGCAAATAATAGCCTAATGCAAATAATAATAATAATAATAGCTAATTATTATTTTTTTCCCCGACCAAAAGTGACCAAAACAGTTATAAAAATGCTGTCATTATAAAAGGTTTCTTCAATGTATTGCTTGTTTTTTTCTGTTTATTACATTTCATGTTGTGACACTTCTCTTCTCCCTGCTACGTCAGAGCGTCCAAAGCGTCAACGAGCTTCCCCGTGCTTTTTGACAAGCGTCCTTGACAGAGCGGCCAGAGCTTCTTTGACGCTCAAGTCGGCGGCGGTGTGAACGTACAGTCACTCACTGTTTCTTTTGCTCAGGATGAATAATGTTGGTGTTACAGCCAGGCCTTGAATTTCAGTTGGGATTGCGCATAATTGTACTCATTCCAGCAGATTTTATGCTCACACCCAAAGTGCTCTCAGTACTAAATTGAGTTATTTGTTTCCTGCTTATTGCGCTTAAACAGTCAAATACACACAAAAATAATGTAAAAATGCCAGTCTCTTTACGTGGGTTTTGCATAAAAAAAACTTGAGACGAGACCATGACTGTTAGTCTCTTTTAATGCAACACATGAACACTGTCAGGCAGGATGCAACCGCTTGCTTCCTTAAAGGTGGGGTATGTGATTCTCTTTTCTGTCCATTTTTTCAAAATAACTTGAAATCCTATTCCTAACCCACTAATGCTGCGTTCACACCGGACGCGAATAGCGCGTCAGGCGCGAGTGATTTCAATGTTAAGTCAATGCAAAGACGTTAAGCACGTAAAAAATTCCTGCGGCGCGAATGAGGCGTGGAGCGCGGCTCTTGATGCTCTAAATGATTTCAGTTGCATTTTTTATATCATTATTTGTAACTTTTATTTTATTTTATTTTTTAAATTTAGTGTAAATTACCAAATCGACTGAAATCATCTATAACAAATTTTAATTAATGCAATTTAATTTTGTATTGTTAATAATTTAATGCAATTTAATAATGTAATTGAATCTTATTTAGAAACTAATATATTCAGAGGACAAACTGTATGATGACTGCAGTAAGGGTAGAATATGTTAAATTTGTACGTTCTGAAGTACATCTGACTTTGAGAGCACAGAAACACACACCTCTCACTTCAATGTGACACTTAACTAATCATTCATGCATTTGTCACAGTTCGCCACATTTCATTCAGAGGAAGCATTAGTAAGCACGTTTTTCTCTCTCATCTGTTCTCATCCTCACACCTCCTCTCCATCCACAGTGAATCAGGCATTCAATTACACTTGCAGACTATTGAGAAGAAAAGAAAGATGCTTTTCAAGAAGCTGAAATCACTGTAATGTGCATTGCAAGCAGATTCTGACAGTATGAGTAACCAGCTCCTCTTCAGCGTATATTAGTTCTGTCACTGGCTCTGATGATCTATGTCCACCATTACTGACAGGAGACCTGCGATTCAGCAGTGATTGATTGTCTAGAGAGCCTTAAATCTGTTTCTCTATTCATGTTAGCCACTGAACAGCTCAGCTCAAGCCTGAGGTTATAAACGAAGTGCTGAGTCATGACACTGCCTTCACCCTCTGTGTGCAGAATAATTATTTGAAATCGCAAAGCGAGTGCTGAGAGACAACTAGCAGTGTTGTTCAAAAACTACCCTCTGTGCAAGATTTGTGTTATTGTAAATCATATTCTGCATCAGTTGTGTCAGAATGATAAATGAAACAAGTTTCGGTTTTGAGTCAGTTCTTCAGTTTGAGCTTTGTGTGGTATTTCAGGGCTGTTATGATTCATAATAAATGAGGCAGATAGTGACCTATGAAACTAAAGGAACAGGATTCCTCTGGGCGCTGATGTGTGAGTGTATTTGATGACTCACTCTGGCGCATTATGACGTCTGTCCCGCTCCTGACGTGTGTGTGTGTGTGTGTGTGTTTGGGTGCGTGGGTGGTGGGAAGATCTTGTTGTCCATGATTTCAAGTGGAGTTGATGTCCTCTGGTTCCTTCACATTACTGCACCAATGGAAAGATTTCTAACATGAACAACTTTCTGCAAAGATACAAACACCCTCTGCTAGTTAAACTCCCGCAGACTCCTGCCAAAGTACGTCACATCAGTTTGCAGTTGTGTGTCATTGTAAAATGTACTCGAGATTATTAATATTTATGGTGTAACATAAACGGTTTACATTAAAACATTTTACAGTACAGTTTAAGTGTAACCCAATCAGTGTTGTTATTGTTATAAAACTATTAAAAAACGTTTTTAGTAATTGAAATAAAATAACATAAATATTAGAATTAGTAATGTAAAAATACTAATATTATTAACCCTGCCCTTTATGGAGCAGGGTTCCATAAAGGGTTCCATCTCTTTATGGAGATTATTAAATCTCCATAAAGCTTTTCAGGCTTGGGAAGCATGAAGTCCTCCAAAATCTCCTGATAGCTAGCTGCATTGACCCTGCCCTTGATAAAACACAGTTGACCAACACCAGCAGCTGACATGGCACCCCAGATCATCACTGACTGGGTACTTGACACTGGACGCCAGGCATTTTGGCATTTCCTTCTCCCCAGTCTTCCTCCAGACTCTGGCACCTTGATTTCCGAATGACATGCAAAATTTCCTTTCATCCGAAAAAGTACTTTGGACCACTGAGCAACAGTCCAGTGCTGCTTCTCTGTAGCCCAGGTCAGGCGCTTCTGCCGCTGTTTCTGGTTCAAAAGTGGCTTGACCTGGGGAATGCGGCACCTGTAGCCCATTTCCTGCACACGCCTGTGCACGGTGGCTCTGGATGTTTCTACTCCAGACTCAGTCCACTGCTTCCGCAGGTCCCCAAGGTCTGGAATCGGTCCTTCTCCACAATCTTCCTCAGGGTCCGGTCACCTCTTCTCGTTGTGCAGCGTTTTTTGCCACACTTTTTCCTTCCCACAGACTTCCCACTGAGGTGCCTTGATACAGCACTCTGGGAACAGCCTATTTGTTCAGAAATTTCTTTCTGTGTCTTACCCTCTTGCTTGAGGGTGTCAATGATGGCCTTCTGGACAGCAGTCAGGTCGGCAGTCTTACCCATGATTGCGGTTTTGAGTAATGAAACAGTTTTTAAAAGCCTCAGGAAACTTTTGCAGGTGTTTAGAGTTAATTAGTTGATTCAGATGATTTGGTTAATAGCTCGTTTAGAGACCCTTTTCATGATATGCTAATTTTATGAGATAGGAATTTTGGGTTTTCATGAGCTGTATGCCAAAATCATCAGTATTAAAACAATAAATGACCTGAAATATTTCAGTTGGTGTGCAATGAATCTAAAATATATGAAAGTTTAATTTTTATCATTACATTATGGAAAATAATGAACTTTATCACAATATGCAAATTTTTTTAGAAGGACCCCTGTATACATACACACACTCATGCACATATATTTACAAACTTTTATGTTAGGTGTGATTCATTTTTTGACAGCACTAATTATTACTAATAATAATTACTAAAACTAAAGCTAAAATAAAAATCAAATAAAGCTATTAAAAAACAAACTAATAAAAAAATTAAAAGGCACACATATTAGAAATGTTGCCTTGGGAACTAACTGAAATAAATACTAATATTAATACTGAAGATAATTACTAAATCTAAAGCTGAAATAAAAAGTAAAATAAAGCTAAATAGAAATAAAAACATATATTACTATATATATAATATATCATATAAATACTATTTTATATATTTACACTATTTTTAATATACTATATATATATACATATATATATGTATATATCGAAATATATGTATATATGTATATATATATGTATATAATCGAAAATTTTATCGAATCGAGGATTTGGAGAATGGTGACACCCCTTATTTATTTTATATATTTACACTATTTTTAATATACTATATATATATAAATATATATATATATAGTATATTAAAAATAGTGTAAATATATAAAATAAATTAGGGGTGTCACCATTCTCCAAATCCTCGATTCGATAAAATTTTCGATTCTATGGTCACGGTTCGATTCGATTCTTGATTTTTACATTTACTTTTTTAAAGCCGAAACCGGCCAATCAGGATACTCTCTGTCTTATATGCGCTTCATGAGGCATACACGCAAGGTCTCTTGCTCTCTCCTTCTCTGCCGTGCGCGCGCTATATGGTTTGGGGCACAGTTTTTTTTGTCTCGCATGCGCGCTCTTGCTAGCTCACTCTAGATTCCGGGAGATTTTAACTAATTTTCGTGCATCAGGGAGCCACTATCAATATGCGGAAGACTCCCGGAACTTCCGCGAAACTTGGGATGTCTGCAAACTGTGGCATTTTTGAAGCGCGACCGTTGTCAACATAACTCACTGGAAATCCAAAAAACGTCCACACCTGCGACTTCAATGAAAGAGAAGGGGGTTCAAGTTCTGTCGATGGGTCTCCTGCATCTGCAGTTGCCATGCTATCTTTTGAGTGGCTGTAGCTAAGTTAGAGGAGGTTGGCCATAGACTCGCAGCACTTCAACACGCATGTTTTTTTCCACTTGGCACGGTGACGGTGCATTATCCTGCTGGAAGTAGCCTTCAGAGGATGGGTACATGGTGGCCATAAAGGGATGGACATGGTCAGAAACAATGCTCAGGTAGGCCGTGGCATTTAAACGATGCCCAATTGGCACTAAGGGGCCTAAAGTGTGCCAAGAAAACATCCCCCACATCATTAAACCACCACCACCAGCCTGCACAGTGGTAACAAGGCATGATGGATCCATGTTCTCATTCGGTTTACGCCAAATTCTGACTCTACCATCTGAATGTCTCAACAGAAATCGAGACTCATCAGACCAGGCAACCTTTTTCCAGTCTTCAACTGTCCAATTTTGGTGAGCTCTTGCAAATTGTAGCCTCTTTTTCCTATTTGTAGTGGAGATGAGTGGTACCAGGTGGGGTCTTCTGCTGTTGTAGCCCATCCGCCTCAAGGTTGTGCGTGTTGTGGCTTCACAAATGCTTTGCTGCATACCTTGGTTGTAATGAGTGGTTATTTCAGTCAAAGTTGCTCTTCTATCAGCTTGAATCAGTCAGCCCATTCTCCTCTGACCTCTAGCATCAACAAGGCATTTTCGCCCACAGGACTGCTGCATACTGGATGTTTTTCCCTTTTCGCGCCATTCTTTGTAAACCCTAGAAATGGTTGTGCGTGAAAATCCCAGTAACTGAGCAGATTGTGAAATACTTAGACTGGCCCGTCTGGCACCAACAACCATGCCACGCTCAAAATTGCTTAAATCACCTTTCTTTCCCATTCTGACATTAAGTTTAGAGATCAGGATATTGTCTTAACCAGGACCACACCCCTAAATGCATTGAAGCAACTGCCATGTGATTGGTTGATTAGATAATTTCATTAATGTGAAATTTAACAGGTGTTCCTAATAATCCTTTAGGTGAGTGTATATTACAGCTTATAAATAAAAAATATAAAGTTAGTCATATAAAAAAATTATTACTTAAAAAAAAACAGTTAATTTAGATGATGACACATGAAGCACAAGCATTTTAACAGTATAGATAGTATTAATGGATGGATGATTGTGAGAAAACTGAGTGTGCTCTTTGAAAGCTGTTGCCATGGCTACGTTCCTCCTCCGCTCGGAGTGAAAGACTGCCTGTTTGTTCTGCTAATGAGATTGTGCTTCCTCTACTATTGATTTTGTCCTGTGTTGTCCTTCAGATACGGCCCATAATCCTTTACACATTTCCAAAATCACTGTGGCTTTTATATTCAGCTCTGTGTCAGTGGCGGCCACTGTCCGTGGTGCTGAAAACCTGAGCGCACACGCTAATGACTGCAACAGATGGTCAAAACAAACTCTACTAGTTACTTTAATTCACAACGGCTGCCCACAGATCTCTCCAGTGCATCAGTGCTGCAATACATTATCTAGAGATCTAGAGACTGGTATACCACAGACCCTATTGTTGCAAATAAGACTTTGTAACGCTAACACTTGTTATTGAATTCAATAGAATATTATCTGTTTAAAATCTCAGAATAGATCTTCATTTAGTTAATGACAAAATATAGTTCAGTCCTGGTTTAGTCAGCAATAGAGCAGAAGAATCAACAAATGCTGTCTCTCATTATAAAATAACATGGAGCTCTGTAATTGTTTGCAAGAGCCTCCATTTCTGGACACTGCCTCTCAGAGAAATTTCCAGAATTTAATGAGGATTCTATTCGCCAGTAAAGCCCTGTTGATATATGCTCTGTTGTTGCCAGGCAATGATGGTTTGTACGCCCAATTTCACGCCATCTGGCTCGAGTGATCTCGATCAGTTCAGCAGAAATTAACACACAGTCAAGCGTAACATAAAAAGCAACTAAATAGTACACAGTGTACTTTCCCATATTCACAATAATCCATGTGAAAGGATTCATATACAAATATTCAAAATGAAATAATAATGAAACAGAATTAAATCAGCATTTACCAGCCACTTCAAACCTTTATTCTAACTGCATAGAGGCAAAAAGGAAGAAAACATGTAGGTTAAAATTTAGCTATAGAGGAATCGGTCTCAGAAAACACACATGATGAGGGTCTGGTGTGGTGTTTGCTTTACCTTTGCCTCTGGTGTGAGGATCTGGAACAGCGTCATAGAGAGGAAAAGCAGAACAGAGTTGGTCAGAAGGCCCGACATCCTGAAGGAGAGAATGTAGCTGCCTCTGCAGTGAAGAGATATGCTGCCACTGAACAACAGCAGAGATAGACTGAGAGAAACAGAGGGAGGGAGGGAGGGAGGGGGAGGAGCTTCACTGTTACTCTAGAGAGAGAGAGAGAGAGAGAGAGAGAGAGAGAGAGAGAGAGAGAGAGAGAGAGAGAGAGAGAGAGAGAGAGAGAGAGAGAGAGAGAGAGAGAGAGAGAGCTTGTGATTTTGCATGGTAAAGATGGTGAAAATGTTCTACTGCAATCTGAAAAACCAGATAAATGGGTAAATAATGTCTGGCTGTACAAAATAATGAAAAATTCACAATTTCGGTATTTGGCAGTACCTTTTTTATTGTGAAGTATAATCAAAAATGCAAGTGAAGTTTTTGTCAGAATTTTGTAGTAGTAGTAGTAATTTTTATTATTATTATAAGACATAGTCAAAAGCATGTAAAATGTAAATATGTAAGACACACATAAGAACATAAAATATATATTTATGTAAAATGCATAGTATACAAAACGTATTTATTCATTTTTCACACACTTCTAAATTACTTGCAAATGAGAAAAAGGTTAAATACCAAAGCCACAAATATTTTCAATACAGAACTTCAAGAGTGAACCAGAATAATAAAAAGCCAGTGATAAAGTGTAATGGCAGAACAGTAGAGAATACAGATTTAATTCATGGTTATGAATTCAGTAAAAGTAACCTTCAATTTTAAAAATTGTGATTAAAATAAGAGATGTAGATAAAATTAATAATAATAGTTATTTTACTTTTATTTTGAAAGAGTATTACAGTTCAGCATGCAGAAAATTATTTGATTAATCTGGGTTGCCTCTTCTCTCCTCTTCTGAAACTCTGACATCTTCTTATACATCTACATAGTATTATATGTCCCAGTAATCACTGAACCTGTTGAAACAAATGCAAAACAATGTGGCTAAACACAAAGCTATATGTGCAAATATTAGTCATGAAGATGAGTTGATTGGATGAAACACGCATACTTTTAGCTTTGCTCCTGATGATAATTGCCACAGTCATGATGACGAGACCAACAGCAATGCCGGAGAAAAGGCCGATGTAGAATAAAGATTCTCCTTTCTCATGCTGATCTTCAGCAAAATCTGAAAGCAAACACAAACAACATCAGAAAAAAATACAGTTATACTCACAGGTTTTGAGACACACAGGGAACATGAGATGTTTTTCGAGACTGACTATATATCAGCGACTCCTGACCATTAATTTAGGTAGGGCAGATTTTGGGTAGTTTCTTAGCGCTAGTTTTTGATAAACATTTTGAAAGTTTTATATTCTGATCGCTGAACAAAAAGCACTTTTGGCAGAGGTTTAACACCCTTGTGTTATAAAGTCATGTTTATTCTCAGAACAAACATAAAAAACACAACAGTACTATATAAAGGCTATTTAGGTACAGCATGTTTAAACTAAAGGATTTATACTATCATTAATTTGATACGCTACTACAGACATTCCAACTAGTTACTAACCTGTTGCAGACTAAAGTACACACAGCAGCTGAAGCGGATTAATATAATCTTGGTCTGGAGTGAGGTTTATGTAAGGTAACATAAAAAATAAATAAATAAGCAGGGCAGTCTGAAATCTGCCCCAATGGCTCATTAAAAAGTCCTTAAAAGCTGCATTTTCAGTTGAATTTGGGGAAACAACCTGAACAAACCTTTGTTGTGTTAAGCTATTTCAATTGTTTTTCATCTGAAAGTCTGTAAATTTTGCCTATACGTAAACCTGATTCGCAATGAGGGTTGAATAATTATGATTACAACTGTAGGTCTCACTGTAATGCTAATAAACAATAAGTAAATTTGGCATGCCTTTGCCACATATGGTGCTGGTAATGTTAATTTTAAATTGAAATAAATTAATAAATAAGCTGAATAATACAATAATAAAACACTGTAAATCCACTGACATAAGGCCTGTTCACACCAAGAACGATAACTATAATTTTAACTATATTAGGGTCCAAACCAACGAACAATAACGGTCTTTTTATTCTATTCGCGCACGTTGCGGTTTCAAAGTTGCAAAAATAGATGATAGGCATCTCGGATATTGATCCACTTGATCCACAATAAAGCTCTTTCTGATTCTGATTCTGATTCACTTCTTTCTAGCACTATCCCCTGTAAAAACACACACACACACACACACATACACACACTGACATATATCGGGGAAAAATCGTTCTGAAAGGGATCCCAACGATATCGTTCCTCATATCTTTATCGTCATAGTTGTGGTGGGATCTCTACTATTCTTTAATATGGAGAACTATTTTTATAACTATACATTTATCGTTATCTTTAAAGTTATCGTCCATGGTGTGAACGAGGCTTTATTACTCTCCGTGTCTTGTAATACATATTTTCATACATCTAATAGAAGCTCAAAAACCCTCATGTCATGTTGGCGGTTTGAGTTTCTATAAGATGTATAAGATACACGTACAAAGTTGTATTTTTTACTTTTTACTATTTTGAAAAGCTGTATTTATAACCATTAAACCATTAGAAAAATGTAATTGCTTATCAAAACGTTAACTAATAAGAAATTATCCGTACCTTCATTCATTTAAATAAATAAATCAGTAACCAAAATCAGTAGTTTTTATTTACTTTTTACAATTAACAAAACATGAACATTAAATTAATTAATAAATGATTTAATAATATTAATAAATTACATGAAATAATGAGCCTGTACATGTATAGCCCTGTATTGCTGCCATTAAATGATTAAAAGGGAAACCACATTATACTCGACAGGACAAAAAAATAATATTTTTAAGTGTTTAGAGATTACATTGACATTGAGGTGTCAAAATTCAACATGTCAGCAAAACAGAGCATTAGAATTAGAATAAATTATTGTTACAGTGTGTTTTACCAGATGGGCTGTAGGTGTAGGTCTCACTGCGACGGTTCACCGCAGAGTTAATCTCGTGCACACAGGTGAAGGAAACAGGTGGACTCACTTTCACATCAAACACACACTCTTCATCTGAATAACACAGTGCGTTAATCAGTGTGTAGTTGTGTTCACCCTCCACTGACAGCTGGAAATAGCTCTCAAAGAAGCTCCTGCCAAATGAACACATCACTATCACATGCTCTCTGTCCTGAACCTGCCCGTACACTCTGATGTTGGGCTCTGGGGCATCTGAAATAAAACGCATCATGGTTGTTAACTTTTTGTTTATGAGAGTCAAGATGAAACTAAAAATTATATATATATATATATATATATATCCTTTCATTCGCTCCAGTTGAATAGTGTTGGTGTTAGGTTCTAAATTTCGGCACTGGGTTTTAAGTATTGGGCATAATTTTACTGATCCCCACAGGTTTCGCACTCACCCATTGTTCTATACAAATGGCGCACACATAAAGCCACCTCTCAAACTAGAGACCTGCACTCCCGTGGGAATACCACGGGACCCAACGCAACAGAGTGCGGCGCGGGACTAGATTTGATGGCGAGTAGGGATGGGCGTATCGATATGACGAATCGATATATCAATACTGACGTTGACTAACTAAAGCATCAATACTCAAATATATTGATATCGATATAATAATATCGATATTACAGTGTGTTTTTGTTTTTTTTACCAGTGATTTTGTTTTTGACAAATTTAATGTGTACAATTTGCATTGAATTGGATGAATAACCTATGTTAGTGAATAATTGTGTTGTAGAAATTGAGAGTCAGTGTCAGTTCTGGCAGGTCAAGTAGTGAAGACGCTGCTAACGCTATTGGCCAACAACACTGTCTCATCAGCTGATCTGCATCAGTTGTTCAACTCCCCTCGCTGCTAATGGCTACGCTCAAATCAGGGAGCCCTATTTTAAGCAGATTCAGTTCGCTCCTAACCGCTTGCTGCTCGCTACTCTGCAGCCCGCCACCTCCCCAACTCCTCCTTGTCATGTATAACGTGGCATTTGCATGTCATCGTTGCTGCTCTGTTCATAGGGGGGAATAGTTCAGCTCTCCCAGTCCTAAACTGTGTGAGCGTTCCCTAATGCTGCTGCTGTCCTCTGACTCTCTGCTATTTCATCGTGCTCATGAAAGGTCAGAGGACTCCCTGAACAGAGCCATACCACCAAAAAATTTAATTCAGAATTATCAACTTGAATTGAAATTTATTCAATAAAAATGGCCTAAATCATTTTTATTGTCATGTGTGTTCTTGACTTAATGGACCTGACATCAACTATTTTCCTGCTCATCTGAACAAGTCAGAACCAATAAATCACAGAGAACATTCACTCACTGCCGAAAATGCATTCAAACGGCTGTATTTCCCAAAAGTATCATAAGAAACCATTAATGCTTTTGGGAAACGCACAGAACAATGCTTAACAGAAGACAGAAAAACATCATACGTTTGAGTTATTTCACAATAAACAAATTGAAATTGTAGCCTACATAGTTTGTGCAATTAAATAGTTTTAAAATGGAATGTTAAAAGTCCATACTGATGGTAACCACAAGAGGTAACATTAAATAACAATCCAGCACAAGACTGCAAAGACAAGGAGAATAAATAGGGAGCAAGCAAGGCAGGAAAGGAGGGAGGACAGGTGGGGCAAATTGACCAATATTCAGGTAACAAGATGGGCATGGTTAGACAATCTACAGGAGAGCACAAGGAAACACACATGACTAGAACACAAGCACATGACTAGTAAAGCAAATCACAAGCCATGTGCTCACACAAAATGAGACATGAACAGATGCAGGTAATGAGAACACTCATAAGCCACATGTTCACACAAAACATGACAACATTTAAGCGCACAGCTAGTGTAAAACACAAGCTGCGTGCTACACTGTACAAGACCAAACATGACATGAAAGCTAGTGGCCGATGTAAACACGAACCGTGCTACACAAAACAAAACAACACATTGGACAGAAGAGCATACGGCCTGAGCTATAACTCGAAACCGCACGCTCAAACAACAAGACAGAGCATAAGCTCACCCTGTGCGCTCACAACACAATACAAACACGCGGAGCATGAGTGTCCGAATCCTGACACTGAAACGAAGCCAAACTAGACCGAAGTGCCGGGAACCAAACACACACCCCGCACATCAAACAAGGCATACAGATGCTCAGACAAAGACAAGACAAAACAGGAGTGTCAGAGCTTACAAGACCAAGAAATGAACTAGACAGACGTGA
This sequence comes from Siphateles boraxobius, assembly GCF_051911475.1. Lineage (NCBI taxonomy): Eukaryota > Metazoa > Chordata > Actinopteri > Cypriniformes > Leuciscidae > Siphateles > Siphateles boraxobius. The sequence continues at coordinate 32,188,245 of NW_027509219.1, forward strand.
CAGAAGAGAACCCTGACAGGTTCCCCTATGGTATTGAAAATGGTAGTGAATACTGATATTTTTTAAGGTATTGTATCAGTTAGAAATTCCAGTATCGTGACAACACCATATAGTTGCGTTATTATCTTTCTTTTTCATTGTGGTGTTATTTCGATTGTTTTCCTTTTGAGCTTCAGATCACCGCTGGTTTGTTAAGTATTCCGCCACCGACCAGCTTTTTTAAGCTGAAGTGAGCTCATTTAAGCTCATCAGAAGTGAGCTGTTGCTACACTGGGCTGGTCGCACTAGGTCAGACTTCCTGCCAGCCACCAGAACAAAATGTTTTCTTTTTTTTTTTTAAATTTTTTTATCGTTTGTTTCATTTAGAATGTGGTAGTAATGTAGAAAAGCCTGCTCTTTTATTATATAGCCTAACTAATATAGCATATTCCATGGTTTTGCTAAGTGTAAAGTAAGCTTTACTAATGCCAGTGCAGTAACAAGTTTGTTTCTAAAAACTACTCCAAAAAATGATAGTACATTTTTAAGTAAATAGCACATAACATTTTTCACAGTGTAGTCATTAAAATGGCAATGTTTCTTTAGTGAATATAGATGTGTTGTCTTACTTTTTGTGGGGCAGAAGCCCCAATTTCCACAGATGTTGTAATATTTTTCTGTGGAACACCACAGGCGACCATCACTCCTGCCATCCACAGTGCACTCAGCGTACCACTTGTCACCAAACTTAAAAGGGAAATGGCATGGTTTCCCAAATGAATTACCACCTATACTAGACATCTCTGCAGAACATAAATAAATAAAATAAAATTAAGGGTTGAAGTTTAATTTAAAATGGTTTAAAATTTTGATCTAAACAACTAAAATGACAATAAGGACTCTGAAGTCTATCTCCTAGTTTAACAAATGCTAACACCACACAGGGAAATTCACAATAGACAATAATTATGAATGTTACATTTCGTTAGCCTCATAGCATAATTGCCTTAGTCATATAAGGCAAAAAAATGATGCTAACATAAAGGACTTAATGGTTGTCCAAATATCTGTTAGGTGGACTTTTGGTCATATATACCTTGATATCCACGAGAACACAAATTTTCTTCGGTCCCATAAATCTGCCAGTGACTCCAAACACCTGTACCCGTATACAACATCATATTTTTATTATCTTAATCTCTATGGTTCAGGTGCAGTGGATGTCCCTTCAATCCAAACAATGTCTCATTTTTACACTCCCAGGTTTGACTGGGGTTCGATTCATCACAGGGCAGAAGGATAATTTTGGCCCTGTTTTCGATCTTCTCGGCCCCCAAGCAGAGACCATCAGAGAGGCTGATGATTCGTGAAGAGGAAATCCATTTGAAATGCTGTGCCTTAGATGATTCCTCACATGGTGCAGCCGTAACATTAGCACTCACGATTGTCACACATTTGTTGTGGTCCTCGTTGTAGATAAGGAAGGAGCTGGTTTCTGAATGTATGAAAAATTATATTAGACACTGTAAAAGGCAACACATTGCATACTGTGTAAACTTAATAAACTAAAAAATCTAGACGCTGTGTCACAACACTAAGATCGTGCTTAAGAAATTCTGGTGAGATTTTTTTTATGATGTTATTGTTATATTTGATATTTCATTTTCTTGTCATTAATTGTATAGTGTAGTATAAACACAATCATGCACATTCAATAAAAAGTACTTTAAATAAAAAATCGATAGCCCCAAGTGCCTATAAGGGTGCTGCGATGCAGCCATTTATGAACTTGGCTTTTGCACCATCAGCCAATGAATGTGTTAAGATATGAAGCACATGAAGATGTGCCGTAAACACATCTTAACTTCTGTATTCTGCAAAACCGATTGCATTGCTTCCGGTTCAGGTCTTTTGTATGTGCTTCATTAAATATAGAACCGTTTTAATCGAGATACCTTCAAAAGAGCTTCCAAAGATGAGCATAACCGATACCCCTTGAATAAGCAGATTGATATCTCAATCAGTTTTTTATTATTTAATTTATTCATCAACAATTTGACAAATTCTGTGAAATTCCATATTACTGCCCTAGATAAAACGAGCTAGAAAGACATTTAACAACTAACAGGGTCTGAAATTAACTTTTTGGCTCACCTGCCACAGGGACTGGTAGATGAAAAAATCCACCAGCCAAGCATATTTTTTACCGGCCAAAATAATAAACAGCCTTTTTGTGTCACATATACATTCACTTCAGTACATTTAATTGAGATAAGGTATTATGTTGAATGAATAAGAGTACATATAGAAGTCAATCAGAGCAACAAATATAAGACATGAAAGATGTGAGCATGGAACTAGTGCTCATAACAGTACATTTGAAGGTTTTGTAAAACTATCAGATACTTTACCGAAAGTAAACATTTTTACCGATTAATACTATCAGTTAAACAGATTAAAAGTAAAAAAAATAAAAAAAAAAAATAAAAAAAATATATATATATATATATATATATATATACACATTTAGCTTTTTTGTTTGTTTTTCTGCATGGTTAAAAAAAAAACAGTATATAGCCTATATTTGTTAAATCATGAGGTGCGTCGACACACGCAACCACACGCGCCTAAAGACATATTTCGGTGAGCAAGCACAATGAAGCAAGCGAAAAGAAGTAGCTACTGTGTGGGACCATTTCGTCAGAAAGGGCGACAAAGTTACTTGCAAAATATGCTACGCGGTATTAAAATAGCAGTAGGCCTAGTGCAAGTACAATGCAATATCACTTGCAAAGCAAACATCCACTCCACAAGCAAATGAAATAGGCTTTCCGAAGTTGGCCACTCTAGCGAGACGTTATCTCTGTATTCCCGGGACATCTGTGCCATCGGAGACCCAGATTCACCCCACATCATGTAGACATGTTACTTTTTTAAGTAAAAACTAGACAAGCTGTGGATTGAGGTAGGCCTGCTATTTTTATTTGACGAAAAAACATAGTCTGATGAAAAAAAAAAGCCGTTTTTTCAAAGCTTCAAACTCATTCAATGTTTTCTTTTTGTCATCTTAATTTGTTAATTATTTAAGTTAAAAAAATATATTTAGTGTTGGTCTATTTTTGGTGTGAAGAAGGTTCACACACGCTTCTTGAGGCACACACACACACACAAGGTCTCTCCCAGTCTGCAGTGCGCACGCTACACGGTTTGGAGCACAGTATGAGCGCGCTCTTTCTCGCTCACTCTAGATTCCCTGGAGATTTGAACTAATTGCGGGCATCAGGGAGCCGCTATCAATATGCGGGAGACTCCCGGAACTTCCGCAAGACTTTGGATGTCTGGAACATTCACCCGCCAGTGTGGCGGATAGCCTTTTGAGATTTACTCACCAAGCGGAAAATCTATCCGCATTTGGCGCTTGGCGGGTGTTAATTTCGGACCCTGACAACTAATAATTAATGAACACACTTAATGCTATCTTACCAGAGATGGAGATTCTACTCCAGTAAGTAAACGTGTTCCCGTCCCCAAAAACGTTGGTAGCCTACTCAAAAGCACTTCCCTCCATGTTTTCTACTGTGCATCGTTTATTTTTACCACGTATGCTCACCTGCGCACTAGTTATGTCAATCTTGCATAACCACTCCAATTTATCTCTAAGAATGGAGACTTCTTCAAGCTCAGCAAGACAACTCTCTGAAGCGAGAGGAGATCTAACTAAAATCTACACCAAAAACGGCTTACCAAGGAGACTCACAAAAGGGAAGCGGGGGGCGCAGAATTACTCTCTAGAGCGAGAGGAGGCCTAATACTCCATCTTAAAGAAAGTTCCACCAAGGAGGCTGACAGGGAGCCATAACACTCGATGTTATTGCTAATAACGGAATGATCCTGAAGTCAGAACAAGCCCATTACAGGGAGTGGAGGACCTTGCCCAAAAACGGGAAGGTTCTACTCAATGCTTATCCTAAATGACCAATGGGAGCTGCCAGCTAAGGCTACAACCATTGCAAAACCTATAATATGATTTGGTCTCTAGACTCCAGCACTCTCAGTGGTGCTTTCGCTAATAGACTGGCTAATAGATTTATTATTTATGCCACGCAGCAATTTTCACTTGATTGTGCTGAACATATCAGAAGATTATTACAGAGGCAGCTGAGATTGATGGAAGAATTTGCAGCTTCACTCGCAGACTACAATTCCTGTTCATCAAGAAGGTGAGAACCAAACCCGTTAAAAACCTAAATATACTTTAATTAATTGAAAAGTGTACTATCCAAATAGTAATAGAAGATTTTGCTGTGGTAATGATGACAGGAGCACACAGCTGCTGCACACAAAAGTAGTTGCTGTTCTGTGCTCCGGCACGGTTAGCGATCGCCGATCACACTACATGCGTACCGTGCCCGAACCCAACCGCGCTCTGGCCCACGTCTTTCAAGATTCCACCTTCTAACCGCACCCGGGTACAGTACCCGTGATCTAGTACTAGAGATCACACTAGGTCAAAATAATCAGACTTTGGGGGTCAAACGCACTCGGGCACGGTTCAGATCGCCTAGTGTGAGTACACCCTAAATCTAAGGGCTAAAATCAGAGTAGAAAAGTAGCTTTTATTTTTTAAATATGACAGTTTTTATTGTAAAAATCTAACTAACATTTATGTAATTTGTTAAAATAAATGTATAAAATTAAATAAAAAAAATTCCGTACATGACCCCTTTTAAAGGGTTAGTTCGCCCATTTAAGACATGAAGTTGTATGGAATCCTTACCAGCACTATAGTGCATACACACTGACCCACTCTGTAGTCACCTCCCTGGTCAGAGTTCTGGCCGCTGGAAGTTTTTCAAGAAAGTACTCCCGGTTAGTTTCCGGAGCCTCAAAACTGCGTTTTTACGTGAAAAAATTATTTGCGTTTCAAAGCTTGATTAATTTAACACACAAAAAACACACCGGTCAAAATTCATACCTCAGTTTTAATCGGCACTATTTTCTTTCCTTTTCTATCAATTCGCGCTGCTGTCAACGTCAACAGTGCGCACGTTCCGATCGGCTGTTGATAGCGCGACTCGCTGACAACATGTCTGACTGCGAAACTTCTGATGATGAAACCAATTTTAGCACAATGTCAGACGAAACAGATGAGGATGAAAGTAATTTTAGCACAACACCAAAGGGATACCTTTATTAACCGGAGTATACCGATGCCGAGCTTGAACAGATGGAGATAGAACAGGAAGAGAGAGAGCGAGAGGACAGAGATGAAGTTGTCCAAGTTGATGCTGGGCCCACAGCTGTAGCAAGAGCCAGGATGAACGAAAAATGGTGAGCACTGCACACACGATAATCCTTGATTCTGGATATTTTAGCTCCCGCAGAGTAGCCGATGGCAACCAGCCAAAGCTGTCTCGTTGCTATATCCGAAACAGGAAAACGATGGAATCTGAACGGTGATCCCGGCACATTCTTGTGGTCACAGCCTGGAAATTTACAAGTTCGCACCATCGTTCATTTTCTACTTTTTACGTCGTTTCGTAATCGATTGTGTAAACACTATGGAACAGCCGGTCGGAACGTGCGCACTGTTCACGTTGACAGCAGCGCGGATTGATAGAAAAGGAAAGAAAATAGTGCCCATTAAAACTGAGGTATGAATTTTGACCGGCGTGTTTTTTGTGTGTTAAATTAATCAAGCTTTGAAACGCAAATCATTTTTTCACGTTAAAACGCACAGTTTCGAGGCCCCGGAAACTAACCGGGAGTACTTTCTTGAAAAACTTCCAGTGGCCAGAACTCTGACCAGGGAGGTGACTACAGAGTGGGTCAGTGTGTATGCACTATAGTGCTGGTAAGGATTCCATACAACTTCATGTCTTAAATGGGCGAACTAACCCTTAGGCCGGGCTATTCAATTGGCGGCCCGCGGGCCAGGTCCGGCCCGCCAATCATCTCCATATGGCCCGAGGCCACCCCAACCTCCCTCCTCTTCTTTTCATGGCGGTGCGGCTAAATTTGGTTAGATATGCGCGAGACCGCAGTGGCGCCTGCAGCTGTAGCTATACGCACTGTGTGTGCACCATGAGCGTTCCGATTGACCTGAGAAACACTTTTTTCAGTCCGAATATTTCAGCAGTTATTATGTGTGTGTCCCGTATTTCTGTCGACTGAACCAGCGATATCAATCATTCCTGGTTTAATCATTTGGTTCGATTATTTCCTTTCCATGAATTGGCTAAACGCGCTTGCATAACGGTCTGAAACGGTTCGGACCGTTCTGTCACTGAATCATCTGTTTCTCGGTCAGTAAGAACTAGGGGTGTCACGATTCTCCAAATCCTCGATTCGATTACATTTTCGATTCTAATGTCACGGTTAGATTCGATTCTCGATTTTTTTTTTTTTAAGCACAGGTTGCTGTTGCTCCTAAAAAGCTGTCATCAGTTCATCGCAATCTCACACATCTCTGTTATTATCAGTGAAGCTGACTGCACAATGAATCTTTCATAATATATATCCTACACTTTGTTTGTTATAATTAGAGGATTTGCCAGCTTACAGAATTCAGCACTGAACAAAAAGTCCGTTTTGAGCGGTGAGGAGAGTCTATCTTAAATGCTTCTGATTGGCCATAGCATTCAAGAAATCAACACATATGTCTGTGATTGGCTAAATCGCTCAACGCTGCAAACATGTTATAAATATAAACTCTGGCCTGTAAATCGTTTCTATTTTGTTTTAGTTGTTCTTGTTGCTTTTCTGCAACAGATGAAAAAAATGTATTAGTTTTTATGTTTTATTCATAGATATTTCTAGTTTGCGGGAGTCCCGCGAATAGTTTTATTCTCCCGCACACACAGAGTGCATTACCGCCCGCGCTGGCACTCGGCCATCAAATCTAGTCCCGCGCCGCTCTCTATTGCGTTGGGAGTGCACGTCTATAGATCAAGAGCCCTGCCCGAGGATAGTGACAGGAAATATCGGCCAAGTTCGGGCTCGGGCATAGAATCCAAGTTAGAGGACTCACAGCCTTTCAACACGTCTGTTTTTTTTCCGCGCCGTGATGAGTCGTTCATGAACGATCCGTTCATTGCCTCTGTCACGCGACAAATGAACAAAAGACTCGGAAGATCAAGTAATTATTAATGTTCCCTGTAAATTACTTTTTTTTCTGCATTATAATGATTTCTTAATTCAGAATATGATCGAGATTGCGTTGGTGAATGTGCTTGGGGAATTTGCCTGTTAAAAGTATAACATTTAAAGCCCCTGAAATGACTAGAAAAAAGATTAGTTAATTTTGATGAACGAGATTTAACAATAGAGTCAGTAAAACGATCCGAACTTTCCATCACGGGCGCGACATGGGGGCGTGGCAGTATCAACGATTCCATTTTTTATTTCGATTTTTGAGTTTGTGAATTAATTTCGATCGATTTCGATTTAAAATTCGAAATCGTGACACCCTTAGTAAGAACAAATAGCGCTGTTTTCAGTTGTTTCACTAGTTTACTTTAAACTAAGCAGCACGGCCCAGTGGATAACTGAACGCAAGCTCAAAGGAGTTGCGTTGACTCTCGGTCCCGGACACTATTATTAAACATTGCTGCAACATCCAGTGAGAAGCGTTTCAATCTGACACATCTCTCTGTTACAAACCACAAATCACCCAATGATTTTACAAACCACAAATCACTCAATGATTTTAACTAGTTTTAAATCGGATGAAACAGCCTCAACATTCCCAACACGACTGATGAGGTAGATAGCAGAAACATTGTGCCATGAACGAAGTTAGAAGACTAAATCCCTAATCACCACCCTTACAAACATTTACCATGAATGTACTGTAGTAATTTACCAAGGTTTGGGGAGAAATGTGGAATATTTATGTTGAATACTATGTTATAGTCATTTATATTGCATTAGATTTATTAGGGGGCTAGAGAAATATATAATTAATTGTGTGTATAGTTTTTACCTGTTTAGGCATTTTTTATACAGTGGTAGTGAGTGAGTAGCCATGCATGGTTTTACCTATGGTTACGAAGTCTCACTGTCAGAATATTTTAATTTAAGCCTATAATAATTATTAATAAAATAATTCTAACCAATAGAATATATAATCTTGTATAATTCATATATTTGTACATAGCTGTAAATAAGTTATTTATTATGGTCTGATAAATCTGCATACTGTTGGTTACCACATTTCCAGTTAAATAGCCTACAATACTTTTATGTTTACTTTAGCTTACTTATTGATACTGTTATGTTTCAATAAATAAGCTAAACCCATCGGCCCACCTCAACTTTTCGATTTAATAATCCGGCCCTCGAATAAAGCTAATTGAATAGCCCTGCTTTAAGGTGTGCTATACATGAATAGTGCTCATAAACGGCTGTTGAGATTAAACCGACAAGAGACTTGGAACTGGAAACAGTATTCAATAAGTCACAATTAAAAATTTGTTAGCTATCATAAACTCTTTATACTCGTAAAAATGCAAATGTTTTTGCACAAAAAAACAAAATATTTTTGATATAGAAGTAATAAATGATTAATCTTATATTTATATTTTTTTATTTTTAATGCTCTCCATATGTTCCCTTCGGAATAGCTGGGTTTCAGACACGTGATTATGATGACACGGGAAGGCGAGCGATGGAGGGCAGGAAGTAAACATGGAGAATACGTCTATGGAGGAAACCGTTGCGGAGAGTCTGATTTACCTTGGAATGTACCATTCCCACTGATCCCCTGAACGACAACCTAATGCTATATAAACACGGACACAAAAAACACGTTGGCTAGCTAACATACCGTCGCTGCAGACACAGCATTAACAGCCTCTGCTCCTCCCAAACCGCAGATGTAACGTTACGTTAAAAATCCACTTTTTACAGCGTTGTTCTGTGAGCTCTTTACATTTCTCACCTTTATGAATGAAAATCTCTGGTACTCTATAAAAACCCTTTCCCTTTTCTCGGTTAGAACGATTGGAGCAGCCGTAAACTACACAAAACATTGATGGCAGATCCTCAGCTATTTCACTTCCTGCCCTTCATCTGAATTTTCGCGCTCTCGCGATGCAGCAGCGTGACGTCACGTGAAACCAACCTATTGCATATAGATATTAGAGCTGCCCTGAAATTAATTGTTTTTACAGCTCAGAAAATTTTATGATTTAAAAAAAGGTGCTTCATGAACATTATGAGCTCAGCTTATTTCATTGGCACCCAGAAAAAAAGGTACAAAAGCTGTCACTGGGGCAGTCATTTTTCAAAAAGTAAATGTTTGAACCTAAAGGGTGCATATTAGTTCCTAAAAGATACTGCCCCAGTGACAGCTTTGGTACCTTTTTATGAGAGTGCAGGCAAATATTTCATTCATGGTTCATCTCAATTTTTAATTTGCACTTTAAAATATTTTTCTTAAAAAAGAACACTGACAGTAAATTGTATAGATTAAAGTCAGTAGACGATGCCATCGAAGGGTAAACTGTTGTACCATTGACCGGTGAATGGGTACAAAACCATAAATGATATTGACTCATATACTTCAAAGTATTTTGAAAATGAAGACTGAAAGATTAAAGTGATTAGATCGGATGACGCACCTGTCACTGAAGTAGTAGTAGCAGTATGCCATGCATCAGGAGAAGCTGTACAAACATACATCAACATTATATTGATGCCATCCTTATAGCATATAAAAATAACTGAAAAGTTTATAGATTAAAGTTAATGCACCTGTTGTTGTATGGTAATCTGGGTCCCATGCATCAGATGCATCTGTACAAAAACACAGCAAACAATATATTGACTCCTATAGTTGAGACACAACATCTGAGGCAGAGAAATGTAATGCACTTACTGAAAGTTGACCAAAGGACCAATAAAAGGATATAAAGCAGGTTCATGCTGTCATAGATTAGAGAGCTAAAGCTTTCTGAGACACATGTGTGACAGAGACTGAGTTTTAATACAGAGGAAGTCTATTAAGTGTTACCAAGAAAAATAGAGTAGGAGTGAAAAGCAGAAGTGGCTATTATGACAAACATTAACTTTATACTCCGCAAAATCTTTGTTGTTAATTTAACACCACTCTGTTTATATGCGAACCACCAGCAATGTGTTAAAGACCCCTGGGGTGAAAATCAAGGTTTTAACGTTGTCATGGTGTTTTCAATGTGCTTTAAGACTGACCATGTGTACATTTCTGAGTATTTTCTCCGTATAACTGCAGTGAACGTGAGCAAGCATTTGTTATAAAACACAGTGCAGCATGATAAACACCATCCAGCCTTTAATATATAAATATAAATAAGCATGCATATAAATTACATCATCATAGTCTAAAATGGGTAAAAAAGTACTCTGCATATTTTTTTTTGCCAAAAAAGAAATACCAATCTTGGTTGAAGTCTTTTTTTACCAAGTAATCAATATGAAAATCAAAGGCCAACTTCTCATCAAGCCATATTCCTAAATACTTGTAAGTTGTTACTCTGTCTATATGCAGATCATCAATAGTAAGATAGACAGAGCAGTGATCATAGAACAGCTTCGCATTAAAATAATAAACTTAGTTTTGTTTACATTTAAAACTAATTTCGGTTTTAGTAAAGTAAGCTGAAAAGTATAAAAATGATTCTGGGGCTAGTTGCATAAACATAGCCATTATGTTAAGACTTAAGTACTAGTATGACCAAATAGTTAGTCAAGGGGCAATCAGTCTTACATTTTAGTATCAAATTAGACCAGTGTACGTTTTTATGTAATTGACTTAAAACGGTTATGAACAGTCTTAATCAGAGCCGGTCAGTAGCGGAGTACATTTACTTGAGTACAGTACTTAAGTACAATTTTGAGGGATCTGTACTATACTCGAGTATCATTTTTGGGGAGTACTCATGACTTTACTCAAGTACATTTGAGAGGCAAATATTGTACTCTTTACTCCGTTACATTTCAATCCATAACCATGAGTACCCGTTACTACTTCTAAAAACAAAAAGGAAAAAAGAAAAATCTCGGAAACTCTCAATTTGTTGTTTCCTTCTCAAACGTGATTGGATTGTGCAGGGGCCACTGATTGGGACAGTCTATCAGCAATCACCTTCAGCTTTCCAAGTCAACTCCATGGTCAGATTTAGATTAGACACCAAACCATGGACGAAACAATGGATGAAGACGCAGCAGGTCCATCCCGAGAATGTGTCAACCAGTGGTGGCCCCACCTCGCCAGACTATTTCAATTTTCTGAATTTTCTTAAATTTTCTTAAATGTTAAATAAAGCAACATGGTAAAAAGATGAAAATGACTTCATTTTAGTTTCAATTCCTTTTACATTTTCCAAGGTATTAACATTCACATTTTTCATAACTCCATGTAGGATGTTTCTGTACATAAATGTAAGCACTGTGGCAGTAGTAATGCAATATTTAGATAATGTACTCTTGTACTCTTGATACTTTTAAAAACAAGTACTTCAGTACTTTTACTTAAGTAGACATCTGACTGTAGTACTTTTACTTGTACTTGAGTAAAATTTAGCAAGGGGTATCTGTACTTTTACTCAAGTAATGAAGCTCTGTACTCTGTCCGCCTCTGGTCTTAATAAAAAAAAGTGATGACTAACCTTTAAGACCAGTCTAAGCAGTTTATGCAACCGGGCCCTAAAGCATTTCTATAACTTGAGACAGAGGATGCAGCTGAATAAATAATTGTATCGTCAGCCCAAAAATGTAACACTGCAGATTTTATTCATAAATTCCCGGACCAATCAGGGGCCCACGTGACTGGAAGATATTGATTGACAGCCGGGGCCTCCTATCGCATTTTACTACTTTTTGTCTGATCGCATTTTACTTTATCGCAAATTACACAATGACAGTGGCCTCTGCAGAGCGTTCTTTTTCTAAACTGAAACTGATAAAAAGCTATCTCAGGAGCTCAATGGGACAGAGTCGTCTCTCTGGACTTGCCATACTGTCAGTTGAGAATGTCCGTGCGGGCTATCTGGATCTTAAGGATTGAATCGACAACTTAACACAGAGGAAAGCCAGGAAACTCAGCTATAATGTAAGTGAGCATCTTTTTTTAATGTATTTGGACCTAGGCCTATGTGTGTGTAGTAGCAGAGAGTAACAATGTGTTATGGTGCGCCGTCACCAGCAGTGTTTTTTCATGTTTTATGGTGCGGGTGCGTCGTCACCAGCAGTGTTTTTTTCATGTGTTATGGTGCGGGTGTGCTGTCACCAGCAGTGTTTTTTCACGTGTAATGGTGCGCCGTCACCAGCAGTATTTTTTCATGTGTTATGGTGCGGGTGTGCTGTCACCAGCAGTGTTTTTTCACGTGTAATGGTGCGCCGTCACCAGCAGTATTTTTTCATGTGTTATGGTGCGCCGTCACCAGTATTTCTTTTTTTGTTTTTTTTTGCTGTGGTGCATGCAGGCTACTCCTGATTTTGTCAGTCATCTCATCTCTTATGCTGTGTCTCTATGATCCTGTCCTATTCATGGTAGTCTACTCGTGGACATTGCGTCATCATGTGCTGTAGTAGGGGGGGGCCACCTTGATAATCCTGCATAAGGGCCCGGTGTTGGCTCGTTACGCCACTGATACAGATAGACTGAAGCATATCTCCATCGATTACGCAGCTGAAACTCGGACCCTGAAGTTAGGCATGTCGTGACCTTCCAGGTTGCAGATTTGGGTTGCTGGGCGCCAACATGTCCAGAACAACAACTCAGTCAATCTCCAATAATGCCTCTTGTTCCTTAACCTGTAATCAAGAAGACTAACACACACACTGACACACAGCTTTTCCAAAGTTTGGCCAGGTTCTAACTATAAACAGGAGAGTATTCTCAAAACATCAAGATAATACGTCCTTTCTCTCAAGGAGAGCTACACTTTAGTCTGACTGGAAAGTAAAGGGGATGATACACAGGGCAACTTTTTGAGCAATGTTGCTGGGCAATGTTGCGGTCAATGGGCAACCAGATGAGATACAGGGTCCACGACCAATCTAAATTATCCAGATATAGATTTATTGCCCATTTTCAATGGGAAAGTGCCCAAGCAACAATCGCTCGGCAAGATTGCCAAGCAACATTGCTCAAAAAGTTGCCCTGTGCATCATCACTTTAAGGCTTTAACAGAGAAAGGATCCCTTAAACCGGTCCACATCACTATGTTTTCTTTAATTTGGACCAAGCCACATTTCTTTTCTTAATAAGATTAGAGATGGATTCGTTGAACCAAGGATTATTTCTTCATCTCACCTGAAATTTACGTAAAGTTGCATATTTATCACAGATTTCCAGAAACATAGATTTAAAATAGTGCTTTTAACTATAAGTATTAAGTATTAACGACATCAGGAATAATTGGAAAACAAAAATGTGATTGTCGTTTAAATATAAATCTGGGTGAACTCTTAAGCATCTTACAATTTCTCACACAGGATATTGCACAATTACGGAAGTCCTGAACCACAACGTAAAAAAAAAATTCAGTAAAAAAACAAATTCTAGTATTTCGAGATTAAAGTCGAAACATTACGAGAATAAAGTCGTAATATTTTTTAAATAAAGTCAAAATTACGAGAGGTCTTCCGTAGAAGTTTTGTGTGTGTGAAGAAATGCACTTGTGTAGTCGCACTGCCTCAGACATGGATCTAAACAAAATAATAGGCTAGCTTTTTACTTTTATCTGGGCTTTCAACAAAAGGGAATTCTACAGGTGCTAATCTAACAACATGACTTTACCATTAAGGACGTTACAAAATATATACTGCACCAGAATATACTTTACAGGTGAAAACACTTTTCAGACTGGATGGAGTTATCCAGCTTTATACCTGAGGAAATCGCGGGATCCGGCCAAATGATTGAATACAGAATGATGCACTTAAAATTTACCCAGAAAGGAAATGTACTTCGTCGTCAATAGGCATCCTAAAACAAATGGTAAAGCCACGTAGCTAGATTAGCACTTGTAGAATTTACTTTTGTTGAAAGCCCAGATAAAAGTAAAAAGTTACTATTATATTTAGATCCATCAGAAGCAGTTAGACTTCACGAGCACTTTTTTTTTTTTTTACAAAAAAATAAATAAGAACTTCTATGGAAAACTTTATTCTCAAAATATTACAACTTTATTCTCAAAATATTACAACATTTATTCTCAAAATATTACAACTTTATTCTCAAAATATTTAACTGTGCCAATCCTCAACAAACCCATCTCCATACTGGCGTAATGACTCCGATCTTCAACCAGATGAACTGAATAAATATTCTGAATGTTCTGATCCAATCTGATTTCTGATTTCTTCGTTCGTTGGCCAGAGGAGAACCGGCCCCGGACTGAGCCTGGGTTCTCCCAAGGTTTTTTTCCTCTATTTGGTCACCTGATGGAGTTTGGGTTCCTTGCCACTGTCGCCTTTGGCTTTTGGCTTGCTTAGTTTGGGACACTTAATATTCAACAATATTATTGATCTGCCTGCATTGACAACATTGTGTAAGAACTGAATTGAGCTGGGCGATGACATCACTGCTTTCTCCAGAGCTGCTGACTAGATAAATGAACTAAATTAATAACTAATGATTTTTACAAAGGAAATTAATCAATACCAAAATTAATTAAACTGGACAATGACACTATTTTCTTCTAGAGCTGCTGTACAGCAGAAACAAACTTTGTTGCATTATTTTCCTATTATCACTGTAAAACTGCTTTGAAACGAGCTGTATTTTACTGTAAGGTTGTACTGGTCCATTCAAAGTCCAGTCCTCAACCCGACTGAAATGTTGCGTCGGGACCTTAAGAGAGATAAACAAATGCCTGCAAATAATGGTACCCTCTCTTCAGCGTTCCTATACATTTTCCATTTCATACCTTTTCAAACCTCTCTAGATTTTTCAGACCATATTTTGCGGTTGATGCAACATTATTTTCAGCATTATATTTAGTAAGTTAATACAGTCATCTCTAAATATTTTTATTTTCTGTTTTTTTGTTTGTTAAAGTGCGCTTACATGATGAGATGCTTTAAAACCTGCATATACAGTACGTACAACAGAATGGGGCAATAGTCTGGAAACTAATATTTTTCCTACTTATCCACACCTGGAAATTACTCAAATCAAATTCCATACTTTTCCAGACTGCATAAACCCTGTCCCTTTGAAACTGTTGGCCTTTATAAGGAGACTGCTAGTCTCTACTTACACCGAGATGGTTAAAACAAGTTAAAACAAGATGGCAGAGCGCATTACAGAATTAGACACTTCCACAGACACAGAAAAAAACATTCTTCCTCAGAAAAGGCTTTCGATAAAAAGAGGAATAAGACCAGAATAAACATTAGTTGGGATTTCCCGAGATGGAGAAACTTGCCATTTCTTTGTAATTATTTATTAAATTGATACTTTTCTGAGTAAAAATGGGTTCCTGATTTTTCCCAGTATATATGACATATTTTTTGGAAGATGAAGATTGAATGTTAATAATTCTGTATATATGATAACATCATTGTAAGAAAAAAGAAAATCTCATGAATAATTTTACAATTCACCACACCGTAGAATTCAAATTAACCAAACACCCCTGATCTATATAAATATAAATTTGTTATTATAGATTAGTGCTTAACACTGTCCCCTGAAATAGTGCTGGGCGGTAAACCGGTTCGAACCGAAAACCGGTTTATATTTTTGTCACGATATTGATTTTGAATAAACCGCCATACCGGTGTATTTAATTACACAACGTTCGGAACGAACGTTACGCTGCGCGACACTGTTTAAGACGGACCCTTTACAATGTTGCACTTCTAAGCATCGACGAGTGAGGGTAAACAAACAGCAGTGCTCTGTTACGTTACATGGACGATGGATGCTGAGCGCATTATTGTAGCGCGAAAGTACATTAATATAATGCGCGAGCGCGAATCTCTCTGCTCGCGCGCGGAATATAATGTGCCGCGCTCTCAGATACACGCTGCTTTTGTTAAAATAGGTCTATTTTCTCTGGGCTCGCTCAGAGAATCCTGCACTTAAAACGTGTTCAGTGCAATCGCGAATATCTCCTCTTCCCCAGCTAACAATTTTAGGTTATAAGAACGTTTTCATAACGTTCCCATTAAGTTATAAAAACGTTAAAGTTATTTCAGAATGTTCTAGGGACATTCAAAATGTCCAGTTTTTTAGACGTTGTATTAACGTTATTTCTTGGTTATAAGAACTTTATTCAAAACGTTATAAGAACGTTCAATTCTCCCGTTATATAAACGTTGTATTAACGTTCTTGCTTGGTTATAAGAACATCATTCAAACGTCATTAGAACGTATAAATTCTCCTGTTATATAAACGTTGTATTAACGTTATTTCCTGGTTATAAGAACGTTAAGAAATAACAATTTTAGGTTATACTGGGCTCTATTCTATTCTACAATATTCACTAATTACAGTAAAATAGACCATCCTAAGTCAATTTACTGCAGTAATTCCTCTCTCAACCAGTAGAAAATGCTTTGAACACCTGATTATGCATGAAAAAAAAAAACGTTAAAACCGGAAAACCGGCATAATTTTGAAAAAAACCATGATACAAATTTTTGGTCAAACCACCCAGCACTACCCTGAAATCATAATTACTCAAAACGCGGGGGCAAGGATATTAATACAAATATTTGGTAACACTTTACAATAAGGTCTCATTTGCTTGCATCAGTTAATGTATTAACTACCACAAACTATAAGCAATTAATTTATTATAGTATTTGTTAAACTTTGTTAATGTTAGTTAATAAAAAATAGTCATTTATTGTTTGTTCATTTTAGTTCACAGTGCATGTTAACAGTATCAAATACAACTTTTGATTTGAATAATTTATTAGTAAATGTTGAAATTACCATAAACTAAGATTAATAAAAGCTGTAGAAGTATTGTTCATTGTTAGTTAATATTAACTAAAGTAGTTATCTAATGTTAATTAATTAAACATTATTGTAAAGTGTTACCTGCTTATTTATTATAATAAACATCATTCAAAAAGAAACATAAAAGATTTTCCTGAATTACAAATCAATTGTCATTTGATAATGTTTCCACCTCTTCAGAAATCGCCATATTATTTAGACAGATATAAATAATATCCACGTAGTCATTGTTGGGAAATAACTGTCATGAAAGAACATAGATATACATGTATGATTAGATTTTCTCATCACATCAATATTTTGTGTGTGTTAACACTTAGTCTGAACTGTGTAAGGGTACAGTGGTTCAGGCTGCAGGACTGCCGAATAACTAAAGAAACGTTTTCAGCAAGATGGTAGAAAACTATACTACTTCTATCTATGGCATCACTGTGAAACCCCCTCTTTAGAGCATTTATTTTTAAGAGTGTAGGAGGTTTGATCTTTAATAAAACAAACACATAGTACTTCGAACAGCTGAATTTATAAACATGAAATAAAATTGATTCTGCAACTGCATATTTTATACAGTATAAAAATATACTGACCACTGGATGTTCAACATGGCACCTCATGGCAAAGAACTCTCTAAGGATTTGAGAATTAGTATTGTTGCTGTGGTGGAAAATTTAAACTGAATATTAAGAAAACCATGTTTTAATATTTTACCTTGTTTAACCTGCTAAATCTCTAAAAACCATGTCCTAAGACTTTCTGTATTTTACATGAATGTGTGTGTGTCGAACCCCTGACTGTGTGTATAAATAACAAATATGGGAAATGAAACTAGACAGATGACTAAGTTAGAACTTGTGATCAATGAAGTAATCGTCAAAACATATTCTTCTCTACCCAGTAACAGAAGAGACTGTAAATGAATAACCAATCAAATTAATGTCATTATGCCATACCTCCCTATTGTATAAAAACTGTTGTTTCCGTGTTTTCGGTGGGATTCTCAATGGAAATTGTCTGAGATCCTCCGGCCTTCTTTATTCTTGGGAGATTCTCTGAGAAATGCTCGAGAACTCCTGGCCGTAATAAAGAGCATTCAAGGGACATCTACTGAAGTCTGTCTGTCATTTAAGCTGCGCAGCATAGGAGTTGTTAGGTAAAGGAAAAACTCGAAGCTAAGACGTCGATTGGGGACGTAAGAGAGCTTGAGTAGAGTAGTTTAGCAAACTCGAAGCTAAGATGTCGACTGTAGACGCAAGAGAGCTTGAGTAGAGTAGTTTAGCAAACTCGAAGCTAAGATGTCGACTGTAGACGCAAGAGAGCTTGAGTAGGGTAGGATTAGTAAAAAAAACTCAGCGGTTGTCGATTGTAGACGCAGGGAGCTGGAGTATTACAGAGTGAGCATTTTAGGGAAAGCGGATAGTCAGATTATAGGTTAGCATTAGGAAAAAGGAAAATTCCACCACATTGCTCTCCACAAAGTTGACCTAGGCTATAAGAAGATTGGTAACACCCTGAAACTTAGTTACAGTACAGGTCAGGGTCATACAGAGGTTTTTACAAGACAGCTTCCACTTGGAAAAGCCCTCACAAGGGTCAATCATAGAAGTTGAGTCCTGGTGCTGTGTGTCAGGTGCAGAAGCTGGCTTCAAAAAACAGACGCATGAGTGCTGTCAGCATTGCTTTAGAGGTTTCAGAAGCGGAAGGTCAGCTTGTCAGTGCTCAGACCATACGCCGCGCACTGCAACAAGTTGGTTTGCATGGCCATCGTCCCAGAAGAAAGCCTCTTCTGAAGCTTGCTCACAAGAAAGCCTACAAACAGCTTGCTGAAAGCAACCTGTCCAAGAGCATGAATTACTGGAACCATGTCCTGTAGCCTGATGAGACTAAGATAAACTAGTTTGGCTCAGATGGTGTCCAGCATGTGTGGCGATGCCCTGGTGAGGAGTAACAAGAACATTGTGTCTTGCCTACAGTCGAGCATGTTGGTGGTAGCATCATGGTCTGGGGCTGCATGAGAGATGCTGGTTCTAGGGAGCTGAGCTTCATTGAAGGAAACATGGATTCCAACATGCACAGTAACATTCTGAAGCAGAACATGATGCCCTCCCTCCAGAAACTGGACTGAACGGCATGATAAGGACTCCAAACACACCGCCAAGATGACAACTGCCTTGCTGATGAAGCTGAAGGTGAAGGTGATGGGAGTAGCCAAGTATGTCTCCAGACCTGAACCCTATTGAGCACTTGTCGGGCGTCCTCAAGCGAAAGGTGGAGAAGTGCCATGTGTCTGACATCCAGCTGCTCCATGATGTGATTATGGAGGAGTGGAAGAGGATCCCAGCAACAACATGTGCAGCTCTGGTGAACTCCATGCCTAGGAGGATTAAGGCAGTGCTAGATAACAATGGTGCTCACACAAATTATTGACATTTTGGACACAGTTTTGACATGTTCACTTAGGGTGTACTCACTTTTGTTGCCAGCTAAATTTTAAAGTCAAAGTTTGACATTAATGGCTGTTGTTAGGAGGGTAACAGTTTAAGAAGAAGACAAGGAGTCGTGAGGTTCAATCAAATAGATAAAAATTTACTGAAGAATAGTTCGCTGTTTCATCGGTAGAGCCAGGCTTCAAAGTCTCACAAGGAGGTTGCGGCCAAAGACTCTACCTTACACAAAATCTCATACCATTTACAAGGGCAGATAATTACCTCAGTACAGGTTGGCTACTTTTGATTGGCTAAGAGAACATAAAGTCTAAACAAGTCTACATATATGGATAGATAGGAGGGTAAGTGGACATCAATCAAGGTTAGTAACCTTAACTAGTCAGCTAGAACATATATCCAGTCTACCCCTGTCAAGGGTCTTCGTCAGACCCGACCTCTTCTGGTAACTATTTCCCACTACAAAGAACCGGTTCGATCAAGGCCCTCTTTAAGGTCAACAAAGATTAGTCCCAGACATCAGAATGCACCTAGGAAAATACTGGTAAAACACTTACAGCACATGTGGTTAAAAGTATATGAAGATCACTCATTGAATATAGAAAGGATTATATAAACTTGATTATTAATTTGTATAGGAATAATGTAAGCACAGAAGAAATTATATATAGATATATAGAAGAGACGAGGGATTCTGACCCCAACCCTTCACTGTATTTTGAGTTATTTTTAGAGGACAGTAAATATATATTGCTAAACAAGCAGCACAATGACTACTCAAAAATATATCCAAGTTTCGTTTCTATAGTAGTATCCCTTGAGAAGATATACTAAAATGTTTGCTGAAATGTTAGGGCATCCCATGTACTGTATATACTGTATATCACATGTACTGTTTTATACTGTATATAAAATGGATTTAACTTGAATGTTGATAGAGTAATGCAGCATACAAAAAATTATTTGATTAATCTGAATTGATTAGTTGTCCATTCTTTCCTCTTCAGAAACTGTCTTCTTATACATTTGTATAGTCATTAGCTTCCCCAGTAATCTTTGAGCCTGTTGAAAAACAAATGCATTTTGCTGATTTTGTTTCTGATTTTATGCAACAGTTTAAGATTATGTTGTGCACATGCAGCATGAATGTGGCGAAACACACAGCTAAATAAATGTGACTATCAAAATTTCAACTCCAGTTGAGATAATTGCTGAAGATTTTATCACGGTATACAGTATTATCACGATATTGAAATGAGTTGCAAAATTTTTGTCGTACTATAACAGGTTTAATAACTTTTTTCTTGTGACAAAAAGACCTCGTTTGAGATGTTTTCTTGTTCTTTTGAGCTTTTCTAAAACCAAATGCTACAACAGAAATTATGTATACAGTAGTTTTATATGTGCAAATTAATGAAATAAGAGTTGTTTGGGAGAAATGCACACCTTTACTATTGCTCTTAAAGGTGGCCATGATCACTGCTGCAGTCATGATGACGAGACTAACAACAATGAAGGAGAAAAAGCCAATATAGAATGAAGATACTCCTTCCTCATGATGATCCAAGACTGCAGGAAAATCTGAAAGCAAACACAAGGACCAGCAAAACCACATGAATTTCACATGTGCAAAAACTTATGTGGTCACTTGTGAAACACATACTTTGCATATGGAAAACATGTGGTTTTGGAACAGTTCCCGATGTGAAAAACATGGGAAATTCATGTGATTTTTCTGTAATAGAAAAAATATACATTTACACCCGCAGGTCTTGAGACACACAGGGCACGTAGCCTACAGTATGAGATTTATTTCAAAGAGCCGGGATCCAACAATACTTCTTTTATCTTTAATGACAGTGTATTTGTAGAATATTTATGTTTTACCAGACTGTATAGATCGCTGTAGTTGATGTGCCCATATATGATGATTAGTAATGTTGATTAATTTCATTTAGAAATAAACAAATAAATAAAATCAGTTCTTACTTTTAATGACCAAAAATTATGCATTAGTACAACAGCAAATCTGCTGGCTCATGAGGGGGTGTTTTGAGCTTAAAGTTTTTTTTTTTTTTACTTTTTAAAGTTTGAAAAGCTGTATTCATAGCCATTAAACTGTTAAAATAAAAAATAAAGTGACTTCTCGAGTGAAAAAACCCTATACAAAAATGTATTTAAAATAAAATTACAGTACAATCCATTAACAAATTTACTGACATATCACTTGATACTTACTGAAATAAATATTATAATTAAACTTTATTTGGAGTACTTCTTTAATGCACAATGCTACTTCTTTATTGCACAATGCAAATTTCTTAATATTAAGCCTAAAATGTCTTTTAATATCACTGTTATTAAGGATTAGGGATGGGACGGTATGAAAATTTCATATCACGATTATAGTGACCGAAATTATCATGTTTATCAATATTATCACGGTTTTGTTAAAACAAGATGAAAGTGTTAAAAAAGAACTGATGCTCACACTGAAAACATTTCAACAAGTTTTATATTTGAGAATCAACAAAAAAACAAAATAAAACGAGCAGCTCTATGCACTTTTTAAAGTAAGATTCTATTCTGTGGCATTTCCTTCCTTATAATGACCGTCGTCAATAGCAACGCATTATAACTCAGTGCACATCCATGTAAATCACAACGGACACACGCTCTCATTTCATGCAGATACAACTTGTCATCTTGCGTCTCCGTTTTTGATTGTATTGGAAATGAAATCAGAGTTGATTTATTGTTTACAGAATTTGATAATATTGTTGTGATCATCTTGTCTGGACGAGTTTTGTACACTGTACAAAATGGATTTAACAGGTAAGAATAGAGACATTCATCTCTATTCAATAGCCTATGTCCCCGTAATTATGTGGTAAAAAAATCTGTGTTATAAGTGTACAATGAATATACATTATTATCTCTTAATAGTCTTGTTTGAACTTGTTCGTTCGTCTTTGGCTAAAAACCACTTGCTGCAAACTTTTCTTCGCGGATGCTTCAAGTTTATGTCAAGTGAGTGAGATTAAATATTTCAACTCAAAACAACATTTTGTGCCCAATTATTTCCCAGACGTAGTTTTAGTATTGAGATCAAAGTTAACTTGCCTTGCGTTCGCTACAACAGTGTGTGAAGGTAACACAGGACGGCTCGGCAGATTTGAAGTGTTTACCACTATCACAGCGACTTTTTTTGTGCATGTTCTGCAGACAGGGTAACCATTCTCGATTAAGTTTCCCTCAGGATTTTTGTAAATGCCAAAATACGACCACACCTCAGATTTGGTCCTCTTAAAAGGCTGAAAAATCTCCCGAACACGGTCACTGCCTTCCGCCATTCCTTCTCGAAAAACAAACAAACAAAAAAAACAACATTGCGCGCTACGTCAGACTGTTGCTGGCTGGACAGGATTTATAGTGAGTTATTAAAAAAATCCCGATAATCAAATACGGTTTTAATGATAATTTAATTTTAAACGATATTACTAACCGTCAGTACATTTTATCATGGTTTATAGTGAAACCGGTAATCGTCCCATCCCTATTAAGGATAGTATGATCACTGTATAATATAATTCTTTAAATGCAAGGTATTTAAAGTGTACCTATAGTATACTTGCAATAGTTCCACTTTAGCACAATCAAATAAACTTAAGTATATCTTCAGTTGGACCTCAGCACTATTTGGCAACTAAATATAACTAAAGGATAACTAAAGTGCATTAGTACAAAATTAGTAGTTCCAATTAAGCAGAATTTTAGTATATCAATTTAGTATACTAAAATTACATTTGCAGGATATTAAGTACATAAATATAAATGTATTTGTAGTATATTTAGTATAGTTTCAAATACATTTTAGTATGTTTATTTTTCATTTATACATGCCTTCGATCTGACCATATGGCTAGTAAAGTTTATAATAATTTTGAATAGAAATTAAAAATCAATAATCAATAGACCCCTTTTGCGCAGACGTCACAGTTACGTCACGTCGCTAGCTGGAGGCAAAACAAAGGGGAAACTGGAGGCGGCCAATACAAACCAGATTCGGCTACATAATAAGGAGCATGTCATCTTGTTGTGTTGTTGGGTGCTAGAATCAATGAAAAATGCATATGCTGTATCTGTAATTTTTATGTCTAGAAAATATTCACATCATTAAAATTGCACCGTAATGTCACTCTTTACATTTTCGTCTTCTTGGCGCTGGCTAGGCAGAACTGTGGATCGTACCACACAAGTCTTGTACATGACCATTCAGCACATAGTTATAGGCATCTAAAGATTTATATGCCCTCAGTTTCTCTTTACGCTCTGTTTCTCTATCGGATAGGTGTAGAAGTTAGGCCACTCAACCGGAGGTAGTAGCGTTAACGTTAATCCTGTCAGATCGTCCATCCATTGAGTGAGCGTGTACGGGTCAGCCAATCTGGTTCCGTCCATTAAAATTAACTTTTGCAAATAACAATCGCGGTCCTGGACAGTGAGGGACCTTGCACATTAAGATAAAATCGGATTTTCTCCAGTCATTGTTAAAAAACAAGCTAACAAAACGAAGCGGCCAGAGGGATCGTTCTGCCTCCACATAAGCTCCGCCCACAAAAAAAGGTCACCATGTTTACTAACTGAAAAGGGGTCTGTTGACTAGGGCTGCAACAACTAATCGATAAAATCGATTATAATCGATTATGAAAATCGTTGTCAACGAATGTCATTATCGATTAGTTGGTCTGCTTACGTCACGGGGAGCGTTTACTGGTACGCACACACACGCAAGGTCTCTCTCCCTCAGGCGCTCTGCTGAGCGCGCGCGCTACACGGTTTGGAGCAGTCTCTTCTGTCTCGCATGCGTACTCTTGCTTGCGCGCTCTAGATTTCGGGAGTTTGAACTAATTCGCGGGCATCAGGGAGCCGCAATCAATATGCGGGAGACTCCCGGGACTTCCGGGATGTCTGTATTTTGTCTCGAGCATCAGGTTGTGCAATCAGTTCGCTCGCAACGTAAGTGATGGATTAAAATAGCGCTACCGCAGAAATAGGTTAAATTAAAACGGTGTTTACAAAGTGAAGCATTAAATACAAAGGCAGTTAATAACAGCAGCAGTAAAATATTGTTTTTTAGTCACTGTACTCAGTGCACAAGCATTCGCTGAAAACCACTAATGCATACTTTCTCCTGTCCTTTACTCAAGCCTGTTAGCTTGCTGGGTAACGTTACCTCCATTCCGTTCTCTTTTTATAGCATTTGTCTACTAAGTTTTAATTGTTTTTCAAACGCGATCTACTGCGGCTCTACATTCACACAATTGTTTTCAGTCTTTCTATATTTATTTAATCAATTTATCCTTATATTATATTCTTTTATATATTATATATATAATATATATTATATTCTTTATCCTTATATTTAATTAATTTTAACTAAAAATTAAATGAATTATATATTTTAGATGTTTTTAGTTCAGATATTCACATCTGAACAACATGTGTGTAAATTTGTTTTAACAAAAATTGTGTTAAAACATATGTTGGATATCATTTTTTTTTAACAATAATCATGTTTGTCAACTTGCCATCAGCAATTATCATTGAAAACAATGCAAATATTGATATTAGTAAAACTCAATGTGTGGCTTTTGCACTTTTTAAAGTACACTTTTACACATAAATACCCTGATTTACGGTTTTATTTAGTTATAATAAAAAAAAAAAATCTAATTTAATTTCTATCCGATTAATCGATTAATCGAAAAAATAATCGTCCGATTAATCGATTATCAAAATAATCGTTAGTTGCAGCCCTACTGTTGACTCTGCGTCTGGTAATGCATTGTGCTCCTGTCACTGGGCAGAGCTTAAATTTACTTTGTACAATTACTGAACATGAAATAATGCGACAGTAGTGGTATGCCACTGTATTACTGCCATTAATCTATTGGAAGGAAACCTAATTTAACACTCCATCATTTTAAAGTGTTTAGGTACATTGACATGTTTGAGGTGTCAAAATCTAACATGCCATCATGACAGCATTAGGATTACAATACTTTTGAAAATGTAATTTTTGGTGTATTCACAAAAAAAAAAATCAGAGTATGTTTTACCAGGGCTGTAGGTGTAGGTCTCACTGCGACGGTTCACTGAAGAATTAATCTTGTGCACACAGGTGAATGAAACGGGTGGACTCACTTTCACATCAAACACACACTTTTCATCTGAATAACACAGTGGGTTCTTCAGTGTGTAGTTGTGTTCACCCTCCACTGACAGCTGGAAATAGCTCTCAAAGAAGCTCCTGCCAAATGAACACATCACGATCACGTGCTCTCGGTCCTGCACCTGCCCGTACACTCTGATGTTGGGCTCTGGAACATCTGAAATAGCACACATCATGCTTATTAACTTTTTGTTCATCAAACTGGGAGTCAAAATGAAACAAAAAATATTATATAGGCTATATACTGTATAATATCCTTTCATTCGCTCCAGTTGAATAGTGTTGGTGTTAGATTCTAAATTTCGGCACTGGGTTTTAAGTATTGGGCATAATTTTACTGATCCCCACAGGTTTCGCACTCACCCATTATTCTATATAAATGGCGCACACATAAAGTTACCTCTCAAACTAGAGACCTGCACTCCCGTGGGAATACCGCGGGACCCAACGCAACAGAGTGCGGCGCGGGACTAGATTTGATGGCGAGTAGGGATGGGCGAATCGATATGAAGTATCGATATATCAATACTGACATTGAAAATCTAAAGTATCGTTACTCAAATATATTGATATCTATAAAATAATATCAATATTAGGCTACAGTGTGTTTTTTCTTTTTTTTTTACCAGTGATTTAGTTTATTTGACAAGAAATTGAAAGCGTAGAATTTGCATTGAACTGGATGAATAACCTGTTAGTGAATAATTGTGTAGTAAACCTATTTTCCTGCTCATCTGAACACACGAGATGGGTCTGGACTGCAAGAGAGGGGCGTAACTTGAAGTTGTGCAAATCACACAGAACCACACGATATGTCAAGCTCAAAACGAGATGTTGTCGGCAAGATGCCAGCTCGTATAGAGACAACAGTGTAAATCGAAGTGTTTAAGTCAAATTGCCACTTTTTACATCGCAGCAAGGGCAGAGCAAAGCGTTTTGAACTTTGAGCTTGTCAATCTGTCTCACTGAGTGTCTGTCCCACAGATGCCAGCAACACAACACAGATTGATCTGGAGTGGTCACTTTTCATTATTAAAATGTAAATGTATGGGTAAGATGTCACCAAATATATTGTTTTCTATACCAGTTTACAACTGTTTCCTCGTTATTTTTTGTGCAGCGGTGGTGCTTTTGAGAGACGATTCCTCATTTGTCCCTCATTGTGTTGCCTTTCAATTAAAATATTTTGTTACGGGTGTGCTTTGTTCATTTTTCTCAAAAGTATCATGAGATTTGTTTGTCAGCGGTGCATAACTGTTCATTAGTGCTGTTGATATCAGTCAAAATTTTGAATCATCAGCAAATCAGGTATACAATAAGACGTCAAAACATGTTTAAAATTATTTATAATAAAAAAACAAAGCCCAATTCCAAAAGGATATATTAGTGCTTGCTTCACTCTTTAGTTGAGGTGGGAGGAATAATTCATAAAACAATACATTGCAATATGGTTTCTTGCAATACATTATCAGTAGGCTACCCTGGCACTAATGCCGATTGCAGCTTGCTTTAGCCTACTGTATACCAAAACAAGCATTTCGGTTCTTGAACAGCTAAGTGTCAGTTTAATCAACTCTAGCACGTTCTGTGATGTTAAACTCATGCGAGAGCGATTCAAAAGCATACGGAACTGTCTGTTCGCTCTTATCGCTCTCGCGGTACTTTGATA
This sequence comes from Siphateles boraxobius, assembly GCF_051911475.1. Lineage (NCBI taxonomy): Eukaryota > Metazoa > Chordata > Actinopteri > Cypriniformes > Leuciscidae > Siphateles > Siphateles boraxobius. Next base: position 32,215,530 of record NW_027509219.1, read on the forward strand.
TCATACACCGACCGGTCTGTGCAGTGGTGCTTTAAGTCGGAAAAAAAGTGCGCAAATTGAAGTGGGCATTACCTGAAGGGGCGTAACTGGAAGTGGGGCGTATATTAAAGGGGCATAACTTAAAGGGGCATAACTGGAAGTCTTGCAGGCTGCATGCTTTTGGGAAACGCACAGAACAATGCTTAAAGGGTAAGTTCGGTGTTTTACAATTAAAGCCCTGTTTTAAGATCGTTTCCGATGAAATCGAACGGTTAAAATTTGGGCACATGCTGCTGTCCTGAGAATTTTAGGTTTCTTTGGTAGCACCCCCCTACCTCTACAATGCTTTCATAGGTGCATATGAAAGAATAATTCATAAAACGCATTAAACTTTAGTTTACAAAGACGTTAAACTCATCGAGTGGTCTGGGGTGTTCACTGATATGCTCACGCAAAAATCGCTGCAAAAGATGCTTTCCAACAGGTGTTTTACCATTTGTTGTAAAACTGTGGACCTATTTTTCAAACGCCTCACAACTGCGGACATTCTTCCGTTTGAGAGCTTGAATAATAGACACTCCAGCCCAGTTGGTGGCAATAATGCACCTTTGCCAATGTTTGGATAGCGTAGCCTACGATACCGCGACTGGAAGACTACAGAAAGAATACAAACAACCCCATTTCCGTTTCCGGATAAGACTAAAGAAAGAATACAAACAACCCCATTTCTGTTTCCGGCAGCGGGGTAATACCGTACCTCAGAGAACATCCAATACAAGTCAATGGAGTTAGACAAAAACTATAAAACCTGTTGGAAAGCATCTTTTGCAGCGATTTTAGCGTGAGCGTATCAGTGAACACCCCAGACCACTCGGTGAGATTCACGTCTTTGTAAACTAAAGTTTAATGCGTTTTATGAATGATTCTTTCATATGCACCTATGAAACCATTGTAGAGGTGGGGGGGTGATACCAAAGAAACCTAAAATTCTCGGGACAGCAGCAATTGTCCAAATTTTAATCTTAACCGTTCGATTTCATCAGAAACGATCTTAAAACATTGCTTTAATTGTAAAACACCGACCTTACCCTTTAACAGAAGACAGAAAAACATCATTGAGTTATTTCACAATAAACACATTGAAATTGTAGCCTGCATAGTTTGTGCAATTAATAGAAGACCCAGCACAAGACTGCAAAGACAAGGAGAATAAAATGGGGAGCAAACATGGCAGGAAAGGAAGGAGGACAGGTGGGGCAAATTAACCAATATTCAGGTAACAAGATGGGCATGGTTAGACAATCTACAGGAGAGCACAAGGAAACACACATGACTAGAACACAAGCACATGACTAGTAAAGCAAATCACAAGCCATGTGCTCACACAAAACTAGACATGAACACATGGGGTGCTTCTCAATATCCCTCCTCGTTCCTCCGTCCTCCATCCTATGACCCGGAAACCAATCGAGTTTAGCCATCTTGAAAGACATCTCAATTCTCTAATTGCACCGTCGAGGATCGAGGAGTGAGGAGCTTCCTGAGGAGTCATGAGCCAGGATACACAGGTGTATCCTATGCGGAAGTGTTTTATTGACTAAACGTGATGCACGTATCAATTCTCCTCCCCCTTCACATCGATCACAATCGTTTTAATTTATACATTACCTTTGCAGTTTATATAAACCACACATCACACATATTTCAACAGGGTATCTTGCTTTATTATTATTTATTATGAATTTCTTAACCAAACTTCAACAACATAAGGGCAGATCCTTTGAGCGCTGTTCAGTGATCAAGTATTCCAATGTATATAAAAGGCTGTCATTTGATTCCTCCTCATTTTCTTTACTTGCAGCCTTCCCTCGTGTCCTACAGGGGGTGGAGCTGAGACGCGAGGTAAGGAAACGAGGATGCACAAATAAGAAATGCGAAGCACCCATGATGCAGGTAATGAGAACACTCATAAGCAACATGTTCACACAAAACATGACAACATTAAAGCATAAGTGTAAAAAAAAAAGAAAGACATGTGGGTAACAATGCAAACATATATGCAAATATAACTGTAAGTGAAAATCTTGGGTGTGTGACCCACAAGACTTTTACTATATAATTACTCGCATAATTCGATTTTAATTTTTTTGCAGTGAGGGGAACAAGCCTGCATCCCAATGCGCACACTATCCATCCTAAATAGTATAAGAAAATACAGTATTTTTTTTAGTACGATAGTTGTTTTTATCTGTTCTATTGTTGTAAGTTGTTTTTCTCTGCTGTGAATGTTTTTATTTGAATAATTCCAAGGATTTGAAGTAGATTGATTATTATTTTAACATTATTACAATGCATTTCTACGTTTATTTTTTATTAAATTCTCTGTGGGCCTCTAGTCAGTTAACATAGTGTGATACATAGTGCTATGTCACACGTAGGCTCACTATTGGCTGACGCTGGTCATATTTGTGATGCATGTGAGGTATATCAACAGAAGCTTACGCTATTACGTTAGTGAACTGACTAGAGGCCCACAGAGAAGGAAATGAATAGTTGAAATAAAGTCGTTATTTTGTTTGTTTTTGCGCACAAAAAGTATTCTCGTCACTTGATAAACTTAAGATTGAGTCACTGTAGTCACTTGGACTATTTTAACGATGTCTATAATAACTTTTCGGGCCGGCAAGTGTCAATCCCTTAAGAAGCCTATGGAGGAGTGATCATCCAGCTTTCAGATTTCATCAAAAATATCTTAATTCGTGTTCCGAAGATGAACGAAGGTCTTACGGGGTTGGAACAACATTGGGTTATATACTAGGGTGAGTAATTACTGACAGAATTTTCATTTTTGGGTGAACTATCCCTTTTACAGACTAGCTCGCTCACATGTAAAGGTCACATGACATGTAACCTTAAAAAAAACGCTTACAAGTAAACATTTTATAAATATTTGGTTGGGATTAGTCACTGAGTATTTAATTATAGAAAATCAAATAGGTTGTGCGATTAATGTCTAAAGCACCTAAAAGCAGTCATAGAAAACTGGGAAAAGTAATGATTATGAATATGTAAAATATAGCAAGGAGACATTTTCATTGTTTATTAATAAACAAGTGTTTTCTGTGTCGGCTGCGAGATGACGATGCTGACTCGCGATCTTCACAGTGAACGCGCCGGAGAGAAATGCACATTTCCGGATTAGGCTACATAGGTTTCTTTCGTTTTGAATTGTTCTGTTTAAAAGTAGAGATTTCAAGCGTTCTGTAGATAATAGATAGCCTATATTTCTCAGGTCTGTGAGGCAATAGGCTATGCTAAGTTTCAGTTAATTTATGGGACGAGCTCCATTTCACGAGCCGGCTCCTCCGTGTCGTGATTAAAAATTGTCTGCTATACTAGGCTACTTATTATTTATTAAATCCAGGTTATTGGTTGATGAAACATTGATTCAAATTAAGATACAATTAATACAAAATGAAATTCACTTTAAAGAAAGACATTGTGCTTTCTGTTTGAGGTTTCTGTAGTTTTAAAGGAGTCTTCTAGTGCCGCTTTCAAAGAACTGTCACGTCCGTAATATTGTTTTAACCTCATAAATGCGAACACGAAAAATAAAATAAAATGAATATTTTATGTTCTGTGGAGAACCAACCCTTCTTCATCCGGTGGGTAGTATTAGGCCTACTTCTGGTTTGCGCGGTGTAATTCACAGAATTACTAAAATATATTTTACACCTAAAAGTTAAAGATTTTTTGTGTCACGTCAACATGCGTTACGCATGTGTATTTCCTTCATATTAAATATAAAATGCATGTGTAGACTTATATTTTTCTAATGTCTGGACTGCTTTATTAAGGGAGGATTATATATAAACAGAAGTTTCAATATATGAACTACTTAAAACTGTCAAAAAAGATAACCAGAAATTTGGTGATCATGAAAGATCGTTGTTTAGGTAGCCTACATTAAACCCCTAAGCTTTTTCCTACCTCAATGAAGCAGAAACGCATAATGTCAGATAACGTCCATAATAATTGGACTTTGGGTTATATTTTTGAACAGTTTTCAATAGTTATGAGGAGCAATATGAGACATGAATTTGGTAATCATTGTTTAGGTAGGCCTACATTAAACTACGTCATATTGTCAACATACTTATGAAGCAGAATGGGGCTTATGTCTAATGCTCTTTGAAAACTTAAGGCTTTCTTCTTCATAAAACGAGTCGGACATATTCACATTTTTGTATAATTTTTTTTAAAATTTACATTAGTAAGCTACAGGACATCTTCTTTCAAAACATGACCTGTGTGAAAGAGAAAAAAAAGAATGCGTCATTGTACCCAGCACTTCTAAAAAAAATGCACTTCCGAATGAGTCTCTGTCCCTAGCACATTTCAAACCAAACTGACACCCATGAAACTAAATATAACTAATTAGAAAGAAATGAGACATACAGTGGCTAGCATAAGTGAACACACCCATGCTAAAGTTGACTAAAAAGAGGAATAAAAAATCATCTTTTGGAAATTGATCTTAATGCCTTAATTTAAAAAAAATGAGGAAAAATCCAACCTTTAAGGAAACCAATTTTCTCTGTGAATGAATAATGTATCGTAAATAAATAAATGTTCTTCCTTAAAATACATGTAGCATAAGTCAGGGCACCCCTATGTTAAATTCCCATAGAGGCAGGCAGATTTTTATTTTTAAAGGCCAGTTGTTTCATGGATCCAGTATACTTTGCATCCTGATAAATTTCCTTGGCCTTTGGAATTAAAATATCCCCACATCATCACACACCCTTCACCATACCAAGAGATTGGCATGGGGTACTTTCCATAATAATAATAAAACTTTATTACAGACTCACCGGTCCAAATAAAAACAAACAAGACAGTACACACAATACAATACAATATAATAAAAACAAATACAACTTCAGAGGAGACAACTATACCAATGCTTCCATAACTTGGACTTATACCGTGTAGTGCTAAACTTGATATTGGTCAATGCCACAATTATATAATTCTCTGAGTTATTCAGCCGACATATAAATTTGTACATAACATTTCTCAATGTGGCTTGCAGAGTATTAACACCTGCAGCCACAAACATCTCACTGGCACTACACCAGCATGGTCTTCTCAGCAGAATTCTCAGTGCGTCGTTGTAAGCTACCTGAAGTTTATGCAAGCTAGCTTTGCTGAAACTCGACCACAAGTGGGCATTGTGGAGAGGAGTGCAGTAAGCTCTGAACAAAGCAACTTTCACACTATCTGTGCACCCACCAAACTTACGAGCCAAACTATTCGCCTGAGCATATATAGAGCGGCATTGCCTATAAACGTCAAGGTCATCCTTCAACTGGTCTGTAATGAGATGCCCAAGATACTTATATTTGCTCAAAACTATCAAGGTATTACCTGCCAATTTAAAAGGAGGAAACATTTGACATTTATCCTCCTTTGTTCTACAAATCATCACCGCACTCTTGTCTGTATTAAATTTTATGTCATGAACAGTTCCATAGTCAGAGCAAACATTAAGAAGCTGTTGCAGACCAGCACTGCTAGGACTGAAGACCACAAGGTCATCTGCATACATAATATGATTCACTAGAGTGTTACGTATCATACACCCAGTGTTACACAAATTCAAGCAGACAGAGAGCTCATCAACATACAAGTTAAAAAGAATAGGGGAGAGGATTCCACCTTGTCTGACCCCGTTCCTGACCCCAAAAGGGGCAGAAACACAGTGGCCCCATTTTATAAACATAGACTGGTTGGCATACCAGTAGGACAGAATTCTCACAATACATTTAGATACACCTCTCTTACTCATTTTGTCAAATAACTTGTAATGATTGACGCGGTCAAACGCTTTTGAAGCATCAATAAAACTCATTAAAACTGAGGAGTTCTTATCTCTATACGTATAAACAATTTCCTTTAAGGAATATATGGCCATATCTGTGCCATGTTTTGGTTTAAAACCAAATTGGTTGTCTGTAGAGGGGATAATGTCCACAATTCTGCTCAACAGGATGCTTTCAAAAACTTTAGACAAAACACTGGCAAGGGCTATTGGTCTGTAGTTATCAGAGCAACCAACCTTACCAGACTTATCCTTGATCACCGGCACAAGCAAGACAGATATCATTGTATCCGGTAGGAAGCCATGAATTAAAAAAGAATTAAAACAAATACCAAGAAGGGGGGCTAACCTCATGCTGGCATATTTAATGTGCTCAGCAGTGATGTGATCCAACCCACTTGCTTTATTATCTGCTAACTTATTTATTGTGCATGATACCTCATGTGAAAAAATTGCCTTAAAATCAACACACTCAATATTGTCAGACATATAAATATCACTTTTAACACAATTAAACAAGGTCCTGTAGCGCTGTCTCCACATCTCAGCAATATTCTCAACACCCGAGATACCATCTACAGTGCACGGGGGTGGTATACTACATTTGTTAAGACCCTTTACCTCCTTCCAAAATTCAATAGTGTGGTTATCCATTACCTTCTCGGCCATAGATTCTGCCCTCATAGCTTGCTCATTTTTATCAATAAATCTAACAGCATATTTATACGCTGCATTAGCATTTTTCTTTTGTTCAAACAGCGGGCCTTGCCTTGGTCTACCAGCCAACACCAATGATTTAAACGCTAACTTAGCTTCCTCATGATATCCGGCCACATACTTATTCCATAAGATCATCTCTCAATGCAAATCAAACCAGCTATTAGCCCAACTGAAATAACACCATGCCAATCTCTAGGTATGGTGAAGGGTGTGTGATGATGTGGGGATATTTTAATTCCAAAGGCCAAGGGAACTTTATCAGGATGCATATTATCCTGGATCCATGAAACAACCGGCCTTTAAAAATAAAAATCTGCCTGACTCTATGGGAATTTAACATAGGGGTGTCCTGACTTATGCAACCTGTATTTTAAGGAAGAACATTTATTTATTTACAATACATTATTCATTCACAAAGAATATGGGTGTCCTTAAAGGTTGAATTTTTCCTCATTTTTTAAATTAAGGCATTAAGATCAATTTCCAAAAGATGATTTTTTAAATTCCTCTTTTTAGTCTACTTTAGCATGGGTGTGTTCACTTACCCGTTGCCTGTTGTGATGTTCCAATATGGTGCTTTAGTAATTTCATTAATTTCACATATATATATATATATATATATATATATATATATATATATATATATATATATATATATATATATATATATATATATACACACACACACACAGTTAATAAAAGTCATCTTAGCCTACTTTAATACCCAAAATTATGCATCAGTGCAACTGAAAATCTGCGGACTTACTCTGTGTCTGGTAATGCGGTGTGCTCGTGTCACTGGGTTGAGCTGCAATGAAACAAATGGAAACGTTTTGAACAACTGAATGTCAAATATATGATTATATATGAATATTATTATCTCCACACTTACTAGTGGACCAAAAACACGGTTTATTGTACCAGTACCCGCAGGGATTTGAAGATGCTCCTAAATATAAAAAGAGACAAAATACTTTTACATTATTGATCAGCTCAGTTGATTTATGATCAGAAAATAAAGTAATTACATGAGGCACCTGGTGTTGATGGGTAACCTGTAATGCGCCATGCTTCAGATGTCACTGAACAAAAACAGTAAAAATAAATTATTATTATTATTTTAAAACGTATAAAAATGATATATGCAGATTATATAAAATTGTACTAACTGAATACAGAATAAAGAATAATGACAGAGAAGTCTGTAGATTAAATAGATTAAGGTTTTTAGATAATCAGTCCCTCAAGGATTTCGCGCGGGCCTTTTTTGTGATTGTTGCGGCCTAGAATTCCGGATGTTGCGGCCACTTTTCTAATAAGTTGCGATGTTTTTGGCATTTGTTTTTATAGGTTAAAACGACAAAGGTAGATAGATTTTTATTTAAAGGGATACTTCACCTCTGTAAAGATGAATGTGTATTTAAAATGGGTAATTTATGTAGTAGAAATGTGAAATTATTTTTTAATTTGCCGTTCCCAAGCCACGCCCTACCGGTAAGAGAGCGCAGTTAAACAACAAGGCTATCTACTAGTGAGTCTCTGTGACAAGTCTGCCCGGGATTTCGAGATCGCCAAAAATGTCCGGGATTCGGCTTTTGCGTTCTACAGTCGCCTTTCATTATGTTTACTGTGGTGAGCAGGACGAGACTGAGGGCTGCGGGAGAACGACGCGAGTGATTACTGATGAGCAACAAGTGTGAGACACACCGGTCTCGTATCTCTCACGGAGGAGCGGGAATTTTCTTTTATTGTTATATATCTTTTTTGTGCATGTTATAGGTTTACAAAGTGAAAAAGCCCAAAGTCCACCCCAAAGGGACTTAACATGTCCCAGAGAAAACACTGTTCACCATCTGCTCTATTGTAGGCCTTTACTTCAGAGACAAATGTGCTCACTTTGTTATAAGACACACGTTATAATACCCGGCTAGCTGCAAAACATAATGTTGCATGTGACTTTGAAATGTGTTTTACTTTTACCTATTTTGTAAAAAAGAGCGCGTCGCCCGCTGCGTCAGGAAAGTGGACGACGCTTTGCAGGAGACCCATAGACTGTAAGGAGACCGCAATGATTGGTCAAAGTTGCAGAAAAGTTGCGGTGATTGGTCAAAATTGCAAGTCGCACTGAAATCACGGGGATTTGTTGAAGTTGCGTTAATTGTTGCGATTGCGAAATCCTGGAGGGACTGGATAATGCACCTGTCCATGGATGTTGAGCTGTTGTGTGAGGCGGCTCTTTACAAAACAAAAACGCAGCAAAAATTAAATTGACTTCTATGCTGACACATAGTGTCAATATTAAAGTTTAAATAATAATTATTGTAAGACTGCAAATTTGCACATACTCTTTTGCTCATACCTGGCCCAAAAATATGGTGTATTGTACCAATTGGGCTCGGAAGGTGATGGTGCACCTGTCGTACGGTAATATCGATACCACGGATCAGATGAATCTGCAAAAAAACACAGCAAAAAATTTATTAACACCTGTCCTTACAGTAGAAAGAGACAAAATCTGAAGCAAAGAAATGTTATGCACTTACTGAAAGCTGGGCAAAGGACCAATAAAAGGATATAAAGCAGATTCATGCTGTCGTAGATTAGAGAGCTACAGCTTTCTGAGACACATGTGTGATAGAGACTGAGTCTGACACTGACTTCCTCTGTCTTAACAAGAGAAAGGCAGAGTAGATGAGGAAAAACAGAAGTGCCTCTCAAGACAAACATTCATTTTTTATTTCCATTGCTACTGGGTTTATGAGATATATTAAGGCAGCAAACAGTATCATATTTTATCATTGAAATATGTATACACAATATCTGGATATAGCTCTTCATTTTTACACAGTTTATAGATGCTTACGTGTACATTTGTTCTTTGTGGCGATCTGGACATGCAGCTCCGAACACAAAACCACAAGAGCACATTTGTTTAGACAGTGACATTTGCCCTGGTATCACATATAGCCTACCACACAATTGTCAAAAAAACTGTAATAAACGTAAACTTCTAGAACTCCTTATAAATCTGTAATTTTAAGATCACTTAACTTTGAAATCACACAGGATTAAAAATATTTAGAAGTAAAGCTTATTCTGCTTTAGCAATGCCATGTTTATTAGTACTTATAAAGCACATATAAATGCCTTATTCTGCTTGACCCTTAATTCTATTCAATACCTAAACTAACCAACTACCTTACTAATATTAATAAGCAGTAATTAGGAGCTTATTAAGGCAAAAGTCGTTGTTAATAGCTAGTTAATATTGAGAATTGGACCCTAATCTAAAGTGTATAAATATGACACCATCAAGTCTGCATTTCTCAACTTATAAGATATTTTAGTTTGAGGCCCTCCCACCTTTGTCTGAAAGAGAAATCTATACACAATATCTGATTATAGCTCTTCATTTTTACACAGTTTATAGATGCTTACGTGTACATTTGTTCTTTGTGGCGATCTGGACATGCAGCTCTGAACACAAAACCACAAGAGCACATTTGTTTAGACAGTGACATTTGCCCTGGTATCACATATAGCCTACCACACAATTGTTAAAAAAAAAACTGTAATAAACGTAAACTTGTAGAACTCCTTATAAGTCTGTAATTTTAAGATCACTTAACTTTGAAATCACACAGGATTAAAAGTATTTAAAAGTAAAGCTTATTCTGCTTTGTCATCAGCAATGCCATGTGTGTACTTTAGTGATCCACTGAATATGTTTTAGGCGATATGCAAGTCTCATCAAATGCATGTAAAAGTAATATTTGTAAGGTAGGCCTACAATATAAATATAGCTGCAAGCGTCAATCATCGGGGTTCAAGCACCAGTGGCCCATGTGAATGATTAGTGATCCAATTGAAATGTATCTTGAACCTTCACTGGGTTTGATGAAACAGGTTGGAGCAACACACTGGTGTCACAAAGGCTTCTTATGCCGAGTTCAGACTGCATGATTTTCAAAATAATTGTGTCACTGTTGTTTTCACACTGCGTGACTATCTTGGGTAACATTCAGTTGCTGGTGTGTTCACACTGCACGATGGATCGGCGACAGGAGGTTTCACACTGCATGACTTTACAAAAGAAAGAATTGTCGACAACTTCTCCCTGGTCCGCAAACTACGTTTCACAACCAAACAAACGCGAGAAGTGGTAAGGAAATAACAGAAGATCACGCGTGCGTGAGACCGGAGTTCTCGCGCGACACTGAATTTGTTATTAAAAATGATAGCCTACAAGAAGATTGCGATCCAAATTGTCTGTGCGCTGATTTGCAGCGAAAATGAGAAAAACAAACAGTTTATGCAGGAGGAAATGGCTGGGAAGACGAGGGGAGCAAGGACTGTGTTTTGCAAAGAGAGTTGGGGGAAAATAAATAATTTTACAAATGTCCTGCTGTTTCTGCTGGTCATGCTAATGTTTGTGCTTTGTTTCTGTTTGATAGAATTGTATCTATTAAAATACTGATATTCTGGTCTATAACTCCTCCCTGAACATCCTGCTGTCCTGTATCTTGCTCTCTCATTGGCTGTCGGTCATCGCTGATGTAGGTTTCAGTCAGAACACTTTTCACACAGCAGGATTGTGAATCGCCGACAGGTCCAGATATTTAACATGCCAAATATCTCACGGGCGTCGGCGACTCTCTCAGATCGCGTCTTTGCTCATTCACACTGCGTGATTGTCACTCGCGTGAACGAGCATCGGTTTGCCTGTGATTTCGGGCATTTGTCTGCGATTTCTCAAAACTTGTATGCGATCCAAAATCGGGGCTAAAATCGTCTGAACTCGGCATTACACACATAGACTTTTAGGGCAGAAAAATGAAGAAGAATTCAGAAGAAGCCAATCAGTTCAAACACAAAACGGTTTCATCATTGCTGCTTAGACCCCAAAAATAAATTGTCAGGTGATTATTTTTCCCCTTAATATACCATATGTGTATCTGGTGACACTTTAGGGTCCAGTTCTCACTATTAACTATAGTTGCCTATTAGCATCCACATTAGGATATTGGCTGTTTATTAGTACTTATAAAGCACATATTAATGCCTTATTCTTCTTGACACCTTGAATTCTATTCAATACCTAAGCAACTACCTTACTTATATTAATAAGCAGTAATTAGGAGCTTAATAAGCCAATAGTCATTGTTAATAGCTAGTTAATATTGAGAATTGGAACCTAATCTAAAGTGTATAAATATGACACCATCAAGTCTGCATTTCTCAACTTATAAGATATTTTAGTTTGAGGCCCTCACACCTTTGTCTGAAAGAAAAATCTAAATCAATGTGCTTTTTAAATAAAGCTGGTTGGAACACTCTTCTTATCCCGATAGCAATTAATAATAGAAGTGGTCTAAAATAAAATAAAAAAATCTGTGGAAGTCTCAGGACCAAAAAATGTTCATCCAATTTTTGCATTTGGTCGGTTCGCGCAGACATCACGTCATCAGCATTTTCCATGATGTGGCTATGCAGAGTTGTAGACACGACAGACAGTCACAGAGAGCCAACGTTCAACAGTCACAAGCAACAACAACAACAACCTTATGCTGTGTTCACGGCTTCACGCCATGTCATAATTACCGTACTTAAGAGATGGCAACCAGTGACGTTCTACTCTGAGCTGTTCGGACTCAGAATTACTCGTTTCTATGTCAACACTCAACTTCGAAATGAATCTGCAACAGTCAGGTGGTACAAGTCCGAGCTCTTTAAGTTGTTTACGTTCATTATTATTATAATGTTATTTGGTTTGAGACATGAGGTAATTTAACGCCATCTCTCGTGACGCTTCAGACTCTACTCTGTTCATGTGTTTTGAAGGAGGCGTGGCTTTGGAGACGCTCTGAAGGGAGGGTGGGATCTAATGAAATCTAGATGAAAATGAAATTCAAATCTATAGATGAAAATGAAAAAAAAAATTAAATTCTGTCATTAATTACTCGACCTCATGTCATTCCAAACCTGTAAGACTTTCTTTCATCTTCGGAACACAAATGATGATCTTTTTGATGAAATCTGAGAGCTTTCTGTCCCTCCATTGACAGTCTATCCAACTGACACTTTGACGCTGTTTTATCTCAAAGAAACTTGCTCTGACTGACATATATTAAAATATGTCAGTGCCGTTTTTTTTCAAAGGTACGTTTTTATAAAAGGTACTTAAACGTCCTTAAATTGAAGGTACAATATGCAAGAGTTGTTTGCCGCTAGAGGGCGCTACATTCCAAACAACAACGGCGTAGCTTGATGACGATGTGAAGGAGCGTGGAATGATGGGAACTGTCGTTTTAAACTCCATCGTGGATGTAAATCAGTCAGACGGGAATCGAAAAACCATATTCATGGATGAGGTAAAAAAAAATTTTTATAATGAAATGCTTTTTGTGGCGAGGGTGGCGTGGTTCAGTGCGGTCTGTAATGGGAGAGAGAAGAGACGAGCGGGAAGTAGGTCAAGTGCAAATGACGAACACCTGTGTCTTATTGCAGTGATCGGCGTGGAGAGACCGCTTATAAGCCGCGCGCTGGAACGAGAGAGAGAGAGACTGGAGAGAAAATTTGACGCAGAGAAAGAAAACCGGTGGATCCTAGCTCTCATTTTTGAACTGTTTTATGCCGTCGCGGTTGCCACGGTGAATGCGCGTTGTGTGCCACTTTTGTTTGTTTTGTTTTATTTTAATAAAGTACGAGTCCCAGTCAGGCAGACCCCTGTCTTCTTCCTTCATGACTCTTGAACCTCATCACACTTTTATTTCATTAAAATGAATTAACCGCAAGAAAAGTAGCCTAAGGTTTAATACTAAATTGGTTATCATAGATGTTACTGCATGTCGAATTCATTATTGTGATAACGCTGTGCAGTTTTACGTGTTCTAAACAATTGTTGTTAAAGTACATTCGAACATACCCACATCATTTGCCAAAATACTGATTAATCTTTATGTATAACACATGCTATATTTATTTACATGGCCATAATCAGGCGTGATAAACAATGTCAATAAACTAAACACAAATCTAAAGCAATAATACATCCCTTGCATAAACATAACTATTAACGAATGCTACATTTGGAAAATATAAAATTAAGCATGCTTTGTCGACAGAACCGGCTGCAATCGGTAAAGAATAACTGTGTTCCGTAACGACTGCACGAAACAAGCTAACGTTTTTAGCTTGATAGACGCTACAACTACAACTTCCGCATTTGTCAAGGACTCCACGCAGTACGAGCGGAAACCGAGGGTAACTCGGATATGATGCAATTGACTGGCGACTCCCAGCTCCCCCCTGCTGCAACGCCCCGTTTCCTTGGTTAAAATCGCAATTTTCTCATGATTTAAAAATAGTTGGAAACATTTGGGATATTGTAAGTAATCAACTTAACAAAATATATAACACTGGCCTTGAGATTATGGGATATTGTATTCCAAAATTCTTACATATTGTAGCTTTAAGGCCTAATCCTGGTTTAATCTAAACCTTGTCTGTGAAACCAGGCCAGGCCTACATCATTTAATTTAGGCTTTTATTCACATTTAACCATTGATCAGCGGACATAAACAGAAGCCGAATAATTAATGACAGAGTTTTCATTTTTGTGTGAACTATCCCTTTAAGGCAACTAAATCACTCAGCAGTTGTAAACCAAAGTTACTTCTGCCCTCTACTGTAAGTAGTCAGAAGCTACAGCTGTAAGAAAACAGCACAAAAACACGTATTAATTTTGCAGACGTTTTTATTGAAATGATCTACAAATGAGGGAAATTGATTTTTTTTTACGCAGGGCTAGTCTCTCAGTTCTAGCATAAAGCCTACAGGTCACCCTAACCATGACCATGAGTTGTCTACTTTTGTTGTAAAAAAAAGTGAGAATTTGATATTTGCTGTGTTCATATGATGAAAATCCCGCAGGGATTTGAAGATGCTCCTAAATATAAAAAGAGACAAAATACTTTTACATTATTGATCAGCTCAGTTGATTTATGATCAGAAAATAAAGTAATTACATGAGGCACCTGGTGTTGATGGGTAACCTGTAATGCGCCATGCTTCAGATGTCACTGAACAAAAACAGTAAAAATAAATTATTATTATTATTTTAAAACGTATAAAAATGATATATGCAGATTATATAAAATTGTACTAACTGAATACAGAATAAAGAATAATGACAGAGAAGTCTGTAGATTAAATAGATTAAGGTTTTTAGATAATCAGTCCCTCAAGGATTTCGCGCGGGCCTTTTTTGTGATTGTTGCGGCCTAGAATTCCGGATGTTGCGGCCACTTTTCTAATAAGTTGCGATGTTTTTGGCATTTGTTTTTATAGGTTAAAACGACAAAGGTAGATAGATTTTTATTTAAAGGGATACTTCACCTCTGTAAAGATGAATGTGTATTTAAAATGGGTAATTTATGTAGTAGAAATGTGAAATTATTTTTTAATTTGCCGTTCCCAAGCCACGCCCTACCGGTAAGAGAGCACAGTTAAACAACAAGGCTATCTACTAGACAGTCTCTGCTGGACCGGCTCACTTCTAGCAGGTCCAGATCACTAGTAGCTTCCGGTCTGAGCGAACGCTGGCGTGTTCTGACAGCCGCTGCTCTCTCGCTATCTCGCTATCCTTTTGTCTTCGTGACAAACTGTGGACTAATTATGGACTACTCAAGCGTGTTTTTTTTTTTTCAACGCTGATTTTAAACGCTGAATTACGGTGCTGTTTAAAAAATTGTCTCTGCATCCCTTCAGTCAAGCTGCTACCTGCCAAACGCGAGCTTTCGCCACCGAAGCAAACAGGCTACTTCAACTGTTTTCCGTGAGTAAGCTTCTACTTTCTCTCGGACTATTGGTTGCCATATGCTAGTCAGGTTGATATGGTCTTAGAAAGGGCTGTATCTTCCACATACTTGCACTGTGTAGTAGTTCAGCTGCCCGGTGTGCTGGCTAACGTGGTCTAAAATCTGGCTGGGTATGCGCGACTCTAGGATGATCATCCTCTTTTTATTGCACGTAACTTTTTTATCTGCTTCTTTTTATTTTTGCGCGCTGTCTCAAGAAACTTTGCTGCCTTTTTGCCGGTGGGGTTTTTATGACATGACTTTTTATTCGTCGTTGGATCTGCACCATCTGAACCCTAAAGTTCGGTCATCGCTGCCCACTAATCTTTACAATCACTGCGCTGCTCTTGGTATCGCCCGCCGGCCTCGTTACATACATCGGGGCTCCCACAAACATTGTACTGGGCTCTCTACTTCAGCTCACTCAGTTGACTCAGTTGACGGATGTATTATTCCCGTCGTCTGGTCTTCCTCTCGTCGGCTGTCTACAAAATCTCGCAGAGAAGGCGGAAATATTAACTCTGCAAATCACCGTTCTCTGGAATATGCCCCACTTGGGGCCCTATCACCAGCTAAAACTTCCTCTGCATCAGCTCAGCCTTCAGTGAAAATGGCTCTAGTAAATGCTAGATCACTATCAAATAAAACATTCATTATGAACAACTTCTTCTCATCTTATGCCTTGGATTTTCTGTTTGTGACTGAAACCTGGTTGAAATCTGACGATGTTTCGTCTCTGGGCGAATTATCTCCTCCTGACTGTTCCTTTTACAGCACTCCCAGGCCAAATGGATCTGGTGGTGGTCTAGCTACAATCTTTAAGAAGTCATTTAAATGTCAACTACTGCCCGTAGATACTTTTTCCAGTTTTGAAGCACAACTATTGCACATCGACCTAAATGGTCCTCTAATTTGCATCCTGATTTATAGACCACCGAAAGTCAACACAACGTTTATCCATGAGCTCTCAGACTTCCTGTCAAATCAAGTGTCACGCTGTGATAGACTGTTGGTTCTGGGGGATTTCAATATCCATGTTTGCTGCCCCTCTAAACCTATGGTTAAAAATTTTATGAACCTCATTGACTCACTCAGTTTCGCACAGTGTGTCTCTTCTCCTACTCACAACCTGGGCCACACAATAGATCTTATTTTGACTCGTGGTCTCTCTATGCATTCATGTGAAGTATTTGATGCTGGTATTTCTGATCACTATTCTGTTTTATTTGAACCTGCAGTTCCATATGTACAGCCCGTCCTCTTTCAGCCTGTGTGCTGCTCCCGTGTTTTTCATGCCACTACTGCACTAGAATTCTCAACCACCTTTTCTAATTGTGAGGTCTCTTTGTCACCTGATATGAACACTGATGAGTTGGTTCTCGTCTTCAACTCTGCCTGCTCTACTGCATTGGATATTGTTGCCCCTTTGAAGCCTAGAAGGCAAAAACCTAAATCAAACTCTCAACCTTGGTTAAATGACTCTACCCGTGTGCTCAGACGGGAATGCAGAAGGGCTGAGCGCAAGTGGAAAAAGGATGGGCTACAGGTCTCTTATCAAATTTTAAAAGATTGTCTTGCCACCTATCAAAAGTCGGTCAGTGATGAAAAGTCTCAATATCTTTCAAATTTAATTGCTATGAATGCAAACAGGCCACAAGTTCTTTTTAAAACTATAAACTCAGTTCTTAATCCAGCCACCTGCTCAGCTCCTGTTGGCAATCTCGAGACCTGTATAGAATTCTTAGGTTTCTTTGTACAGAAGATACTAGATATCAGATCTCGCCTCTCTCCTTCTGACACGGCTGTTTCTCCCCTTATCTCTCCTTCTAGTAATTTTACTAGTTTTAAACCAGTGTCTCAGTCTCAATTAAGTGCATTAATTTCCAAAATGAAAGTGACATACTGTCAATCTGATGTACTGCCTGGCCGTTTGCTTAGAGAGGTATTAGACACTATTAGCCCTGCGCTTTTAACTATTATAAACAGTTCTCTGTCCACTGGGGTTTTCCCTGAGTCTTTTAAGCATGCTTCTGTACAGCCCTTGCTAAAAAGATCTAACCTTGATCCATCTGTTCTTAGTAATTACCGGCCAATTTCTAAACTACCATTCATTTCAAAGGTTTTAGAGAAAGCAGTGCTCTCACAGTTTACTTCTTACTTAGATGCCTTTAACATTTTGGATAAGTTACAATCTGGTTTTAGAGCACTTCACAGTACAGAGTCAGCCTTGCTTAAAGTTACAAATGATCTATTGTTGTCTACTGATTCAGGGTCATCTGTCATTCTGTTACTGCTAGATCTGAGTGCAGCTTTTGACACGATTGACCATGACATCCTCTTGAAACGACTTCAATATACAGTAGGGGTTCAAGGCACGGCATTACAATGGTTCAACTCTTATTTAAAGGGTAGGACGTTTTCAGTAAATATCGGGTCGTTTACCTCACCTACTGCACCCGTCACTTATGGTGTTCCCCAGGGTTCTATTCTTGGCCCTTTGTTGTTTTCACTCTACATGCTTCCCCTGGGCTCCATTCTCCAGAAACATGGCATAAACTATCACTGCTACGCCGATGACCTACAACTTTACCTTCCAATCAAACTTGAAAATGATTTCTCTATACAACTCCTTTTATCATGTCTTGATGAAGTGAAAATTTGGATGGCGAACAATTTCCTGCAACTAAACACCGACAAAACTGAGGTGCTTCTGCTAGGCCCCACTGCACTCAATACTACTCTGACAAGTAGGTTAGGCTCCCTCAGTGATAGCTTACAACCCTATGTAAAAAATCTAGGGGTCTATTTTGACCCTTCACTACAATTCGACAAACAGGTGAACACGGTTGTAAAGAGTAGCTTCTTCCACCTCAGATCTGTTGCGAAGGTAAAACATTTTCTTTCTCAAAAAGATCTTGAAATTGTCATCCATGCACTAATCTCTTCTAGACTGGACTATTGTAATTCTCTATATGTCGGTCTTCCACAAAGCACTCTATCTCGGCTTCAGATGGTCCAAAATGCGGCAGCCAGACTGCTGACAGGAACAAAAAAACGGGAGCATATTACTCCTGTTCTTGTTTCATTGCACTGGCTCCCTGTCAAGTTTAGAGTTGATTTTAAGGTCCTTCTTTTTGTATATAAGGCTCTCCAAAAATCAACCCCGGATTATCTCTATGAACTTATCCAGCCACATACAACCTCTAGGTCATTAAGATCCTGTAACCAGCTTCTTTTATCAGTTCCTCGTTCACGTTGCAAATCAAAAGGCGACAGAGCTTTCGCGGTTGCTGCACCTAAACTTTGGAACAGCTTACCCTTTAATATCAGGGCCTCTCCATCGCTCAATGCTTTTAAATCTAGCCTAAAGACTCATTTTTATACTCTTGCATTTGAGTGACACTGTGTATGGTACACTGTGTAAATGTACGTAGAAATGTTCTTTTATTCGTTTATTATTATTAATAGTTTTCTTTATTAATTTTTAATTTTTATTTTTGACCGTCTGTAAAGCACTTTGGATCAACTAATGTTGTGTTTATGTTGTGCTCTATAAATAAATTGACTTGACTTGACTTGACTTGACAAGTCTGCCCGGGATTTCGAGATCGCCAAAAATGTCCGGGATTCGGCTTTTGCGTTCTACAGTCGCCATTCATTATGTTTACTGTGGTGAGCAGGACGAGACTGAGGGCCGCGGGAGAACGACGCGAGTGATTACTGATGAGCAACAAGTGTGAGACACACCGGTCTCGTATCTCTCACGGAGGAGCGGGAATTTTCTTTTATTGTTATATATCTTTTTTGTGCATGTTATAGGCTTACAAAGTGAAAAAGCCCAAAGTCCACCCCAAAGGGACTTAACATGTCCCAGAGAAAACACTGTTCACCATCTGCTCTATTGTAGGCCTTTACTTCAGAGACAAATGTGCTCACTTTGTTATAAGACACACGTTATAATACCCGGCTAGCTGCAAAACATAATGTTGCATGTGACTTTGAAATGTGTTTTACTTTTACCTATTTTGTAAAAAAGAGCGCGTCGCCCGCTGCGTCAGGAAAGTGGACGACGCTTTGCAGGAGACCCATAGACTGTGAGGAGACCGCAATGATTGGTCAAAGTTGCAGAAAAGTTGCGGTGATTGGTCAAAATTGCAAGTCGCACTGAAATCACGGGGATTTGTTGAAGTTGCGTTAATTGTTGCGATTGCGAAATCCTGGAGGGACTGGATAATGCACCTGTCCATGGATGTTGAGCTGTTGTGTGAGGCGGCTCTTTACAAAACAAAAACGCAGCAAAAATTAAATTGACTTCTATGCTGACACATAGTGTCAATATTAAAGTTTAAATAATAATTATTGTAAGACTGCAAATTTGCACATACTCTTTTGCTCATACCTGGCCCAAAAATATGGTGTATTGTACCAATTGGGCTCGGAAGGTGATGGTGCACCTGTCGTACGGTAATATCGATACCACGGATCAGATGAATCTGCAAAAAAACACAGCAAAAAATTTATTAACACCTGTCCTTACAGTAGAAAGAGACAAAATCTGAAGCAAAGAAATGTTATGCACTTACTGAAAGCTGGGCAAAGGACCAATAAAAGGATATAAAGCAGATTCATGCTGTCGTAGATTAGAGAGCTACAGCTTTCTGAGACACATGTGTGATAGAGACTGAGTCTGACACTGACTTCCTCTGTCTTAACAAGAGAAAGGCAGAGTAGATGAGGAAAAACAGAAGTGCCTCTCAAGACAAACATTCATTTTTTATTTCCATTGCTACTGGGTTTATGAGATATATTAAGGCAGCAAACAGTATCATATTTTATCATTGAAATATGTATACACAATATCTGGATATAGCTCTTCATTTTTACACAGTTTATAGATGCTTACGTGTACATTTGTTCTTTGTGGCGATCTGGACATGCAGCTCCGAACACAAAACCACAAGAGCACATTTGTTTAGACAGTGACATTTGCCCTGGTATCACATATAGCCTACCACACAATTGTCAAAAAAACTGTAATAAACGTAAACTTCTAGAACTCCTTATAAATCTGTAATTTTAAGATCACTTAACTTTGAAATCACACAGGATTAAAAATATTTAGAAGTAAAGCTTATTCTGCTTTAGCAATGCCATGTTTATTAGTACTTATAAAGCACATATAAATGCCTTATTCTGCTTGACCCTTAATTCTATTCAATACCTAAACTAACCAACTACCTTACTAATATTAATAAGCAGTAATTAGGAGCTTATTAAGGCAAAAGTCGTTGTTAATAGCTAGTTAATATTGAGAATTGGACCCTAATCTAAAGTGTATAAATATGACACCATCAAGTCTGCATTTCTCAACTTATAAGATATTTTAGTTTGAGGCCCTCCCACCTTTGTCTGAAAGAGAAATCTATACACAATATCTGATTATAGCTCTTCATTTTTACACAGTTTATAGATGCTTACGTGTACATTTGTTCTTTGTGGCGATCTGGACATGCAGCTCTGAACACAAAACCACAAGAGCACATTTGTTTAGACAGTGACATTTGCCCTGGTATCACATATAGCCTACCACACAATTGTTAAAAAAAAAACTGTAATAAACGTAAACTTGTAGAACTCCTTATAAGTCTGTAATTTTAAGATCACTTAACTTTGAAATCACACAGGATTAAAAGTATTTAAAAGTAAAGCTTATTCTGCTTTGTCATCAGCAATGCCATGTGTGTACTTTAGTGATCCACTGAATATGTTTTAGGCGATATGCAAGTCTCATCAAATGCATGTAAAAGTAATATTTGTAAGGTAGGCCTACAATATAAATATAGCTGCAAGCGTCAATCATCGGGGTTCAAGCACCAGTGGCCCATGTGAATGATTAGTGATCCAATTGAAATGTATCTTGAACCTTCACTGGGTTTGATGAAACAGGTTGGAGCAACACACTGGTGTCACAAAGGCTTCTTATGCCGAGTTCAGACTGCATGATTTTCAAAATAATTGTGTCACTGTTGTTTTCACACTGCGTGACTATCTTGGGTAACATTCAGTTGCTGGTGTGTTCACACTGCACGATGGATCGGCGACAGGAGGTTTCACACTGCATGACTTTACAAAAGAAAGAATTGTCGACAACTTCTCCCTGGTACGCAAACTACGTTTCACAACCAAACAAACGCGAGAAGTGGTAAGGAAATAACAGAAGATCACGCGTGCGTGAGACCGGAGTTCTCGCGCGACACTGAATTTGTTATTAAAAATGATAGCCTACAAGAAGATTGCGATCCAAATTGTCTGTGCGCTGATTTGCAGCGAAAATGAGAAAAACAAACAGTTTATGCAGGAGGAAATGGCTGGGAAGACGAGGGGAGCAAGGACTGTGTTTTGCAAAGAGAGTTGGGGGAAAATAAATAATTTTACAAATGTCCTGCTGTTTCTGCTGGTCATGCTAATGTTTGTGCTTTGTTTCTGTTTGATAGAATTGTATCTATTAAAATACTGATATTCTGGTCTATAACTCCTCCCTGAACATCCTGCTGTCCTGTATCTTGCTCTCTCATTGGCTGTCGGTCATCGCTGATGTAGGTTTCAGTCAGAACACTTTTCACACAGCAGGATTGTGAATCGCCGACAGGTCCAGATATTTAACATGCCAAATATCTCACGGGCGTCGGCGACTCTCTCAGATCGCGTCTTTGCTCATTCACACTGCGTGATTGTCACTCGCGTGAACGAGCATCGGTTTGCCTGTGATTTCGGGCATTTGTCTGCGATTTCTCAAAACTTGTATGCGAGCCAAAATCGGGGCTAAAATCGTCTGAACTCGGCATTACACACATAGACTTTTAGGGCAGAAAAATGAAGAAGAATTCAGAAGAAGCCAATCAGTTCAAACACAAAACGGTTTCATCATTGCTGCTTAGACCCCAAAAATAAATTGTCAGGTGATTATTTTTCCCCTTAATATACCATATGTGTATCTGGTGACACTTTAGGGTCCAGTTCTCACTATTAACTATAGTTGCCTATTAGCATCCACATTAGGATATTGGCTGTTTATTAGTACTTATAAAGCACATATTAATGCCTTATTCTTCTTGACACCTTGAATTCTATTCAATACCTAAGCAACTACCTTACTTATATTAATAAGCAGTAATTAGGAGCTTAATAAGCCAATAGTCATTGTTAATAGCTAGTTAATATTGAGAATTGGAACCTAATCTAAAGTGTATAAATATGACACCATCAAGTCTGCATTTCTCAACTTATAAGATATTTTAGTTTGAGGCCCTCACACCTTTGTCTGAAAGAAAAATCTAAATCAATGTGCTTTTTAAATAAAGCTGGTTGGAACACTCTTCTTATCCCGATAGCAATTAATAATAGAAGTGGTCTAAAATAAAATAAAAAAATCTGTGGAAGTCTCAGGACCAAAAAATGTTCATCCAATTTTTGCATTTGGTCGGTTCGCGCAGACATCACGTCATCAGCATTTTCCATGATGTGGCTATGCAGAGTTGTAGACACGACAGACAGTCACAGAGAGCCAACGTTCAACAGTCACAAGCAACAACAACAACAACCTTATGCTGTGTTCACGGCTTCACGCCATGTCATAATTACCGTACTTAAGAGATGGCAACCAGTGACGTTCTACTCTGAGCTGTTCGGACTCAGAATTACTCGTTTCTATGTCAACACTCAACTTCGAAATGAATCTGCAACAGTCAGGTGGTACAAGTCCGAGCTCTTTAAGTTGTTTACGTTCATTATTATTATAATGTTATTTGGTTTGAGACATGAGGTAATTTAACGCCATCTCTCGTGACGCTTCAGACTCTACTCTGTTCATGTGTTTTGAAGGAGGCGTGGCTTTGGAGACGCTCTGAAGGGAGGGTGGGATCTAATGAAATCTAGATGAAAATGAAATTCAAATCTATAGATGAAAATGAAAAAAAAAATTAAATTCTGTCATTAATTACTCGACCTCATGTCATTCCAAACCTGTAAGACTTTCTTTCATCTTCGGAACACAAATGATGATCTTTTTGATGAAATCTGAGAGCTTTCTGTCCCTCCATTGACAGTCTATCCAACTGACACTTTGACGCTGTTTTATCTCAAAGAAACTTGCTCTGACTGACATATATTAAAATATGTCAGTGCCGTTTTTTTTCAAAGGTACGTTTTTATAAAAGGTACTTAAACGTCCTTAAATTGAAGGTACAATATGCAAGAGTTGTTTGCCGCTAGAGGGCGCTACATTCCAAACAACAACAACGGCGTAGCTTGATGACGATGTGAAGGAGCGTGGAATGATGGGAACTGTCGTTTTAAACTCCATCGTGGATGTAAATCAGTCAGACGGGAATCGAAAAACCATATTCATGGATGAGGTAAAAAAAAATTTTTATAATGAAATGCTTTTTGTGGCGAGGGTGGCGTGGTTCAGTGCGGTCTGTAATGGGAGAGAGAAGAGACGAGCGGGAAGTAGGTCAAGTGCAAATGACGAACACCTGTGTCTTATTGCAGTGATCGGCGTGGAGAGACCGCTTATAAGCCGCGCGCTGGAACGAGAGAGAGAGAGACTGGAGAGAAAATTTGACGCAGAGAAAGAAAACCGGTGGATCCTAGCTCTCATTTTTGAACTGTTTTATGCCGTCGCGGTTGCCACGGTGAATGCGCGTTGTGTGCCACTTTTGTTTGTTTTGTTTTATTTTAATAAAGTACGAGTCCCAGTCAGGCAGACCCCTGTCTTCTTCCTTCATGACTCTTGAACCTCATCACACTTTTATTTCATTAAAATGAATTAACCGCAAGAAAAGTAGCCTAAGGTTTAATACTAAATTGGTTATCATAGATGTTACTGCATGTCGAATTCATTATTGTGATAACGCTGTGCAGTTTTACGTGTTCTAAACAATTGTTGTTAAAGTACATTCGAACATACCCACATCATTTGCCAAAATACTGATTAATCTTTATGTATAACACATGCTATATTTATTTACATGGCCATAATCAGGCGTGATAAACAATGTCAATAAACTAAACACAAATCTAAAGCAATAATACATCCCTTACATAAACATAACTATTAACGAATGCTACATTTGGAAAATATAAAATTAAGCATGCTTTGTCGACAGAACCAGCTGCAATCGGTAAAGAATAACTGTGTTCCGTAACGACTGCACGAAACAAGCTAACGTTTTTAGCTTGATAGACGCTACAACTACAACTTCCGCATTTGTCAAGGACTCCACGCAGTACGAGCTGAAACCGAGGGTAACTCGGATATGACGCAATTGACTGGCGACTAGTTGGAAACATTTGGGATATTGTATTCCAAAATTCTTACATATTGTAGCTTTAAGGCCTAATCCTGGTTTAATCTAAACCTTGTCTGTGAAACCAGGCCAGGCCTACATCATTTAATTTAGGCTTTTATTCACATTTAACCATTGATCAGCGGACATAAACAGAAGCCGAATAATTAATGACAGAGTTTTCATTTTTGTGTGAACTATCCCTTTAAGGCAACTAAATCACTCAGCAGTTGTAAACCAAAGTTACTTCTGCCCTCTGCTGTATGTAGTCAGAAGCTACAGCTGTAAGGAAACAGCACAAAAACACGTATTAATTTTGCAGACGTTTTTATTGAAATGATCTACAAATGAGGGAAATTGATTTTTTTTTACGCAGGGCTAGTCTCTCAGTTCTAGCATAAAGCCTACAGGTCACCCTAACCATGACCATGAGTTGTCTACTTTTGTTGTAAAAAAAAAAAGTGAGAATTTGATATTTGCTGTGTTCATATGATGAATTCTGCAGACTATAAAGTTACTGGTGAAACACACACCTCTAGCTTTGCTCCTGATGATCATGATCACTGCGATCACAATCAGTTTTACCACAAACACACATTCATTGAAATTACATCCTTTTTAATTCAATGTATGGTTATGATCACTTTCCACTGACAACCATAAAGTAACGGCATACACATAATTTCAGACACACACATAACCATCACGGTCCTTCTGTCCTCCATCTGTTGGTAAACTGTAATGGTGGACACTGGGACATCTGAAAATAACAGCAAGATGCTGGTGAAAACTGAACATCTTTATCCAGACTCAATTTAAACACTCCTTTAATGTCTTGATTTGTCTGTCAGTAAACTATGATATTTTTTTAAAATCAAATTCAGTGTTAAGGAACAGTTCTAACAAAACCAAAAAAATGTTTAGGTTATTTTGCGTCATGCTCCTTTCAAAAACCTTTGAAGTACATTAACGAGAAGAAAGAAAAGAAAGTCAGATTGTATTTGAATACTTATGGACGATGGCTCTTTCTCCTCAGTAGTGTAGAAGATTTGAGGCTAGAGAGAAACAAAGGGCAAAAGTTAGATTTCTGTTCACATGTATAATTCTCATTCAAAATCAAAAATAACAATTAAGAATCAAATGATTTAATACTCACAGGCACAATTTGCTCTGTTAAACCATAAAAGGGTTCATACAAAATAGCACATTTCTCTGGATAAAAGAAACATTGGAAATTCATTCAACTTGTGAAAGTATACATAATTTATTTACTTATTCTATAAAATGCATTCACAAAATTCTCATGTTTTACGTAAGGCTGAGGAGCTAAACAGCAAAAGAAGAAACTTCATTGTGCTTCCAAGGATGTTGTGCATGTTTGGGTTTTTACTTCACTTTAATTGCAAAAAAGTAGTTTTTCAGAAACAAGGCCTATGTTATATAATGTAGCAAAAGTTAGCATGAATAAATTAATTAGTACAGATATACCAAATATTGTTGTATGAAAATGTAAAAGGAAAGAAACCACTCACACAAAAAATTACATTTTGAAGAAGTAAAACGGCCTATTACACAAATTGTGAGCTCAGGAAGTGGCCATTATCATTGTTTCCAGTGGCACTGCATTAACTTTGCAACACTTTAACACATGTCATTTGTTCTTTATGTACACATAGCCTATGGTTTTGGCTTGGTGTAAATGTTGTGGTATGATGTCGTCACACTAGGAACTGTTTCTGCAATACTTTTTTTTCTGTACTTCCAGATTGACATCTTGATATTCTCCTTTAGAATAGTCTGATATTATAGAACTTTATAGTGAAGCAGAGTAGAGGATTCAAAGAGTCTCCTATGGCAGTATTAAGCCACAGCTAGTAGAAATCTAGCTGGATATAGTTAGAAATCAGAACTAGGATAGTATATTTGTACTTTTGACAGTATACTGATAATTATATAAATGGACTATTTGTCATATTAATTTCCCAGTTCCTGAAATACCATATCCATTTTTTTGTGATGTTGTATTTTGTATGTATATATTAGTTCATGTAGCCTATCATCAATTGTAATTAACCTGCAATTCACATTCTCTAATTCATGCAAGTTATCATTATGATCTTCATGTAAAAAATATTTGTGTAATATAACATACAGCTACTGCCCTCTGATGTAGAGAGGAATTAAAGCTACAGCAGTAAGTGAAGCATTTATTTTTATATTAATTCATTTAGAAGACATTTTTATCTAAACATACAAATGAAGTATGTTACAGCAATTCATCCTAATGTGAAAATAAAGTTGCTGCTATACACAGTTCTAAAACTGCATCATGTAAAATATAATAGAAAATCTCAACAAATTAAAATTTTTTCCTAAAAAAAAGTAATCATGTAATTGTCACATGTCTGTCCTGTCTTGTGATGCACATGCGTGTGCACATGTGCTCTTGTCATTGTCTGGTCCCTCCCCCTTGTTAGCTGATTATTGGTTTATATGTCTCACCAGTCCTCCACGTTACCCTCCTTTGTTTGCCTCCCTTTTTAGTCTACCTGTGTTTGCTTTCCTGTGCTTGTTCGTTGTTATTGTTACGTGTGTTATGCCGGGCGTACACCAAAGGATTTTCACAGTCCCAGACTAAAGACCGGCAGTCTTTGGGAATCTTACTGGAGTCTCGGCGCGCTCCCGTCGTCTCGATCGTTAAATGTGAGGTGATAATCTGCAGTCGGCGACCCGATTTATGCCAGTCTTTCTCTAGTCTTTCATATCAAACATGTTTGATATTATCGCAAGTCTTTAGTCTGAGACTAAAAACTGTGAACCCAAGTCTTTAGATGTGAGCTGATAATCTTATAAAGTCTTTTCTAAATCTTTTCAAAGTCTTTAGGTGTACAGAAAGCATAAGTCGCGTGGAGTTCTGTGCCTGTCCTGTTCTGCCATGTCTGTGTTGGATTAAGTTCTGAGACCTTGGATTTCTTTTGTTGGTTTCTTTATTTTATGTTTTATTAAACCTTTTCATTTCACTCCGCACTTGAGTCCTCTTTTCCATTCTCCACTACCCACCGTAACAAAACACCCATGTGCATCACAAGACAGGACACACATGTGACAGTAATATAATTAGGGCTATCAGTAAGAATGCTTGAGTCAGTATGCACAGTTTAGCATCAGTAAGTATGCACTTAAGAAATGTCATTGTGTTATAGCTTTTGTCCTAAATGAGGTCCTAACTGAAAATGCCATGGTTACCAAACAGATAATATAGGATTATAAAATGGATTGTTCCGTCGTTGTGCTGAATTTCGACCCCAAACAAATTATTACCCCTCTAGCATTGGTAGGTTTAGGATTTGTTTTGGGGGAGGGGTTAGGATTATGCAATCAGGTACTGACTTCAAAGTGGGGGGGAGATTCTGATTGAGCCTCGTTTGAAGCCCTTGTAAATTACTCAACAAACACACACCTGTGACCGCATTACATTAGTATTACTGCACAACTGCCGTTTGTGATTCTTTGTTGCTGCATGTGTTGCTTGGCAACCTCTTTGGAACTACATTGCTTGGCGGAGGAATAAATGGGTTATAACGTTATATTTTTTGTTGCTGGTGTTTATTTTTTTAATAAAAAAAATATTAAAATGAATATTTTTATGGAGTAACCGTTTTATAAAAGTGTGCCTAACAACCCCCCTTAGCTGTTCTAAATTCACTGTAAATCACTGCTTCACGGAGCTTATTGCTTTATTCTAAAGTTAGGATCTCTCTGTAATGCTGTTCTGTATCACAACTCGACTTGTCTAAAATGTAAATAAACTCTTTGCTGTTGCACTGCACACATACTATACAGTGCACATTCTGAAAAGTTTTTTTCATGGGTGATTTGGTGTGGATAAATGTATAAATTATATAGACTAATATCATTTGGCTATTTGGTGTCCTTTTGGTGTCTCCAAGTGTCATTTTTTGGAAAGACTCCTAAATTTACCTTGTAAAAAGCTTGCAGTTTTGTGAGAATCACCCTTCAATCTGATGGTTTACTTTGCTGGATATAGCAAATGATGGAGCTCTCTTCTAATGATCTGATGATCTGATTCAGGTGTGTTTGATAAGAGAGACATACAAAAAGTGCAGAGCGGAGAGGAGTGAGGACTAGAATTGGGAACCCCTGGTTATATATACACAACCATTCAAAAGTTTGGGGTCAATGCGATTTTTTTTTTTTTTTTTTAAAGAAATTAATACTTTTCTTCAGAAAGGACGCATTAAATTGATCAAAAGTGACTTTAAAGACATTTATAATAATGCAAAATATTTCTTTTTTAAATAAATGCTTTTCTCTTGAACTTTCAAAGAATCCTGAAAAAAATGGTTCACGGTTTGCACAAAAATATGAAGCAGCACAACTGTTTTCAATAGTGATAATAATCATAAATGTTTCTTGAGCATCAAATATTCATATTAGAATGATTTCTGAAGGATCATGTGACTGAAGACTGGAGTAATGATGCTGTAAATTCAGCTTTGATCACAGGAATAAATTACACTTTACTATTCACATAGAAAACAGCCGTTTTACTTTGAAATAATATTTCACAATATTACTGGGTTTTTGTATTTTTAATCAAATAAATGCAGCCTTGGTGAGCAAAGGAGACTTCTTTTAAAAACATTAAAAATCTTACCGACCCCAAACTTTTGAACAGCAGTATACATATACAGGTGAAACTCGATTAGATTAGAATATCGTGCAAAAGTTCATGTGTTTCAGTAATTCAAATTAAAAAGTGAAACTAATATATTTAGTATATATAACTATATACATATGGATGATTATACTTTTCAGAGGGCCAACATTTCTGCATTTAAAATCCTCTTTTTTTTTTATTGATTTCATGTAATATTCTAATTTTTTGAGATTTTGAATTTGGGGTTTTCATAAGCTGTAAGCCATAATCATCAAAATTATAACTTTTGCAGGATATTCTAATTTTTCGAGTTTCACCTGTACATACATAATATACATATGAAAGGTTAATTGAATAATTCACATATTTTTCACTTATACTTTTACAGTAAAAGTTTGTTTTTCCTCTTCAGGCCTGCTCTTCTTTCTTTAGAAAGTCTTGTGATTATTAAATTATCCATGTAGTTGTTGTCTGTAACAGTTGTGGTGTGGCTGATGGAGTCCGTGTTAACAAACGTGTAGAAAGAATTCACTGGGTTAGTCTGTGTGTGCTGGAAAACTACTAAAGCTGAAGAATGATCAAATCTAATCCTGAACACAAACTCATCAGAAACACAGTCACAACATCTTAATAGCATTGCATGTCAAAATTAATCTCACACCAACTGGTGTGACGCATGCAGGGAACTATATTGAGATCTGTATGCATATGTAATGCCATTATCGTCATCAGAAATAAGATTGAGGAAGAGAAACTTGCATCTTCAGCTCAGACAACCAAAGCCTGCCAGTTAGTCTTTGAGCTTCTTGTAAGGAAATGAAATGAAACGAAATTAAATTAATTGCATAACAAAGCATTTTAGAGATGCTCTCAGCACATTGTGTATGCATTTACATTACTTTCATTTATAGATTGTGATCTAACTGTGAGTAACTGGTTACACCACCTTTATTTGCTCCTGATGGGGGTCACAATCACTGCCACAGTCATGATGACGAGACTAATAGCAATGGAGGAGGAAAAGCAGATGTAGAAAAAAGATACTCCTTCCTCATGATAATCTGTGTAAGTCTCACTGCGACGGTTCACTACAGAATTAATCTCGTGCACACAGGTGAATGAAACAGGTGGACTCACTTTCACATCAAACACACACTTTTCATTTGAATAACACAGTGGGTTAATCAGTGTGTAGTTGTGTTCACCCTCCACTGACAGCTGGAAAGAGCTCTTAGTGAACCTCCTGCCAAATGAACACATCACGATCACGTGCTCTCGGTCCTGCATCTGTCTATACACTATGATGTTGGGCTTTGGGGCATCTGAAATAAAACACACCAACATGAATTAATGTTAAAAAAGCATAAAGACTGTGTTTAATGGCATGTTTTTACTAAGTACTATTAAACTAAGATTTTTTTCTTCCAATTTTAGCCATTAATTTCAGCCATTCAACATTGTTTTCTTGTAAGCACTTGCCAAAATGACCATTTTGACAATTTTAATTTTGTGTGGTTTTGTCCATTTAAGCATGTGTCAAAGTGTGTGTTAACAGAGTGCGAATTGAGTTATTTTTGGCCTCCTTTGCATATACACTGAAACGCAACAGTTTTGTTTTTGCCCCCATTTTTCATGAGCTGAACGATAGAGAAATGAACATTCAATTCACGGGCAACAGCTCTGGTGGACATTCCTGCAGTCAGCATGCCAGTTGCACGCTCCCTCAAAACTTGCGACATCTGTGGCATTGTGCTGTGTGAAAAAATTGCACATTCTAGAGTGGTCTTTTATTGTGGCCAGCCTAAGGCACACCTGTGCAATAATCATGCTGTCTAATCAGCATCTTGATATGCCACACCTGTGAGGTGGATGGATTATCTCGGCAAAGGAGAAGTGCTCAATAACACAGATTTAGACAGATTTGTGAACAATATTTGAAAGAAATAGGCCTTTTGTGTATATAGAAAAAGTCTTAGATCTTTGAGTTCAGCTCATGAAAAATGGGGGCAAAAACAAAAGTGTTCCGTTTATAATTTTGTTCAGTGTATATATATATATATATATATATATATATATATATATATATATGTAAAAAAGCAATGGTTTGGTGAAAAAACAACAACAGGCTGCATCCCAAATCGCAATTGTTTTTTTTAATGCAAATAATTTCCATAGAGAGAAACTTTCTAATGACTAAACTCCCACAGGCAGTGTTAGCCATACCATCGACAGGATCTGATGGGGGAAAATAACATTAATGGAAACAATAGGTGCTTCACACCTTTAGTGCTTGCCCCTTAATTACATCACTAATTTGAATTAATTATGCCTATTTATTCCCTGCTATGTAGAAAAAGTTGTTCCCCAAATGCAACACATTTCTCTAAACTAGATTAAATACTCTCAAAACAATTAAGGCATTATTCAAAAAAGCCTTACAGCACCACAAAATATCCACCACTTTGATTCAGCTAACTTAAATAACTTAAAGCTAAAATAAATATTATGAATGCTTGTTTTATCTTATTTGAAATCATTTAATGTCATCTTGAGGTTGGTTTAGAACCACTGCTATAGAAAGTGTCTATGGTGTTCATTAAGTAATAAATAGAGATGTTTCCGTAGTGAATAGTTGTGTTGTCTTACTTATTGGGTGGCAGAAGCCCCACTCTTCCTTTTCGAAATCATTTTCTGTGGCACACCACAGCTGGCCATCACCCCTGCCATCCACAGTGCACTCAGCGTACACATCTCCATTAAACTTAAAAGGGAAATAGCATGGTTTCCCATTTGGATTACTAGCCATCTCTGCAGAACATACAGAAATTAAACAGGGAAATCCTTAATAGGCATATTGGATATTAATTTAACATTTTGCAGCCATTATTATAAAGGTCTTAATGGCTGTTTTGGTCATACCTTGATATCCACGAGAACACAAATTTTCGTCGGTCCCATAAATCAGCCAGCGACTCCAATCACCTGTTCCAGTAAACAGCATCACATTTGGCTCATCATAATCTCCATAGTTCAAGTGCAGTGGATGTCCCTTCAATACGAGCAAGGTCTCATCTTTACAGTCCCAGGTTTGTCTGGGGTTAGATTCATTGCAGGGCAGAAGGATAACTTTGGACCTGTCTTCGATCTTCTCGACCCCCAAACAGAGACTAAAAGCGAGGCTGATGATTCGTGAAGAGGATATCCACTGGAAACGCTGAGCTGTGAAAGATGCGTCGCATGGCGCAGTCAGCACTACAGTAGCACTCGCGGCATACACACATTTGTTGTGGTCCTTGTTGTAGATGAGGAAAGAGCTGGTACTGTCTGAATATATGAAAAATTATATCAGACTCTGTAATAGGCAGCACATTTCATTATGAGTTCAAGTTGAGAAAAATGTCTATTACTAATTAAATGTAACACAGGGGGTTTCCTGCTTCATAATGGGAAAATTTGGAACATGTCTTTGGTCTCAATATAATCTCAATACAAATGTTTTAGCATTTATTTGTTCATTACATTACACATACATCATGACTTTTGTGTATTTGTGTATTGTAAGCGTAGAAAACAGTGTGTACATTCTTCCGGTACATGTGTGAATCTATTGCACATAAGCTGTTTCTGGATTCCCGTGCATTTGTGGATCTGTGTGCATCTATGGAAGATATGATCATATTTTCACTTAATATACAGTATGTCCTCATAAACATGTAGCTAAATATCTCTGGATATACATTATTATTAGACAGTGTTTACATTAACAGATATTTTGAGTTAATAAAGTTGCATATATGTACTGAGGACTCCACCTCCTATTTTCATCCCTAAATGTGCTCAATTACATGCTGTAATACCAGTAGGGAATTAGATAATTAGAGCTGCCTCTGAATACAAAGAGACACAAAACACAGCTCAGATAGTTTTATGATTATAAAATAAGGTGCTTCATGAGCAATAGCTCAGCTTATATCACTGACAGTGCAAGTTAAATCTAATTTTACCTTAAAAATAAATGATTTTGCTGTAGAGCGTTGCAGTATTATGCTATTAATATTTTGAAGTGCTTTTTCATTTTAATCGTACTCAAACACAGCAACAATTCTATGGACTCCTACCTTTACAGTAGATAGACAAAATCTGAGGCAAAGAAATGTGATCTACTTACTGAAAGCTGAGCAAAGGACCAATAAAAAGACATAAAGCAGGTTCATTCTTGATGCAGTCCAGGCAGACGAGCAAATGATGTCAGAGATCAAATTAAAATAAGGAATAACACATTTTAATTTGTAAAATTATGACAAACAAATGAATCAAGTAAATATGAAAATTGAAATAGCAAAAAATAAATCTAAGTAATAATATCCAGAGTATTTTATCTAACAGATGAAGTTTGTGAAGATCAGAGTATAGAGAAAGAAGGCCCCAAAGGATTAAGATTTCTCCAGAATGCAAGGAGAGAAAAAGGCATTGTGTCTTCTTACTCTGAACCTAAACATTTTATATGTTGTGCTTACGTAACAGGAAGGAATTGGGAAATATATTGAAATTCTTTGTGCTGCTCTTGCAACTACTGCAAGATGTTGGAAATAAAAGACATTGCAATATTTTGTTTTTCTGCAATGTATTGCAGAATAAAAAACAACTTCACCAGATGTCATGAATAGCTCTATTTGTAAAGAATTAATCATTGTAGAATTATTGGGGTGATATTGTAAGGGAGTGAATCTGCGTAGAAAATAAGAAACAAATTACAAGCATAGATAAATACAATAGAACAAAGATACAAATGAAAAAAACAGTGCTTAATGTTTTTCAGGTAAGTTTCAGTAGTATTCAGGTACAGAAATGGAATAATCAAATTTAAAATAACACTTCTTCACTGTATAATATTAATCTTTGTTAAAGCTACAAAAGGAATTTCCTGTATTTTGTTGTTTGATTAAAATTAATGCCACAGACATGGAATACATAGATCCAATATAATGATACGCATCCGTTTTCTTTCGCAATTTTTTTACATTCACTTAAGCCATAAGCGACTGTGTTTACGGGGATACTCACCGAAACAGGCATTTTGACAATTTTTCACGTTCTGTAGATCTAGCAATGTGAGAATATAGTTTAAATGAATCCCTTTTCTTTGCATTTCACATTGACATTACAGTACAGAATAATTCTTTCTGCATTATCCTGTACATTGTATAAGCATTCATTTCATGTGTCATTGAACGGAAGAGAGGCTCTCGGGAGAATGCATTAACGTCACATCCTTTTGATTTTCCCAGTAAAAACGTCCCGAGTCCTTTATACTGTAACAACCGCACGATATTCAGGGGAGGCAGAGACCAGCACACTAGGATGGCAGTTTAACACAACTCTTTATTAATGGTTAAAACACAATACCCCCATTGCTCAGTATGTTGGTACACAAGCAACGGGCTCACGTCCTGGCGTGAAGGATACACAAGAAATCTCCATTCAGTGGACCGCATGCAGACTGGCTCACGTCCAGCAAAGAGGATACCCAGGAGCCGACTCGGTTACTAACGTAACCTCGGTTCCCTGAGAGGAGGGAACGAGTATTGCGTAAGTAGCTTACGCTATGGGAAAACTCCTTTTCTCGAGAATACTGAAGTCTTTATGTAAAACGCATTGCAGCTGCACAGCTGACAGCAATGAACGAAGGAAGCTCGTCATTGGCTGTGCTGCGGCAACTTGCTCGAACCAATGACGGGGCGACTCTGAATGCGCGACCAATGAGCGCGCTTCGCGCCCGCGCGCGTCAGAGCCCGTCGAGATGGGCGTGGCCAAGAGCTATTTATTGGGCGCCCCGTCATGAGAGTTCTTTAGGTTAAAACGACTGAAGCGAACTAACCAAGCACAAGCACGGCAGCTTACGCAATACTCGTTCCCTCCTCTCAGGGAACCGAGGTTACGTTAGTAACCGAGTCGTTCCCTTTCGAGAGGTCTCTCCTATTGCGTAAGTAGCTTACGCTATGGGAACACCATGCAAAACGCCGTGCATGCTGAACTTCGCCTTATGATAGCCAGAGGCAGGTGCCTGAGCTGAAAAGCAAAGTTATCATCCAACTAGCCGGCAGAGGCGAGCTTTATATGTGGGAAAAAAAATACAGAGCGGCTAGAAGGCGCTCAGTGTGACACAAGCACATACATAATCTAGATACGAACTCGTAGTTCAACTAGCATCATGCTGAGTACATTGGAATGCAATGTCGGGACCTGTAGGTTGTAGAACCTTATAAATGTGGACGGTGAGGCCCAGCCTGCCGCCGCACAAATATCCTCGATCGGTATCCCGCTCGACCATGCCCAGGAAGAAGCCACACTCCTGGTGGAGTGTGCTTTGACTCCCCAGGGGCATTGAAGTCCCTTATCTTCATAAGCCAGTGCTATAGCCTCAACTATCCAGTGAGAGATTCTCTGCTTTGAAACGGCGGAACCTTTCGTACGGCCGCCAAAGCATACAAACAGTTGTTCTGTCTGTCTAAATAGGGCAGAACGCTCCAAATACACTCTGAGAGCCCTAACGGGGCAGAGTAGATTAGCGTCGTGTTCGTCTGCTGGAGACGACAGCGCAGTTAGGGAGATAACCTGTGCTCTGAAGGGAGTGTTGAGCACTTTAGGAATATACCCGTGTTTCGGTCTGAGGACGACCCTGCAGTCGTTAGGTCCGAATTCTAGGCAGGCAGCGCTTGTCGAAAGCGCGTGCAGGTCGCCCACTCTCTTGACCGAGGCGTGTGCCAGCAAGAGCGCAGTCTTAAGCGAGAGCTGTTTAAGGTGCACGGTTCGGAGTGGTTCGAACGGGGGCCCCTTAAGAGCGACTAGGACAGTAGCTAGGTCCCAGATCGGCACTGAGGGGGGGCGTGAAGGGTTCATCCTCCTAGCGCCCCTTAGGAAACGAATAATTAGGTCGTTTCTTCCCAATGGACGTTCAATTACAGGGTCGTGTGACGCTGTGATGGCCGCCACATATACTTTGAGCGTGGAGGGGGTGCGGCCCGCCTCCAGAAGCCCTTGTAGAAAAGCGAGTACGTTCGTAATCTCGCATGTTTCAGGGTTCAGGCCCTTGGCATTACACCAGTCACTGAACACTTTCCATTTCTGAGCATATAAGCGTCTCGTGGAGGGCGCCCGCGCCTCAGCAATGGTTTTTAGTGCTCCGCTCGTGAGGTTCCTGGGAACCCGTTGAGGGGCCATGCATGAAGGGCCCACAGATCGGGGCGGGGATGAAATATCATTCCGCTGGCCTGACTGAGGAGGTCTGGCCTCAGTGGAATCGGCCGTGGTGCAGATTGCATTTGCATCAGATCTGGAAACCATGTTTGGTTCTTCCAGAGTGGGGCTATCAGAAGCACTGCGTTTTGCTCCTCTCTGACCCGACTGATGACCTGTGGCAGCATCGCGATCGGGGGAAAGGGATATAAGGGGCGGCTCGGCCAGCTCTGGGCGAGTGCGTCCGTGCTTTTCGTGAAGAAAAGAGAGCAGTGCGCGTTCTCCTTGGAGCGAAGAGGTCGATCTCCGCTTTGCCAAAGGTTTTCCATAACCACTGAATCGTCAGCGGGTTGAGAGCCCATTCTCCTGGGAGAATCTTGTCTCTGGATAGCATTTCTGCCCCCTGGTTCAGGGCGCCTGGCACATGCGCTGCTCTCAGCGAGCGCAAGTTGTGCTGGGACCATAAAATGAGTCTCCTGGCCATTGAATGTATGGAGCTCGACCTGAGTCCACCCTGGCGATTTATGTACGACACTACCGTCATGTTGTCCGTTCGGACCAGACCGTGCTCGTTTTTTAGATGTGGAAGCAGGGCTGCCAAAGCTACCGCTTTCATCTCCAGACAGTTTATGTTTAGGCGCTTTTCCGGGTTTGACCAAAAGCCGGAGACAGGCCTGCCCTCGTAAAGGGCCCCCCAACCTATTTTGGAGGCATCTGTCGTTATCATCTTTCTCCTTGTGTTCACACCCAGACTCACGCCTGACTGGTACCAGTCGGCGGCTTTCCAGTGCGTCATTGCTTTTATACATGCGTGGTTCGCTCTGATTAAAAGGTGGCCCGAACGCCACGCGTGAGTAGGGACGCGGCTCTTGAGCCAGCGTTGGAGAGGGCGCATATGCAACAATCCAAGCTGGAGTACAGCCGATGCTGAGGCCATGAGACCGAGCATCCTCTGAAACCGCTTGACGGGGGCGCGCGCGCCCGCCCTGAATGATGTTGCAAGGCGCCGGATGGTGAGCGCGCGCTCTGATGAGAGACGCGCTGTCATTTGCATCGAGTCTAGAACTATTCCCAGGAAAGAAATCCTCTGGCTGGGAGATAGTATGCTTTTTGCAAAATTGATTCTTAGACCCAGGCATTCTAAATGGCTGATAATCCAAGATCTGTGTGTTATTAACTGACTCTCTGATTGTGCTAGGACCAGCCAATCGTCGAGATAATTCAGTATTCGCACTCACCTTCGTCTCAAGGGGGAAAGTGCTGCATCCATACATTTCGTGAATGTACGGGGAGCCAGGGACAGGCCGAACGGAAGTACTGTGTACTGGTAAGACTGTCCCTCGAAAGCGAATCTTAGAAACGGCCTGTGATGAGGCGCTATTGGAATGTGAAAGTAAGCATCTTTCAGATCCACTGAGAGAAACCAATCTCCTGGGCGTACTTGCGCGAGGATATGCTTGGTTGTTAACATTCTGAACGAGCGAATCATTAGTGCTTTGTTCAGGTGTCTGAGATCTAGGATGGGGCGGAGACCGCCATCCTTTTTCGGGACGAGAAAATAGCGGCTGTAAAAACCTTCCTCACTCATAGAGGGGGGAACAGTTTCCACAGCGCCCTTTTCTATTAGTTTGCGCACCTCGGTGCGTAGAACATGTGAACACTCCTTTCTCACTTTGGTCTCGACCACAGTCGTAAAACGTGGTGGTCTGCGAGCGAACTGGAGCGAGTATCCGTGCTTTACTATATCCAATACCCATTTCGGCATATCTGGAATGTTTTCCCATGCCGCTGCGTGTACAGATATGGGCTGAATACAGGCTAGGGGCGGGCCGCTGTGACGTAGGGACCCGGCCAGCGAATCCCCTGAGCTCGTGGCTCTCAGAGGCGCGGGCGCGCGCTGAGCAGCTGAGTGAATGGGCGCGTGTGTGATTACAACAGCGCGCGCTGTGTCTGTAAAACTCGCAGCCTGAGCTGGGGTTGTGTTTGACACTGTAAGGACAGTGTTTATAAGTGGGGGTGCATAAACAATGGTAGGCACACTCGTCACTTTTATAATGTTTCCCGCTTTTATTGGGGGTGAATTTATAACTGTGTGAACAGTGCTTGTGTATAGTGGTGCGTACATGACCGTAGGCACGTGATCTACATTCATGGGGCGTGCAGCCTGAGCTGGGAATGAATTTGGCACTGTTTTGACAGTATCTGGGAATGCACACTTTTCTGGACATGTGAACCCTTAGTGACACAGGCAGAAAAAGACTCTTTTTGTGTTTTCTGTGCGTCGCCGTAAAAACGGTGTTTGTTTGCAGGTGAGCGAGCTCTTTGACTGGCCCATTGACTGCTGTATGGACATATCCAGCCGCCTGTAAGGGGACTGGGTAATGTTTGAGCTTTTGCAGAGAGAGTGGTCCGGCTTTTGCGAGACACGCACTCTCTCTTCTAATTCCTGTGGCTAGGACGGCTTTCGAGGCTCAGGGTTCAGCACAATCTTGGGCCGAGGACCCCGTCGCTCAGACGGCGGCTTGCGGTTGTGAGAGCGCGAGCGGCGTCGAGTGTCAGCCTGAGGCGCAGGCTGGGGAGCTGTTCTAGCCCGCTGCGGCTGTAGCGGTCTCTGTCTGCTCTGCGATGAGCTGGAGCGCTTGTGCAGGAAATGGCGCATAGCTTGTGAAGCGTTCTGGGCCTCAGTGAAGCGTTCGGCGAAACCCTTAACCGCCGGTCCAAACAGCCCGCTGGTGGAGATAGGCGCGTCGAGAAATGGCGCCTTATCCGTGTCCTTCTTCTCCGTCAGAGTTAACCACAGATGGCGCTCGAGAACAGTCAAATTAGCCATGGCACGGCCAATAGACTGGGCGGTGGCCTTCGTGGCTCGCAGAGCTATATCAGTTGCGCTGCGTAGGTCCCTGAAGGTTTCGGGTTCGGGGCCAGACTCGTCCATAGAGCGGAGAAGTTTGGCTTGGAACACTTGAAGTACCGCCATTGAGTGAAGCGCTGATGCAGCTTGGCCGGCGGCGGCGTAGGCGCGACCGACGAGAGCAGAAGTAGTGCGGCAGGGCTTCGAGGGGTGGGAAGCTCTGGCTTTCCATCCGGTGGTGGAGGGTGGGCAGAGATGATTGGCCACGGCCTCCTCGAGGGGCGGTGTTCCCTCGTAGCCTCTTTCCTTCGCGCCGTCCACAGAGGAGAGCGAAGAAGAAAAAGAAAGCTTTAAGCGCGCAGAGTGGGGGGCTTTCCACGACTTGGTGAGTTTGTCGTGAACTTCCGGGAAGAAGGGAGAAGGCCTTTGCCGAGGGGCCTGCTGGCGCCCCTGCAGAAACCACTCATCCAATCGTCTCCGGGTTGGTTCTTCGGGAGAAGACCAATCGAGCCCGAGGTCTTCCACGGCCTTAGAGAGGACACGGATAATCTCAGTATCCATGGTGGAGCCCCCGCTCGTGCTAGCTAGCGTCGACGGGGCGGGGTCGAGAGTGGAGCCCGGCCAGTCGTCCGATGCAGCGTCGATGGACAAGCTGTCATCTATTCCCCCATCGTCCTCGGACGCGCCGAAAGTCACAAGGCCCACCGCTCTGCTAGAGGGGTGTAGGTCCGGCTGGGTGAACTGAACCGGCGGTGGGGAAGGCAAGAGCGGCGGTGAAGCACGGGGAGACTGGCTCGGCGTGACGTCACTGAGCTCAGGTTCAGGAAGCCTCTGTGAGCGGCGCTTTTTCTTGTGCGGCTCAAACAGAGGGGTGGCGGCGATGGGCTCGCTCACGGCGAAAGCGGAGTGCGGAGTGCGGAGTGCAGTGCGGAGAGACCCAGGTCATCACATTCCGGGCATCCGCCCTTTGTCAAAGCAGCTTCTGCGTGGTCCCGGCCCAGGCAGTGAGCGCAGATGATGTGACGATCCCCGTCCGGGAGAAGGTCTCTGCACGACGCGCAGGAAGGCATTTGAAACAACGCCTCAGAAATTTGCTCTTTTACAAGTGTCGCTGGGCGAACAGATGTAAAGATACTTGCGTGTGTGGCACGCCGGATGGCTCAGTAGGATGGCTTTCGAAGGCGGCTGAAGGTGCCGACGTCCTCGTAGCAATCCCGCTTGTATGCTTTTCGACGGCGGCGAAGGCTTCAATAATCCGGAGGATCCAGCGAAGAAGGTGTTCGCTGAAGGAGATTAAATCTAAAGAACTCTCATGACGGGGCGCCCAATAAATAGCTCTTGGCCACGCCCATCTCGACGGGCTCTGACGCGCGCGGGCGCGAAGCACGCTCATTGGTCGCGCATTCAGAATCGCCCCGTCATTGGTTCGAGCAAGTTGCCGCAGCACAGCCAATGACCGAGCTTCCTTCGTTCATTGCTGTCAGCTGTGCAGATGCAATGCGTTTTACATAAAGACTTCAGTATTCTCGAGAAAAGGAGTTTTCCCATAGCGTAAGCTACTTACGCAATAGGAGAGACCTCTCGAAAGGGAACTTTCGGTTGCGTCACTCGACAGACAGAATCAATTTCTCCAGTCTCTCCGTTGCTTGGAATTATCAGATACACCGATTAGGAGCTCTTCTAACCCGAAGTCGCGTCCCTGACTATCTAGCACATTTACCCCCCCCCCACTGACTGTCTATCTTCACCCTCCCCCCCCCCCCCCCACTGACTGTCTATCTTCACCCAACCCCCCCCACTGACTGTCTATCTTCACCCCCCCCCACTGACTGTCTATCTTCACCCCCCCCCCACTGACTGTCTATCTTCACCCACCCCACTGACTGTCTATCTTCACCCCCCCCCCACTGACTGTCTATCTTCACCGCCGGAGACACTAATTATCCCGAGCGGCCGTCTAGCGTTTCCCCACAAGTGAGAGCTCCCCGAACTTCTCCCAAGCAGTACTCAAAACATCCTTAAATAATCATCAACTCCTCCCACATCAGCTGTACTCTTTAATTTAATTACGCAACACTCATTCATTTAGATTAAGGGGGTGTGTACATTAATCCCACCTAAATTCCAATCATTTCCCTATTCATCACAATACATAAAAATCTGTTTACAGGCTTTCATAGACAACCTATAAGTCTGGGAAGGTCTTGTTTAAGTTTTTTTTTAAGTTTCGTTACAAGCTGTTCACATATTCACAATAAAAAAAGCAATTAAAATGTATAGATTAAAGATTAAAGTCATTAGATTATGCACTGGCTTTAAAAGGCAATACATTTGTGATCCAATTACTGAAAGCTGACCAAAGGACCAATAAAAGGATATAAAGCAGGTTCATCATTCTGTCATAGATTAGAGAGCTACAGCTTTCTGAGACACATGCGTGCCTTACAAGTCTTAACACTTAACAGGTTTCCTCTGTGAAAGTAAAAATAAGTTAAATGCGGTAGATCTGAAAAGCGGAAGTGACTCTTTTATGACAAGCATTATAACATTAACATTTCTGTTGTATTTCCAAATTGATAATCAGCTTTGTATCACCCTTTTCTTCTCTGTACAATCAATTTTTCAGATGTCCCAAACAGTCGTAATGGGGCTTACTCAAAGAAAATAACCAGTCTTCTGCAGAATTTTAGTCAGCGCTTGATGTTTTTCTTGGAGAGAAGTGGCTTCTTTGCTGCCCTTCTTGACACCAGGGCTGCACCAGGACTC
The DNA here is from genome assembly GCF_051911475.1 of Siphateles boraxobius. NCBI lineage: Eukaryota > Metazoa > Chordata > Actinopteri > Cypriniformes > Leuciscidae > Siphateles > Siphateles boraxobius. The sequence goes on from NW_027509219.1 coordinate 32,257,852, forward strand.
CTCATTAGGAGACGGTCCTGGCTCTTGCTGGACACTGGGGCGTCCTGAAGCCTACTACACTGCAGGCGAACCAAGTGGTTCTTTCAGGTGCAATGTTCTTTGCAGTATTTTTCTTGTATGTGAGGCCAATTTAATGCAAAACGATGATGGTTACACCTCTTCATTTGGAGATAACCATTGCTAACACTTGAACACAATGATGGAAAGCACTTGAAAGCACATCCCTCCTTTTATAGCAATTAGTCTGCTCTTAAAATCCAACTTGATAGTTGATTTTACTAATTTACTAAAAAGACTAATTTACCATGTGCTGATGATTAGTGAAATGATGCAAGCCGGTAATTATTTTTTTTTTTTTTGCTAAATAAACTTTTTGCAGTTTAAATGAATCTGATCACTCTGCTCAATAGAGGATGTAAATCGACACCACAAAAACTGAAGCAGAAAACTTGTGCGAAACACAATTTATGTCTCTGCCAAAACATTTGGCAACAGCTGTAGCATCAGGAGAATCTGTCCAAATGATGATTGGATGATGATACGGAAGATACAGAAGAGCACTTGTAACTTGAGCTAGATAACCGAAAAAGGACAAAAATGATATTGACTGCTATCCTTGTATTTTAACATATTTTGGAATATTATGAATACTGACATAAAAAAGTGTATAGATTAAAGTCATTACGTGATTCACCTGTCATTTTATGGAAATCTGGGTTACAAGCATCAGACCAATCTGTACAAAAACTGAAGAGTTTTCTTGCTACTGAAAAGAAGCAAGAATTCTATTGACTCCTGTCCTTACACTTTTTTTTTTAAATACACTAGCGCAAAAGGGTAAATGGCACTGTACAAAAACATAGCAAAAATATGACTAACAGTTATTACAATTATAAAAAACAATATATTCTGATATTCTGACTATAAGTGTATAGATTAAATTGATTAAGGTTGTCATTATTATTAGAAATTGCACCTGCAAGGTTGAAGCCGGGCTCGGCTTTGTGCAAACAAAGGAACGTTGGCGGAAAAGGGGCAAGCGAGCGGGAGCTCTTGTGCGGCTTCGCAGATGCGGTAACGGCACAGTGCTACCAAGCATTTTTCTCTCAAATGTTCGTTCACTATGCAACAAAATGGAGGAACTCCAGCTACTGATGGTGAAAAGCAGAGACTTTCTTGCAGCGTCTGTCCTATGTTTCTCGGAAACTTGGTTGGGCGATCTGATCCCGGATTCTTCGTTACAACTGGCCGGCTTTAGGTTGCTGAGAGCTGACCGAGACGCGGCTCTTTCCGGCAAGACGAAAGGTGGAGGTATTTGCTTTTATATTAACAGTAGCTGCTGTGTAGATATCACAGCGATTTTGCAACATTGGAATCATTTCTTATAAACTGCAAACCTTTCTACTCGCCTCGCGAGTTCGCGTCATTTATTTTGATCGGTGTTTACATAGCGCCGGGAGCTAATGTTGAAGAATCCCAGCGCTTACTCGCCGATCAGATACTAAGCGTGGAGCGGACAAACCCGGATTCCTTAGCTATCATTCTTGGCGACTTTAACAAAGGTAATCGTAGTCATGATCTCCCCAAATATAGACAATTCATCAAATGCCCTACCAGAAAAGATAACACTCTGGATCACTGCTACACTACGGTCAGTAAAGCCTACCATTCAGTTCCTTGTGCAGCACTGGGTCACTCTGACCATGCCATGGTCCACCTGATTCCTGCTTACAGACAGAAACTAAAAATCTGTAAACCCGCTGTGACGATATCAAAACAGTGGACCAGTGAGGCCTTAGAGGACCTGCGGGCGTGTTTGGACTTTACTGACTGGGACATGTTCAGGTACACTTCCAATAGCCTGGATGAGCACACAGAGGATGTAACGACATACATCAGTTTCTGTGAAGACTGCTGTATTCCAACACGTACCAGGGTGCATTTTAACAACGATAAGCCCTGTTTTTCAGGTAAACTCAGAAGGTTGAGGGTGGAGAAAGAGAAAGCATTTAGTAGTGGGGAAAGGGATAGATTCAAGGAGTTGAAAAACAGGTTTGGAAAAGCCGTGAAGGAGGCTAAACGACTGTTTTCAGAGAGGCTGCAGCACCAGTTCTCTACTGAGGACTCCGCTTCTGTCTGGAGGAGGCTCAGGCAGATTACCAACTACAAGCCCAGAGCCCCCCACACCACTAATAACTCTGGCTTGGCTAACGACCTGAATGAATTTTACTGTAGATTCGACAGGCAAATGGACGGTCCTGTTCTACAACCCCCTTCACCAGAGCTCCCTCCCCACACCACAGCGTTGGCTCTCTCCATTCAAGAGAGTGAAGTAAACCGACCCTTCAAGAAGCAGAACCCACGAAAATCAGCCGGGCCAGACTCCATCTCTCCAGCCACCCTTAAGCACTGTGCGGACCAGCTGTCTCTTGTGTTCACCACCATCTTCAACACCTCTCTGGAGACATGCCATGTACCAGCTTGTCTTAAGTCCTACACCATCATCCCTGTGCCCAAAAAGCCAAGGCCTACAGGACATAACGACTACAGACCTGTCGCCTTGACCTCGGTGGTAATGAAGTCCTTTGAGCGTCTGGTGCTGGCCCTTCTCAAATCAATCACAGACTCTCTCCTGGATCCCCTGCAGTTTGCCTACAGAGCCAACAGGTCTGTGGACGACGCAATCAACATGGCCCTACACTTCACCCTTCAGCACCTGGACTTTCCGGCAACCTATGCAAGGATCTTGTTTGTGGACTTTAGTTCCGCCTTCAATAACATCATCCCTTCCCTGATTCAGGACAAGCTCACCAAGCTCAATGTACATGATTCTACCAGTAGGTGGATCACACACTTCCTGTCTGACATGAAGCAGTGCGTTAAGCTAGGGACACAAGTCTCTGACCCCCAGTTTATCAGCACCGGCTCCCCTCAGGGCTGCGTCCTTTCTCCTCTACTTTTCTCCTTATACACCAACAGCTGCACCTCCAGTCACCCATCCGTCAAACTCTTGAAGTTTGCGGATGACACCACCCTCATTGGGCTCATCTCTGATGGGGATGAGTCTGACTACAGGTGGGAAGTTGACAACTTGGTGTCCTGGTGTAGCCAGAAAAACTTAGAGCTCAATGCTCTAAAGACAGTGAAGATGGTTGTGGACTTTAGAAGGAGCACAGCCCCACCTACCCCCATCAACCTGTGTGACTCCCAAGTAAACACTGTGGAGTCCTTCTGTTTCCTGGGTACTATCCTCTCCCAGAACCTAAAGTGGGAACTGAACATCAGCTCCCTTTTTTTTTCAGTTTTTTCCCTTCTGCTACTGGCCTGCTTAACAAGGCCTGGAGCTCTCACTGACACTGACTTCAAACTTGAACTATAAACTCTTATCCATGCCGTATTTACACTGATTATTATAAACTTTAAACATTCCACAGTTGCACTGGACTTTAAATTAAAAACTCATAGCTTTAAATTCTTAGCTCATTGCTATTTTTGCACTTTGTTTGCACCTTTGCTTTATTAGGTACCCCATGTGGGCACATTTTTGTGTTATTATATCCTATATGTTGTATGTTATATGTATGCACCTTCCTGCCAAAGTAAATTCCTTGTCTGTACAAACATTCAGGGCGAATAAACCCCATTCTGATTCTGAACTGTACAAAAACAGAAAAATTCTACTGTTTCCTGTCCTGAAATGGGATCCACTTACTGAAAGCAGACCAAAGGACCAATAAAAATATATACATCAGGTTCAAGCTGTCATAGATTAAAGATCTACAGCTTTCTGAGACACATGTGTGACAGTGACTGAGTCTGGTATAGTGATTTCTTGTCTTAAAAACTAAATATTGCTACTTTCTAAGCATTGCTGCTGGGTTTGTAAAATCAGGCTAATTGTAAGAGATATTATGCCTAAACCAAATAAGGCAGTATTATTATTGCATTCAAAAGAGACCATATAATTTAAAATATGCAGGCTCAATATGTATAGCCTATAAATCTTCACAGTTTAGACTTGTATGTTTGTTGGCTTTTTGGAAATTCAGCTCTGAACCATCAGCTCTGAACACACAACCACAAGCTTACAGCTGCACATTTTAGACACTGTGACATGCGTCAGGGTGGATCACATCACACCAGTTCTGTAAAAAAACAACAACAAAAAACACCTAATCGCTATTTTAATATGTATGAAAGATATGTCTGGAGGATACAAAAGTAGAGATACATTCTTACAGTTGAATATAAGCATTTAGAGTTCAACTAACACAACTAGCAAGTCATAACTAGGCTAATATGAGGTGGGACACTTACATACATACAGGAATATATCATATACATTTTGGAATGACATATTATGAGTTAAATGGAAATAATGTTTGTGTATGTGTATTGGGGTGTCTCTCTCAGATGTCCATCCATGCCACCTGGCCTTCTTGTCTGCCGTGGGAGGGGAATTGAGTTGAGTTAAGATCTTTTTGAAGCTTCACAAAGGAGTTTGGAGGTGTTTCTGTTTTTACTCTGCCATGCCACTAAAGTGACAATGTACCTAATGTACTTTATACATTAAACTTTATACTAAACTTAAAAGTGACAATGTACTTTATTTACCAATGTACCTATGACAATGTACCTAATTATCATTAGACCCCGACTCATCGGCGCTATGTGTAAATGATTGTTAATTTGCTTGAATTTATATGTTTGTAACGATTTATTTGTATAGCTACTTTGAATGACTTTTATTATGATACGGCCTTAAAGGATTAGTTCACTTTAAAAAAAAACTTTCTATTCATTGTCTGGTATCGTTTAAAGCCCTTTGAAGCTGCACTGAAACTGTTATTTGGACCTTGAACCGTTTGGGTCCTATTGAAGTCCATTATATGGAGAAAATCCTGGAATGTTTTCATCAAAAACCTTAATTTCTTTTCGACTGAAGAAAGAAAGACATGGACATCTTGGATGACATGGGGGTGAGTAAATTATCAGCAAAAGTTTTTTTAAAAGTGAACAAATCCTTTAACGTGTGCCAACATGGGTGTTTAAACCGCGCTCTGTTTCCGCTATGTGTATGTGCGCACACTTTCGTGAAGGGCCCAGCTTGCATACATGACAGTTTTCTCTCCCCATGAAGTTTTTGTGCATCCCACTTGAGGGTTATAAGGTAAACTAAGTCTAATGTTTATCATTTTTGTAATTGTATCGTTTTATTGTGATGTTGGTTAATGGGTTGGAGTGATACAGTGTTTGTTTGGAAACATCAGTTTAAGGAGTACTTGGCCATCATTCCAGTGGGGTAGCTACACTATGCCTGTGATTTACATTAATGAGTCCAATTGGTTAAAAGCTTTTTGAAGCTTAGAATGAATAAGTCATCGTGATTTCGTCCAGACCCTACAAAATGTACAGTAGAAGTTTGTTTCTCCTCTTCAGGCCTGTTCTTCTCTTCAGAAAGTCTTCTGATTATTTATGCATCCATGTAGTCGTTGTCTGTAACAGTTGTGGGGTTGATGATTGAATCTGTGTTAACAAACGTGTAGAAACATGGATTATCATGAAGAAGGAGTATCTTCATCCTGTTCACTGGGTTAGTCTGTGTGTGCTGGAAAACCACTGAAGCTGAAGACTGATCAAATCTAATCCTGAACACAAACTCATCAGAAACACAGAAGGACACTAAACCTCATGAGATCATCATCACATCAAGGGCAAATGTGATCATAATATGTATTTATACCAGAGTTGTCTTCAAAAGCATTGCATGTCAGAATGCACCTCACATCAACAACTGGTCAGAATTTAAGAAAAAATTGCAGAAAACTATATTGAGCTCTGACTATAGGCCTGATGTGTGATGCCATTAGTCATTGGAAATTAGATTGAGGAAGAGAAACACTGTTCATTGACTTCATTTTCAGCTCAGAAAACTCAAAAGCCTATATGTTAGTCTTTGAGCTTAAGAAAATAATTAAATGAAATCCATAAAGCATGCTCTCAGAACATTGTGTACATATTTTCAGTTTTAGGCTTTTATCTGACTGTGGTCATCAGAACTTTCATATTATTCTTTGCTGCTTTAAATAAGTAAACTGGTAAAACACACACCTTTAGCTTTACTCCTGATGGTGGTCAGGTCACGATCACTGCCACTGTCATTATGAAGACATCAACAGCAAGGAACGAGGAAAAGCCGGTGCAGGATGAAGATACTCCTTCCTCATGATAATCCAAGACTGCATGGAAATGGAATGACAGGCAAAAAGAAGTTTTGGCTTGTATGCTTTGAAATATACAGTCTCATACAGACGCATACAAAGATCAGCTGTATTATTATTGTACATTTTTAAATGGCTAATTATACACCCCAAACATCACCAGATGAGGAAGAAAGAAAGGTAGAGAGAAGGCGGCATATAAAATGTTTCAAAATAGGAAAATGCAAACACGTGGCAATATTGTATCATCTAGGCAGGGATGTAACATCTAAACATCCTATAGCAGAGATGCATTTGTTTTACCTGAGCGCTTGTAAGTGTAGGTCTGGGTGCGCATGTTTATGAAATCTCCATTAGAATGAACCTCACGCTCACAGGTGAAGGAAGCAGGTGGACTCACAGTGACCATATACACACATGTTATTCTAGTCTCTACAGAAGTGCAATCGACTTTTTCCTTGGTGTAGTTGAGTTCACTCTCCACAGACAGCTCAAAAGGCTGTATCCACCGAGTGTATCCCCATTTAAACATTCGGTCAAACATGCACACCACTATGACTCGCTGTCTGTCTTCCATGTGTCGGTACACTGTGATGTCAAACACTGCATTATCTGAAACGCAACACATTAACATGCTGGTGAAATATGAACATGTTACAAATTTCTGCAGCTCAAATTGTATACAATTGTGTGCATCTTCAACTAATACGCGGGCACTGGATATTTAAATAATAGCTGCACATATTTTGATACATTATTTTTGTTCATTTATATCACCAGTCTATCAAAAAAAAAAAATTCAAGTAGTGTCGTGTGCAAAAATGAAGCCATGATGCAATGCCATTGTTTTGAGGAAAGTAATTATGTTGTTTTTAAATTACTTCCAGTGTATTAGTTTACTAAAAGACATAAACAATGAAAAAAACAAAAACAAAAAACAGAATCACTTTAACTTAAAACATGGCAGTTGTGAGATTAAGGCATTTTAAATTGTATTTCAAGGACTTTTAATACAGTTAGAGTATGGAGAAAACTAGAAAATTGGGATAAAATGGAGAAATAAGATCATACTAGTATCCACAGAGTAATATGCTGGCTCGTCATAGTCTTGATATTCCTGGCATTTCTCTGGATAAAACAAATAACAATAGTTTATTTTTAATGTATGATTTATTACCTGTACACATTGTGAAGTAAAACGCGGGAGAAAGCAATGTACTTACTTAAAGCGAACATTACAACCAGCAAAAGTACCTGAAAGAAGTGCTTCATATCGTGTCTCTTGAAAACTATTGTGCTGTAATACACTGGTGTTTCTCAATCTCAATTCTTATTTGTGCATCCAAGTTTCCTTTCTTCGCGACTCAGCTCCACCCCTGGTGGGATACGAGGGAAGGACGCAGGAAAGAAAAGGAGGACGGAGGAATCGAATGAAAGCTTTTTTTTATATGAAGAGGCTTGATCAATCGAGCGTCACGTCACAGCGTCATTATTTGACACAGCTTATTTAAGAAATGCATAATAAATAATAATAAAGCAAGATACCCTGTTGAAATATGTGAGATGTGTGGTTTGTAGTCTATAAATAAAGGTAAAGTATAAGTATAAATTAAAATGATTGTGACCGATCGTGTGAAGGGGGAAGAGACTTTATGAATCACGTTTATTCAATAAAACACTGCCTCGTTCGGTTCCTCCGTCCTTTTTTTCTTTCCTTGCGTCCTTCCCTCACATCCTACAGGGGGTAGAGCTGAAACGCGAGGAAAGGAAATAAAGATGCACAAATTCAATAAGAATTGAGAAGCACCCCTGTGCTTAGCTGTGGATAAACTGAATTACGACACTGAACTTTGGAATGCGGAAGTAACGCGTGTCGTGGACTTCGTGGAGCAGCCGATAGTTCTGTAATAGGCCTAACTCTTTTTCTGAATAGGCTGCTGCACCACCTTTAATTATTTTAGCCAGTATATGAGATTCACGGCTCCTCGCATAAAGCTTTCTCACACAAAACGTGTCTTACAAATTTTAAATCAATATATTGTCTTATCTAAATGAGTATGCAGGATGATTTTCACATAGTTTTGGAGCAAATATTCTAGGCTACATGATACAATTTTCAAAAGTCTTGTGAAGAAATAATCAGTATGGGTTTCATGACCTTATTTCAGTGACAACTTTTTTTTTGTTTTTCACAAACCACGCATAAACGTTATTATCTCAAAACTACAAACTTTTACACATGCTGCTGACATATTATTGTAGCAGAGTTTGTGCTGAATACAGTGTAATAAGACTTTAGCCATGAAAATGTCACAAGTAACAGAAATAAGCACAAATGTCAGAGCATGTCAGAAAACCTCCAGGACCCAGAAAACACCTCAGACCCCAGAGGGTTAATGTTAAAACAGAGTCAGACAAAGATGGAGAGACTCAAGAAGAAGTGACAACATGTAGAATGCAACAGGACGTCTCTGAATGGTTAGTTGATGAATTTATGTTGCTGATGTGGAGTTAACTATCTTCAATTAGGATATTCTGTTATGGTAATCTTTAAATCGCTCGTATAGGAACTGTTGTGAGATGCACACAGAGTGACTTTCTATTGCATGTGAAAAGATGGATGCTTAAGTTTGAGCTGACTCACAAATGTACTCTTATACAACAACTTTTCCTCTTCTCAACATGGACTGCTGTCCCGGGGCAGGGTTTATGTACATTTTAGGGTTGCTGATGTCACTAACCCGGGAGGAATGTCGTGTAGTCCCTACCAGCCGTTTGTTGTAGTCCTTTTCTTTAAAAGCAAATATCTCCCTTTGCTTTGAACTTTGAGCGCTGTAACTTTGCAGATGTTGTTTATGCTCAAACAGCAACATTTCACACTAAAGAGAAACTAACTAAAATTAGAAAAGTGAAATCATACTTTACCATCCCTTTAAAAAGTTAAAGTTAACTCTTTTTTTTCATCATAAAGGAATTATGCTTAGGGCACCAAAATGGCTAGAAGCGGTACTGTGGACATGCAAACTTGTGGATTATAATGTGTTTTTGGCATCGGAACTGTGACAAATAAAGGGATAAATACAGTAGGCCTACTGGACTGGAAGCATCTTGCTTGGATCTCACTCGTCAGAAATACTCCCACAACACCTCTAAGTGACAAAAAGGTCATTGTCGCTACTCACTACAACACCTGCAATTCACATTCTCTAGTAATTTATGCAAGTAATCGTTATGATCTTCATGTAACAAACATTTGTGTAATATAACATACAGATTCTGCCTACTGATGTAGACAGGAATGAAAGCTACAGCAGTAAGTGAAGCATTTATTTTATATTAATTCATTTAGAAGACATTTTTATCTAAACATACAAATAAAGAATGTTACAGCATAAGCAATTCATCCTAATTTGAAAATAAAATTGCTGCAATACACAGTTTTAAAATTGCATCACGTAAAATATAAAAGAAAATCTCAAAAAAAAAAAAAAAAAAAAAAGTAATCATATGATATAATTGGGCTGTCAACATTAAAGGGATGGTTCACCCAAAAATGAAAATTCTGTCATAATTTACTGGATAAAGCAAACCAGTTGGAATGCATGAGTCTGTTATACAGTAATGAAGCAAAAACATATGGTCCTGTTCTGTTTCACAATTTGACTTGTCTCAAAAGTAAATAAGCTCTTTGCTGTTGCACTGCACACATACTATACAGGTGCTGGTCATATAATTAGAATATCATCAAAAAGTTGATTTATTTCAGTAATTCCATTCAAAAAGTGAAATTTGGATATTATATTCATTCATTACACACATACTGATATATTTCAAGTGTTAATCTTGATGATTATAACTGACAACTAATGAAAACCCCAAAATCAGTATCTCAGAAAATTAGAATATTGTGAAAAGGTTCAATGTTGAAGACACCTGGTGCCACACTCTAATCAGCTAATTAACTCAAAACACATGCAAAGGCCTTTAAATGGTCTCTCAGTCTAGTTCTGTAGGCTACACAATCATGGGGAAGACTGCTGACTTGACAGCTGTCCAAAAGACGACCATTGACATCTTGCACAAGGAGGGCAAGACAAAAAAGGTCATTCCTAAAGAGGCTGGCTGTTCACAGAGCTCTGTGTCCAAGCACATTAATAGAGAGGTGAGGGGAAGGAAAAGATGTGGTAGAAAAAAAAAAAGAGTACAAGCAATAGGGATAACCGCACCCTGGAGAGGATTGTGAAACAAAACCCATTAAAAAATGTGGGGGAGATTCACAAAGAGTGGGCTGCAGCTGGAGTCAGTGCTTCAAGAACCACCACGCACAGACGTATGCAAGACATGGGTTTCAGCTGTCGCATTCCTTGTGTCAAGCCACTCTTGAACAAGACACAGCGTCAGAAGCGTCTCGCCTGGCTAAAGACAAAAAGGACTGGACTGCTGCTGAGTGGTCCAAAGTTATGTTCTCTGATGAAAGTAAATTTTGCATTTCCTTTTGGAAATCAAGGTCCCAGAGTCTGGAAGAAGAGAGGCACAGAATCCACATTACTTGGAAGTTATGTTCTCTGATGAAAGTAAATTTTGCATTTCCTTTGGAAATCAAGGTCCCAGAGTCTGGAGGTAGAGAGGAGAGGCACAGAATCAACGTTGCTTGAAGTCCAGTGTAAAGTTTCCACAGTCAGTGATGGTTTGGGGTGCCATGTCATCTGCTGGTGTTGGTCCACTGTGTTTTCTGAGGTCCAAGGTCAATGCATCCGTTTAACAGGAAGTTTTAGAGCACTTCATGCTTCCTGCTGCTGACAAACTTTATGGAGATGCAGATTTCATTTTCCAACAGGACTTGGCACCTGCACACAGTGCCAAAGCTACCAGTACCTGGTTTAAGGACCATGGTATCCCTGTTCTTAATAGGCCAGCAAACTCGCCTGACCTTAACCCTATAGAAAATCTATGGGGTATTGTGAAGAGGAATATGCGATACGCCAGACCCAACAATGCAGAAGAGCTGAAGGCCACTATCAGAGCAACCTGGGCTCTCATAACACTTGAGCAGTGCCACAGACTGATCAACTCCATGACACGCCGCATTGCTGCAGTAATTCAGGCAAAAGGAGCCCCAACTAAGTATTGAGTGCTGTACATGCTCATACTTTTCATGTTCATATTTTCAGTTGGCCAACATTTCTAAAAATCCTTTTTTTTATTGGTCTTACTGAATTTGGGATTTTCATTAGTTGTCAGTTTTAATCACAATTAAATAAAAATAAACATTTGAAATATATCAGTCTGTGTGTAATGAATGAATATAATATCAAATTTTCACTTTTTGAATGGAATTATTGAAATAAATCAACTTTGTGATGATACTCTAATTATATGACCAGCACCAGTGCACTGCAAATTCTGAAAAGTTTTTCTCAGAGATGCTCTCAGCACATTGTGTATGTATTTTAATTTATAGATTTTGATCTAACTGTGAGTAACTGGTTACACCACCTTTATTTGCTCCTGATGGGGGTCACGATCACTGCCACAGTCATGATGACGAGACCAATAGCAATGGAGGAGGAAAAGCAGATGTAGAAAAAAGATACTCCTTCCTCATGATAATCTGTGTAAGTCTCACTGCGACGGTTCACAGCAGAATTAATCTCATGCACACAGGTGAATGAAACAGGTGGACTCATTTTCACATCAAACACACACTTTTCATCTGAATAACACAGTGGGTTCTTCAGTGTGTAGTTGTGTTCACCCTCCACTGACAGCTGGAAAGAGCTCTTACTGAACCTCCTGCCAAATGAACACATCACTATCACATGCTCTGTGTCCTGCATCTGCCCGTACACTGTGATGTTGGGCTCTGGGGCATCTGAAATAACACACACCAACATGAATTAACGTTAAAAACAACTGATGTCTCTTTATTTTAAATATGTGTTTAATGGCATCTTTTTACTTTCTATGATGATTAAAGCAAGTATCACCACTGCTACTGCTCCTGATGTAATACAAATATTTTTTTCTTCCAATTTTAGCCATTCAAGGTTCTGTATTCTCATAAGCACTTGCCAAAACACCCATTTTGACATAATTTTGTCCATTCAAGCACGTGGTAGAGTGTGTGTTCACAGAGTGCAAGTACCGAATTGAGTTCTCTTTGGCCTCTTTTGAATATATATATACGGTTCTAGCTAAAAAAAACTTAATTGTTTTGTACTGTTTTTCAGGTTCGGCAAGCATTATCACCCCAGTTAACCTCAAATATGGTTTGGTGAAGAAAATGCGTAAAACAGACAAACACCCGAAAGCATCCGAAATCATAATTGTGTTTTTTTATGCAAGAGAATTCCATAGAGAGAAACTTTCTTATGACTAAACTCACACAGGCAGTGTTAGCCATACCATTGATCTGATGGGGGAAAATAACATGAATGGAAACAATAGGTGCTTCACACCTTTAGTGCTTGACCCTTATTTATGTCACTAATTTTAAGTCATTATGCCCAAATGCAACACATTTCTCTAAACTAAATTCAATACTGTCAAAACAATTAAGGCATTATTCAAAACAGCCTTACTGCACCACAAAATATCAACCTCTTTGATGCAAATAACTTTATTAAAATAAATATTATGAATGCTTGTTTTATCTTAATTGAAATCAATTGATGTCATATTGAGGTTGATGTTGGTTGAGAACCACGGCTATAGAAAGTGTCTAGGTGTTCATTAAGTAATAAATATGAGATGTTTCTGTAGTGAATAGTTGTGTTGTCTTACTTATTGGGTGGCAGAAGACCCCCGTTCCGTGTTTGAACTGATTTTCTGTGGAACACCACAGCAGACCATCACTCCTGCCATCCACAGTGCACTCAGCATACACATCTCCATTAAAATTAAAAGGAAAATGGCATGGTTTCCCATATGGATCACTAGCCATCTCTGCAGAACATACAGAAATTAAACACGGAAATCCTTAATAGGCATATTGGATATAAATTTAACATTTTGCAGCCATTATTATAAAGGTCTTAATGGCTGTTTTAGTCATACCTTGATATCCACGAGAACACAAATTTTCGTCGGTCCCATAAATCAGCCAGCGACTCCAATCACCTGTTCCAGTAAACAGCATCACATTTGGCTCATCATAATCTCCATAGTTCAAGTGCAGTGGATGTCCCTTCAATACGAGCAAGGTCTCATCTTTACAATCCCAGGTTTGTCTGGGGTTAGATTCATTGCAGGGCAGAAGGATAACTTTGGACCTGTCTTCGATCTTCTCGACCCCCAAACAGAGACTAAAAGCGAGGCTGATGATTCGTGAAGAGGAAATCCACTGGAAACGCTGAGCTGTGAAAGATGCGTCGCATGGCGCAGTCAGCACTACAGTAGCACTCGCGGCATACACACATTTGTTGTGGTCCTTGTTGTAGATGAGGAAGTAACTGGTACTGTCTGAATATATGAAACATTATATCAGACTCTGTAATAGGCAGCACATTTCATTATGAGTTCAAGTTGAGAAAAAATGTCTATTACTAATTAAATGTAACACAGGGGGTTTCCTGAGTAGACGTTGCATCATAATGGAAAGAATTGGAACATGTCTTTGGTGCAAAAGACTTTTAGCTCTTGCGATTTAAGGCTGATTGCTATGTCTCAATACAAATGTTTTAGCATTTATTTGTTCATTACATTACACACTCAAAAAAATTATATGTTGACTTTAATACATTTTTTTTCGTCAACAAGTTCCACATAATTGGGTTACGTTAAACAAACATAATTTGTTCATGTAACTTCAACATCATGGAATTAAGTCATTTTAAGCGACCCAATACGCTGATTTCACGCAGCCGCCATTTTGAAATCGAAAGCGAGGCTCCGGTGGGAAGAACCCTGGAAGTAAAGATAAACAACAATGCCTTGAACTACCAACCTGAAGCTGCTGCCGCAATTTACATTATTGGATGTAAATATCCAATATTGGATATGTATATAGTTCGTTCCTGCTTTTTTTACTTTCTGAATTAAATGTATAAAAAATTATTTATAAATGAATTTCACTGTATATAGTCTAAAGTATGAAAGAAATGTATGTACATTTTTAGAATAACTAATTTCTACATTAAACACAACAATACGCCATCGCATTCGCGACTCTCCTATGATTGAAGGCGACACTTCCGGTTTTCTTCCCACAGGAGCCTCGCTTTCGATTTAAAAATAACGGCTGCGTGAAATAAGCAAATTAAAGTAGTCTCAAAGTGAAAACTTAATTTTAACATTTATTCTCTCTTAATTCAACCATATGCAAAGCATATGCATTTTACATATATTTAAGCAGATTGAACACAATCAAATTAAGTTAGGGCAAAATGGCAGTTGGCGTCGCACTATACTGCCACCCTCTGGATGTAAGAATTTTTTACGTAAAGGTGCAGTGTGTAATTTTTAGCGGCATCTACTGTTGTGGTTTGTGAATTGCAAACAGCCAGTCACTCACAGCTTACCCCTCCCTTTGCAAACACAATGTGAAGCTACGGTGACCGACGTAGAATAAAAGATGTATATATTGTACACTGTACCTTTAACATAAATGGGCTGTGTTTAGACAACACGTTAGGACTTTGTACTGTTAAGTTGAGACAATTATGTGGACCTTAATAGAATTTTTTTTATAACAATTATTATAAGAAAACTAAATATAAATATATTTTTTAAAGTGCACAACCTTCCTCGATCATTTTTTTTTGAGTGACATCATGACTTGTGTATTTGTGGATTGTAAGCGTAGAAAACTGTGTACATTCTTCCGGTACATGTGTGAATCTATTGCACATAAGCTGTTTCTGGATTCCCCTGTGCATTTGTGGATCTGTGTGCATCTATGGAAGATATGATCATATTTTCACTCAATATGCAGTATGTCCTCATAAACATGTAGCTAAATGTCTCTGGATATACATTATTATTAGACAGTGTTTACATTAACAGATATTTTGAGTTAATAAAGTTGCAAATATGTACTGAGGACTCCACCTCCTATTTTCATCCCTAAATGTGCTCAATTACATGCGGTAATACCAGTAGGGAATTAGATAATTAGAGCTGCCTCTGAATACAAAGAGACACAAAACACAGCTCAGATAGTTTTATGATTATAAAATAAGGTGCTTCATGAGCAATAGCTCAGCTTATATCACTGACAGTGCAAGTTAAATCTAATTTTACCTTAAAAATAAATGATTTTGCTGTAGAGCGTTGCAGTATTATGCTAATAATATTTTGAAGTGCTTTTTCATTTTAATCGTAGTATAACTTTTTAGAAATTGCATGTTTTTAAAATTTTGTTTTATTCAGTATTAGTTTTTTCCAGTTAGTAATTTTAGTACTTCAACATCAATTTATTTCAGTTAGTTGCAAAGACATTTCTAATTCTTCTTTACAATTTTTCATCTAATATTTATATTTCATTTTATTTTAGCTTTAATTCAATTGACAAGGTTTTTAATATTGAAAAAAAAAAAGTTTCAACACTGTCATAGAGCAACTGACATTTCAAGGTTCCTCCCCATTTTAAATAGCGCAAAAAAACAAACAAAAAAAAACACTGGCAGTAAAATATGTAGCTTAAAGTCATTAGATGATGCATCTGCCGTTGTGTAGTTATTTATACCATGCATCAGATGAATCTCAAACACAGCAACAATTCTATCGACTCCTACCTTTACAGTAGATAGACAAAATCTGAGGCAAAGAAATGTGATCTACTTACTGAAAACTGAGCAAAGGACCAATAAAAAGACATAAAGCAGGTTCATTCTTGATGCAGTCCAGGCAGACTGTTACGATGTGGCAGGAATGAAGCAGAGAGTGAATCCAATCGCAAGCACTTTAATAATCCAACAAGCAGGTGATCCAAGGAAAAGGACAGACAGGAACAAGACATGAACCCACACCGTGACACAGACGAGCAAATTAAAATAAGGAATAACACATTTTAATTTGTAAAATTATGACAAACAAATGAATCAAGTAAATATGAAAATTGAAATAGCAAAAAATAAATCTAAGTAATATCCAGAGTATTTTATCTAACAGATGAAGTTTGTGAAGATCAGAGTATAGAGAAAGAAGGCCCCAAAGGATTAAGATTTCTCCAGAATGCAAGGAGAGAAAAAGGCATTGTGTCTTGTTACTCTGAACCTAAACATTTTATATGTTGTGCTTACGTAACAGGAACGAATTGGGAAATATATTGAAATTCTTTGTGCTGCTCTTGCAACTACTGCAAGATATTGGAAATAAAAGACATTGCAATATTTTGTTTTTCTGCAATATATTGCAGAATAAAAAACAACTTCACCAGATGACATGAATAGCTCTATTTGTAAAGAATTAATCATTGTAGAATTATTGGGGTGATATTGTAAGGGAGTGAATCTGCGTAGAAAATAAGAAACAAATTACAAGCATAGATAAATACAATAGAACAAAGATACAAATGAAAAAAACAGTGCTTAATGTTTTTCAGGTAAGTTTCAGCAGTATTCAGGTACAGAAATGGAATAATCAAATTTAAAATAACACTTCTTCACTGTATAATATTAATCTTTGTTAAACCTACAAAAGGAATTTCGTGTATCTTGTTGTTTGATTAACATTAATGACACAGACAGCATGGAATGCATAGATCCAATATAATGATACGCATCCGTTTTCTTTCGCAATTTTTTTACATTCACTTAAGCCATAAGCGACTGTGTTTACGGGGATACTCACCGAAACAGGCATTTTGACAATTTTTCACGTTCTGTAGATCTAGCAATGTGAGAATATAGTTTAAATGAATCCCTTTTCTTTGCATGACACATTGACATTACAGTACAGAATAACTCTTTCTGCATTATCCTGTACATTGTATAAGCATTCATTTCATGTGTCATTGAACGGAAGAGAGGCTCTCGGGAGAATGCATTAACGTCACATCCTTTTGATTTTCCCAGTAAAAACGTCTTGAGTCTTTTTAAGTCTTACCTCGCTAAACATTCAAGCGATTTTAAACTATTCAGTACTCGCACTCTCTCTGAGAGAAGTAAAAGCGTAAAGAGTAAAGTAGCCGCACAAACAGCCTGTGAGTAACAAAAGTTCTTTTTCACGGATTATATCGCTTTTACAGACAAAAACAAGCAAAATGATGTAAAAAATTTCGGTCTTGGTGAGTATCCAACACAGTCGGTTATGTCTTAAGCATAAAATGCATGTGACAGTATAATGAACACAGGATCCGTGCATTAGCTCTTAAAGTGACAGCAGCCATATGTGTCTGTCATTAATATTGTTGTCAAAACAACAAAAGATAGCTTTAATTATAAGCAATCTGGATTTATAGTCGATGTATTTAATTTAGTCAGGATTAAAATACTACCCAATGTTATTTTACATTTAATTACTTTAAGTTTCTGTAGTATTTCTGAATACTAGTGCTAGACCTATTCAAAAACTTTCTCTTTATTAGTAGCTATCTTTATTCTATTGTATTTATTTGTTTAAAATGGTTTCAACATAATGTAAAGAAATTACTGTGTTTGGTGCACATTCTAACACATTTAATTTAACTCTCATTGTTTTTTAATGACAAAAACTAAATAGTTTTTCAGTTATCACAACTGTTATAACACTGTTTATTCAATAAAGGTATTACTGTTACTAAACTCTGCTCAAAAAGAAATTTAAATTCCAAATTGATCCATATCGTGTTACGTATCGTATCGTGGCTTTAGTATCGTGATGCGTATCGTATCGTGACATTGTTGGTGATACACAGCCCTAGTCTTGTTTAAGTTTTTTTTTAAGTTTCGTTACAAGCTGTTCACACATTCACAATAAAAAAAAAGCAATTAAAATGTATAGATTAAAGATTAAAGTCATTAGATTATGCACTGGCTTTAAAAGGCAATACATTTGTGATCCAATTACTGAAAGCTGACCAAAGGACCAATAAAAGGATATAAAGCAGGTTCATCATTCTGTCATAGATTAGAGAGCTACAGCTTTCTGAGACACACGCGTGCCAGTGAATGAGTCTTAACACTTAACAGGTTTCCTCAGTGAAAATAAGTTAAATGCGGTAGATCTGAAAAGCGGAAGTGACTCTTTTATGACAAGCATTATAACATTAACATTTCTGTTGTATTTCCAAATTGATCATCAGCTTTGTATCACCCTTTTCTTCTCTGTACAATACATTTTTCAGATGTCTTAAATAGTCATAATGGGGCTTCCTCAGAGAAAATAACCTTAAAATAAGTCTTCTGCAGAATTTTAGTCAGCGCTTGATGTTTTTCTTGGAGAGAAGTGGCTTCTTTGCTGCCCTTCTTGACACCAGGGCTGCATTTCCTAAAAGCGTTGTAAGCCTAAGTTGATCGGAGAACAATAGCCACCAATGGTCTCAACTTAAGCTTACAATGCTTTTTGGGAAACACAGCCCAGGCCATTGTCCAAAATCTGGGCCTCACTGTGTGTACAGATGCACTACTGGCAGATTTGCTGAAGCAGGTGTAACTAAACACTGGAAACACGCCTAACATCTAGTAGGAAATTAGTTTTGATGATTCTTTCCTAAAAATAGCCCTCTCTGACAGGTTTTATTTTGTGCGTTGAGTTTGAGGTGATGAATGTTGAATGTACAGTCAGTGGTTATGGATGTACAAGTCTGGAATGAACATTATATCACAGAACAACAGCAGCAGCTGGCGGGATAGTCCTCAGCGTTCACTTTCAACTCATTTCCATACACATAGTAAACATAGGGCTTCTCTTTCCAAGTGTAGTTCACCCTTGTTATGGTAATGAGCTCGATAGTCTGCTTCTGGAACAAAAAAATATTGAATTGCAGAACTAGATTCAGGTTTCATCAGTATTGTGGAATCATGTTGACATGCACACCATGCTGACATGGGGTGGTGATGGGGCAGTGGATAAGACACATGCCTTTGGTGTGAGAGACCTGGGTTCGAATCCACTGTGAGACACCAATGTGTCCCTGAGCAAGACACTTAACCCCTAGTTGCTCCAGAGGCATGCAACCTCTGACATATAGCAATTGTAAGTCGCTTTGGATAAAAGCGTCAGATAAATGTAAATGTAATGCACACCAGTTTACATGCCCACATTTTTATTCAAATCTAAATATTGTAGTGCAAGTAAACATGACCAAGCCTACTGTCATAGACAGACTGATAATTACATAGCAAAACTTTAGCATTATTATTATTATTGAATATGGAAAATTTCCAAATCATAGGTTAAAATTGTGAATAAAACAGAACAGGTACCTGCTGTAAAATGCGGGAGTTCTTGGTATAATTCACCTGATGGTCTCTTATTAAACGCTCAGATGCTTGTGCAACAGAAACATCAGGGAAACCCAGCACTGGATAGACCTACAGTAAACATTCAACCACGTTTATCATCTTCGCCCTCTTTATTATTCTTTCTTTTATCTTTAACTGTCTGCACATCTGTTCCTACCATAATCTGGGTGTCTCTGAAGAGCTCCTTTCCTGAAACCTTCCCCAGCTTTTCCAGTCTCAGACCGCTCGAATCTTGCGCTATGTAATCATCCTTCTCAGTGCTCCTGAAATGATCCAAAAGTATAGCTTTTAGAATGAGACAGTTTACTTTGACAGAGTGTATAGGGTTAGTATTATCAGTGAATATATAATACCATTTGACAATGAGATTGATGAAGACGAGTAGCTGTCCGTTTCCATCACAGGTGTCACACTTGTGGAAGCCGCTGCCGCTACATGAACTACACCTGGAAGTTGCCAGACAAACACTCAGATAAAAGTAGTAAAACATGTTCAGGACATAAAGGGCTCCATGGCAGCTTGAATCAAATATGATGAGAGTAAAAGTTTGGTGCAAAATAATACACAAACACTTTTTAAAAAAAATTTCTAACAGCAGCCATTCTGAGATGTGAACAAATGTCTCAGTTCTTTTGATTCTAATGAATTGGTCAAAAAGACCAAATTAAGGCAAAGGCTGAAGAGTGGAAAAAGTAAGTCTCATATTTAAATTTCATATTCATATTTTATGTTTGTTTATTTTTTTATTAAAAAAGATATATTTGATGTGTTCCTTTCTCAAAAGCTAGAATAGTACAAACAGTTACTGCAGTACATGGAGAATGGCAGACTTACTTTTCACGTCCACTACGGTCACATTTATTGCAGGACTCGCCATCAGGACCTTGACCAGAACCGTTACAGCAAGAGCACACTTTCTGCATAAAGACGCAAATAAAAGTGTCTCTAGATTTACGTCCCATTATATGACCTCTTATAATAACCATGTATACCAAAAACAACTCAGTGAATAATAAAAAGCCTGGTGAAACTGGCCTGGTGTTTGCCAGTCAATCGTCACTTACGTTTCCAGTTCCAGTGCAAGAAGAACAGGGGTTTTTTCCCATTCCACCGCATGGGTCACATTTCTAGGGTAAACAAAAAAACTATTGTTTACTTTCTAGTAACTGGACTATGTAAATTAGATCTTAATGTTCCCCTATTATGCTTTTTCGGACATTACCTTTCATGTAATGTGCAATGTAGCTTTTTGTGAATGTAAAAAGTCTGCAAAGTTTCAAAGATCTCAAATTAAGTTATTGTCTCTCAAACGAAAGAACCGATTCTGAACTGACTGAAACAAGTCGTCAGTAATTCCAGTATTACTTCCTGCATGAACCTATCTAGGTTTGTAACAAATTTGCATAATGCCAGTCTATGGTCTTCACTGGCTGTTGGAGAACAACGCCTACTTTGATCCTCAAACACTGTAGCTGTCGCTGAGACTGGAAGAGTTTGGTTGGTGATGACTACATGTCGAGAAGGCGCAGTCCTTGATCGAACCGTTTCAGGCAAGAAAGGAGTTGACGTTGCAATGATTATTATTCAAAAATGAAAGTGTTTTTTGACCTTGGATGCATTTAAACCTATCGTAGGAGACCTCCGAAACAGAATGAGGAACCCTTAAACTAGCATAATAGGGGCACTTTAAAATGAAGTGCTAACAAAGCTCCATAGATTGTGGTTCATACAAAAATGTTCTGATATAGTAGTTGCTGCACATTCTGTTGTTTGAACCCTTCTTGTGGATCAAACCTTGACTGAGGAAGTGTAGGGCACTCTAATGGTCTCCTTGTGCTTAGTAAAGTAGGAAGGAGGTTGAGCTGCAATCTCCCATGGTTCAGGAGCACGCTGAATCCCAGCATCGACACGCTGCCCTGCAAAAGAGTTTAGGCAATGATTTAGCCAGGTAACAAGGTTTAGATTTCATTTCAGCACATTTGAACTGCACAAAATCTGTTGCTGTAGTGTTTTAGCTCATTACTAGGGTGTTATGGGTGGTTGCTTACTGGCCCAAGTCAAAAATGTATATCCCCGAGTCTCTATAGGGACGTCCCGCGTGACGTCACGCCATTTGGAGCAGCCATCTTGACGGAATAGAAAATGCTATACCGCCGGTGATAATACAGCTCGTCGCAAAATATTTCTATCATGCCCGAGCGATGCTGTGCAGTTGGATGCGATCAGATACGTGATCATACAAAAGGAATATCTTTATACCATATCCCAAAAGAAACAAAACGGAGAAACAAGTAGTTGGCGACAATAAACAGGCAAAACGCTGATGGCGGTGTTTGGCTTCCAACTCAACACAGGTTTGCAGTCTTCATTTTGGATCAGGTAAGTTGTCCCCTCGAAGTCTAATGAATGATTTCTCGGAGTTCGGGATCAAATGTTATAAATCCACTGTTGCCATAGAAATCCGCAATGTTTGTGTGCACTACCATTCAGCATAACATAAGCTTGTCTTAGCCGGACACATCAGGCTCCCAATTTTTCGATATATATATATATTTATTTATTTATTTTTTTGCTTTAAACAGAAAATAATTTGTCAGAGAAGAGAGCCGAGCAACTGCTCAGTTAGCTTCAGAGTCAGTAACGTTACTGGTAAATGCATTTACCTAACACACTGTAGCCCAATGTCAAAACGTTTTTATGTAATTATATTATTAGTATAATAATATACTAATAATATATATTACCCACGGCAATGGATCTATTATTAGGGGTGGCCCACCCCTAATAATAGATCCATTGCCACTGAGTAGCTGACAAATGTATTCCGTCAAAATGGCTGACACGCGGCTAGGGGTCACGTGACTGGGAGATCCCTATTGTCTCCTTGAAAATTGGTGCAAAATGTCTGTAATAAAAATGACAGACGAAACGTAATAAACGCTGTCTTGCATTCGGAGGCAGATGCCTGGTGTTTAGGAACGCAATTGCGGCACATCCTGATTTTGCAGAGTTAGACGCGTTCCTGGGTTAACATATTTTATTGAACCTAGGAACAACATTCCGGTCCGAAAATGTAATCCTTACCATATCCCTACCCCTAAACCTAACCCATAACTTCTTAGTAAATAGTAAATTCTTACTAAATGATAGGTGAATAACACTGATGTAGAAGCATTTAACCCTGATTGTAGGGCTAGATGTGACATAAACGGTAAACTTGTCAAAATCTGATTGGTTGATTGGAGTGTTGTTCCAGGATCAACAAAGATGTTGATCCAGGAAAGTTGCACTTGGTGAAATCAGGTTTTGTTCTATCGTATGTGTTGTGTTGCCTATGAATTTGAAATCGTCTGTTAAATCCCTCACATTGGAACCTCTTCTGAATGGCTAACATATCTCAAGGCAAACTGATAAGATTGAAATATTTAGTTGACCGACTCCAGAAAGACCACGCCAGAGAACTTCATAAAGCCAAGAAAAAGGAGAAGAGGAAGAAGACAGGCAATGACCCATCTCCCCCAGAACAAGCTGATCCGGCAAGTCAAACAGATGATAAGGATCATCAGGCAGATTGAAAAATGTAACAAGCGGTTGTTATATATTGTAAGAGGGTTAATCCCAGCAAACACAGAACGTTCCCGAATGGTCCCATGAGGTTATTTTTTTGGGAACCAAACAAGAACGTTATAGGAACGTTCCATGTAGGTTATTTTTAGGTTCCATTTTTATAACGTAAGGAAAACGTTCCGGGAACGTTCCCCTAACGTTAAGGGAAAGTTCTAGGAATGTTCTGGGAACCAAAAACTAACGTTCCCAGAACGTTCCCAGAACCTAAATTTGTTTGCTGGGAATTTAGAAAGCCACTGTAAAAGTCCTAATTGTGAAATGTCAGAGTTGCAAAAGAAGCTTGCATCGCTAGAAGCATGATGCACGCTTGCTTTGCCAACTGAAGTGTTTGTAGTTTCCTTTGATCTCTCTGCATAGACTCTGCAAAGGTTCAGCAGGTGTTGGACTGACAGGGCCACTTCACACTCGATGTTAAAAGGCAAGAGGGGGGGGGGGATGTGGTTTTAACCCCTGCAGGTGAAAGAACAGTTAAATGTAAATTAAGCTTTTTTGGCGTAGGTGGCAAAAGATGAAATGTATATGTGCTTAGTGAATAATAGCTTCGACTTTGGAAAGTTTTAAATCAGTTAAGTTTACCCGGTATTGCTTCATTATATGACCAGCCCCAAACTCTTAAGACGGCCCCAACCAAACCATATAAAATGTTTTGTTTCCTGTTGCTCGGGGCCACATTTCGAGGTGAAGACCTATACGCATTTCTGTTATTTTTTCCTTTTTGAATTTATTGTCTTTGTATTATTCTGGAACTTTTTTTTAAGTAAAATGAAAGCATAATTTTTGGTGATTCGAAAAACTTTCAGAGTGTCTCAGAGTGATTTTTTCCTAGAAGTATCTTAACTTTATGGTAGTTTAGATATTTATACTAAGCAAAAACCCAGTGAAACAGACCCAGGACGGAACTGGATCGGACAGGGCCGAGGACCCTGAAACAGCTTCTAAGACCTTTGACCTACAGGTAAGGGCAATTTATGGTGGTAATAGGTTGTGGGAGTGTTGGAGGGTTGTTTTAGATGGTTACAGCGGTATAAAAACACAACATATGAGACTGTTCTGGAAGGTAATTATACCAAGTAATTTTGATGACCGAATTTGTTTCAGGCATGTCAGAATGATCAAACCAACATTTGAGATGCTGTGCGATGAGATTGGTCTGCTGGCTAGTCCAGTGATCCAATCACATCCTCTGTTGAGGCAAAGTCACATGAGTTTTTGTTGTGCATCAAGGGTGCATTCAGTAAATGTGGTTTCATTTATGTGCATGTCTCCCCATGTAAGGTTTTTTGCACATTTTTAGAATTAAGCGCATCTTGGTGTTACCATCCAGCATTTGTTTTATGTGATAACCCAAAATTTGCATAAAAATAGATTAATGGAAACATAGCTTGTGATATTCTGTCCCTATATAATCCCTCCTGTAAATCCAAGGGTTTTTTCTTCCAGAGATTTTTTCTTCCATTTTCTAATAGCACACATCTACTAAATAAGCTGTGCAATTTGAGATATCATTCATATCTGTATATCACAAAAGATATAGGTCTCTTTAAATCTCTAATTCCAAGTATTAGCAATAGTGATGTTGATGCTTGCACCACTAATGATAGACTCGATTGATTTTTGGTACCTGTGTAAGGCTCCTGACTCAGTTTAGTAGATCTGGACTCTGTGAACGTCTCCAAGCGATACTGAGAACAGAAGCAGAACAAAAAGACAGACCTCAGATTGATATGGCTAACCACATTCGGCTCTATAAAGCCAAAACAACAACAGATTTATGTATATCTACTAATACACAGAATAATGGTAATCACTAAGCTCAAAATGGAAATGATTCACGTCTCACCCTGTAGGTGTTAAAGGACTCCATGTTGGTAATAACTCCATCTCTGACGGGGCCAGAACTATAGCAGCACTTGCTGGAGACGTAATCTTCAAAAGCTTCATGTGCTCTCTCATCTGAGATGGAAGGAATGTTGTTGCTAACGAGAAAATATGAATAGACATGAATGTTGAATTACGTGCATTATGAACATGCAACAGGAGTCAGTTTAATAAATGCAGACAACACAGAGAACTCTGGTTATGATTAGTGTCTTTGCATGAGTAGCCTACTTTTGAATCTACAAAAAGTACTTTAACTCATATTCAATAATATAATCAATTTTAACTGCACTGGCACTTTCAGATTAGAACAACATTTTAACTGAATTCATGACAATGTTGTCGTCTGTAGAGCTACTTATAGCTGAAATAAATTTCCTTCATAATTGATACATTTTGCAACATTAGGGCTGTTTACAAAGAACACGTTTTTGATGTAAAAAAAAAGCGAGAAGCAGGTCAGTGGAAAGAAAAAAGCGAAAGGTCTAGAGACACATTGAACTACTTTAAACTTGAGCGCCCCTTTTTCAGAATGCCACATCACGCACTAGACACGAGCGCGGAAAACAACAGAAAAGTAGCGCAGTGTAATGTAAAAACCTAAAACAAGTTCTGTGTGAACAGCCCCAATGTTATTTTTCTGTTTATTAATGTGAAGCTGAATTGAAAGCAATATGTTTATGAATGTGACTTCAGTTAATCTATACAAATAAAAAACGTACTGCCATTCTGGATGGCTGGAGGCTTCAGGCACAGGCATCGGCACTTCCACTGGAGGTGGAAGATACGCTCCTGTTAGAGGAACACATCGTGACATTCATTATAACTTTAGCAACACTCTTATATACTTAAGCAACATTAGGTTATAACTTTAGCAACATCCAAATTCTGTTACTTAATGCAGAAATCTAAAATCTATACAATTGCAACCATGAAAGTTAGCACATCATCCGCGTTGTAAATGCTTTTCTTCCATTTCTGATTGTTTCACCCATAAAAACATGATTAGATGAAAAACGAAGTTTGCATCTAATTGGATCCATAGCTAATGACCTAATAATTAATAATATATTAAAACAGCATATAGGCCTACACTACCTTTCAAATACTTGGGTCATTAAATATATTTTTTAAAATAAATGAATACATTTATTCAGCATAAATGTATGAAATGGATCAAGAGTAATAGTAAAGAGATTTACATTGTTACAAAAATTTCAATCTCAAATAAATGCTGTTCTTCTGGTCACCAAAGAATATGATAACAAAAATATGAAGCGGCATAACAGTTTTTAACATTGATAATAAGAAATGTTTCTTGAGCAGCAAATCAGCATATTAGAATGATTTCTGAAGGATCATGTGACACATGTTGAAAATTAAGCTTTGCATCATAGGAATAAATTACATTTGAAAATATATTCAAAGGAAACTTTTGTTTGGAATTGTAATAATATTTCAAAATTTTATATCAAATAAATGCAGCCTTGATTAGCAGAAAATACTAATTTCAAAAACCTGAATCTTATCAAGCCCCAATTTCTGAATGTTATGCCACTTTTATGTCCTGTATCTTAAAGAATAAGTTATATGATAGGAGCCCTATTAATTATTGCAATAATAATGATATATGATATAATAATGACCTTCAAATTTAATAATATATAGTAAAAAATGAAAGCAATTAATATTGTTTTGTGCTTCTTACCACCTCCGCCGCCCGAAGTTCCTTCATATCCCGGGAAGCTGTCAAACATGCTTGCAACAAATAAATGACAACAAATTAAGGCAACTTGCTTAACATCATGAATTACATATTGCAACTTAATTTTAGCTAATCAATAGCAAACATTGGTCATTTAATCTGAATGATTTGAAAGTTCCCTCATTAAATTAGATCTGCAATTCAATGTGAATACAAGCACATTCAGAAATATACTTTTTGCATAAGCTAAATATAATTATTTATATAGCAATTTATTGCATACTATAATTTATTCATATATTATAAATAAGTTTTTTTCAAAACATAGAAATAATCAAAGACTTACCTTTTTACTTGTCAGAGCTGCAGCACAAATCAGACTAAAGGGATACAGATTATATAGTTTTACAGAAGCACATAATCTGACGCTTATGAGTTATGATTGGAGGAAAAAGATGCTTCTTAGTGGTGTAGTCTGGTTAAACAAATGAGAACAAGTTGGTGGTTTAAAGCCCACCTCCATATGACCACTGTTCCCTTCACCAACATTAACAGATTGGTTCAGAACAACTTTAGTTTGAATTTTATTATAAAAAAAGTAAATACAACCAAATGGAAAAACTGATCATCATGATGGTAATTTCAAATAAAACAACTATTTACCATTAAAAATGAAGGTATGTGAGTGCAATGTAGATTTTTAATTTAATCTGATTTACATTAAACAAATTTGCTGATCTACAGTATGCAACTAATCCAAGCAGTGATAAAAGAAGTGAAACTGAATAATTCTGAATTGATGCATGAAAGTTGAAAGGAAATATGCTGTTGAGACAACACATTGCAAAAAATCATCTTTAATTAAATGCCCGTTAGCTGTGTTTTGTTCCTGGTCATTTTGAGACTACAACCGCATCGTTCTCTTTGACACATTTGTAGAGACAATGGAACACAGAAGTCGCATATACCACACGATATATGATGGCAGGGAAATGGATGGTGATGGATGTATGGTAGTAAATAAAACAGGAAAACAATTAAAAAAATAAAAGAAATGTACGAAATTTAATTTTTGTAATAAAGTGTGTTAAGTCAGAGTGTAATATTTATATATAATAGAAAAGCTATAGCTGTCATTTTTTTGTTGCCCTTTAGTTTCTAAAAAAAAAAAGTTTTCAGTACACCCGTCACCTTTGGTTTGTGGTCATTTATATGGAAATTTAGTACAAGATCACCAATGAGGAGGTCTTTATGACCACATAACCTCAGGCTTTCCACGGTGTGTGTAGATAGAAATGGCTCATTCTAAGGTAATAAAAACAACGGTTCAGGTCTTTATACATCACGGAAAATTACTAGTTATGTATATAATATTGGATTTCTGGCAACAGATCCTCCTAAATATTACACAATCTACCTTTAAACACATTTTCCATTAAACAGTATGACCAACATACCACATGCAAACAATACCGAAAAAAAAGGTTTCTGAAACCATAGTGAATGTCTGCAAAAAACCTGTTTTTTTAAATCATGCACATTATTAGTTCTCGAGTTTGACTGTCACTTCTTAGCTTACACACAGTAAAATTTCCATTGTTCTCAAGCAAGTGTGAGTGCATGTCTACTACAACAGAGAATTAAGATGAAAATGTGTGATTATGAATTTCATAGTCACATTTTATATTTTTTTAGGGGAACCAAAAATGTAAGATATAATATTTACATATCAAAATTTCATTAAAAACAATTATTTAATCATCAATGTCCAGTCTTACTTTAACACAGATCAATTATGACAGTAAAAAAACAAACATTTTTGGTGACATGATTCTTTCTCAACTCACAGTTTATTATATTGTTATTATTTATAATGATATATAAAAAGTGTATTAATCTAAAAGAGGTTTAGTAATTCACATTTGGTCATTTTGAATCACATGATGATGACTTACTGTATAAAATGTTACAAAAATCTGCATGGATGGAAGCTGCGTAATCAATGACCCATTGTTTTGTGTCTGTCAAGTATTGATGTATATTTTGCCTATACGTCCCAGAATCATTACATTGGTTCATCTTAATGGATATACAGTATTTATATTGCACTTCTACTGTATGTCAGGTCAGGTGTGTTTGATGTTACATCACAGAACAGCAGCAGGTGGCGGGATAGTCATCTGCGTTCACTTCAAACTCATTTCCATACACATAGTAAACATGTGTTTTTCCTTTCCACATGTAGCTCACTTTGGTTATGGGAATGAGCTCAATGGTCTGCCTCTGGAACAGGACAGATGAAATTACAGAATGACAGATTCAAGATTAAGCATGTCTCTATTTACAAACAGATTTAATTATACAGCAAAGTTTGTGCATTACATTTTTAGTACTAAAACATAGAAATTCTGAATAAAAAATCGAATTATAAAAAAGTACAATATAAAAAGGTCTGGAAGCACACAAATATAGCTGTACCTGTTGTAATATGCGGGAGGTTTGGGCGTATTTCACCTGATGGTCTCTTACTAACCGCTCAGAAGCTTGTGCAACAGAAAAGTCTGGGAAGCCCATCACAGGATAGACCTACAGTAAACGTACATACATCCGATTAACTTTTTTTTTTGCTCTTTCTTTTTACTGCTCACTATATGTATAGTCTGTGCTTACCATATACTGGGCGTCTTTGAAGAGCTCCTTCCCTGAAACCTTCTCCAGCCTTTCCACTCGTAGACCACTCACATCTTGTGCTAAGAAATCATCCTTCTCAGTGCTCCTGAAATGATCCAAAAAATAGATTTCAGAATGAGACAGTTCAGTTTGAAAGACTTCTGAATATCATTAAATAATCTATAACATTAACATTGACTTTTCATTCCAAAGAAATGACTTGAATGTAAATCTTTGGGGGGGGTTATGCCTATTTTAATGTTCACCAGGAAAAAATCATGAGCATGATCGATTAGAAAAATAACAGCACAGCTCTCCTAAACAAACTGATTTATGTCTGTAGCAAACAATGAGGAGGGAGTTAACCCAAAGACTATAGATATAGAAAGACGGTTTACTCCTATTACTTTTGAAAAAGGGAAACTGCAACATGCAATATGTCTTCTAAGTAAAAGGGTTTTGCAAATCTGGTCGCCAAGTGAATAGAGTGTCCTTGAAAGGCACTTTGGTTAACCTTAAGTCTTAAGAGTATAGTATGTAGTAATAGCCATGCTCGTGTAACACTAATGTTAAAGGGCACCTATTATGCCCCTATTCACACAATGTAAAATAAGTATTTGATGTCCCCAGAGTTTGTATTTGAAGTTTTAGCTCAAAATACCCAACAGATAATTTTTTACAGCATGTTTCAATTTTCGATTTTTGGGGCTGAGAAAAACACGACGTTTTGGTGTGTATCTCTTTAAATGCAAATGAGCTTCTGCTGCCGGAACAGAGGGCGGAGCCTCACGAGCTCGCGCTCAGTGGCAGGACAATCTCATCTCACGGAATGATTGATAATATCAAAACCGAAACTCTCAGTAGTGGTGTTCATTTCGACCCGGAGTCAGACAATAATGCCCACAGAGACAGATAATATGCTGTATGGAAATAGAACGGGTATAGTTTAGTTTAGTTACAGTTATAACTTATTTTTCATCTTGCTTTTATCCACTATGAGTACAAGCCTGTTGTAGCAGAAAGCGTCCGAATGTTGGCCAAAATTTAAAACGGCACTGTCCGTCAACAATCGTGGGAGGGACTTGTGCAAAAACACGTCACATTGCCCCGAATAAAGTGTTACAACCCAGGAAGGGTTGTTCTGAGACAGTGCTTATGATTTATGGGGATTTAAAAAAAAAACTGGGTGGATTTTAGCATTTATATGGTGGTTGTGTACACACACTGCCAACACACATTTATGTTTACGTTTATGATCATGTAGTTCATACCATTTAACATTGAGGTTGATGAAGACGATCAGTTGTCTCTTCCCGTGGCAGGTGTCACACTGGCAAGAGCCGTTGCCGCTACATGAACTACAGCTGAAAGACACCAGACAACATGTAAACACTCAGAAAACACCAAACCACTCACTGAAGCCCACAGAAGGATATCATGTGAATTCAAACCATAGTAGCTAGAATAACATACAAAAATAATAAAGTAAATAAAGACTTACTTTTCACGTCCGCGGCCATTGCAGTGTGTGCAGCGGTCATTAGATTGGCGGAAACCAGAACCATTACACACCCAACAGACTTTCTGCACATGGACAACAATAGAGGACAAACAGTTCATATGTTAGACTGCTATTTTACGTCATATAAACTGAATGAAAACCATTCTGTGGACTGTGCACATTTTCAATTAAATTCAACTTCTCCAGGCACCACACAAAGGGATACTTTTATGCATCTAGCATATTTTCTTCTGTGAAAATACCTTTGAGAACAATGAAATTCATTGTTCAAATGGAAAGAAGCTGGTTCGGTCTGTGCTAGTTAAAATTGACTTACGTTTCCAGCTCCCGCACAGGTGTCACAGGGGTTTCTTCCCATTCCAAGACACCGGTGACAGTTCTAGGGTACAAACAGAATTTAATGCTGTAAAATATGATCTGACTGGTTGAATATAAGCATTACTGGGATGTTTACCAAAAAGCAAAAGAACTACAATCCCATAAAGCTTTATGAACAACCTAATCAAATAAAAAATTATGGATAAATATAAAAACATTGATTAAAAGATGTTGATTTTACATATAGAAACAATATATTTTATGTTTATTGCACAGTAATGCAAAGAACTTAATTGCATAGAATTATGTAGTTTGACTGACTATTATGTCATTCACAGTGCTTCATGGGAGTGGGCGATTGTTTTGGTGAGATTTGCTTGCTGTGATTCTCTGATTGGTGGAGATTTCTTTGCAGAATCATAACTAATGTAGTTCTTCATAAGGGATTGTGGTATTAATCATGATTATTTTAAAAACAGGTTAAGATTATGCAGGTTGACGGCTTCAACAAATGCATATATCATTGATTAACAACCTTGAAGCTCACAGTAGGTGTCACAATGCAGGTTGAAGCAGGATCTACTTCCAGCAGCTTTTTTTAAACAAACTAACACAGAGAAGGAAATGAATAGTTGAAATAAAGTCGTTATTTTTGGGTTTTTTTGCGCACAAAAAGTATTCTCGTCGCTTGATAAACTTAAGATTGAGCCACTGTAGTCACTTGGACTATTTTAACGATGTCCTTAATAACTTTTCAGGGAACAAGTCTCAATCCCTTAAAAACCTGTGGAGGAGTGATCCAGCTCTCAGATTTAATCAAAAATATCTTAATTCGTGTTCTGAAGATGAAGGAAGGTCTTATGGGGTTGGAACAACATGAGGGTAAGTAAATACTGACAGAATTTAAATTTTTGGGTGAACTATCCCTTTAAATACACAGAACAGATCAGGGAAACGAGACACAGCTGGGACAAATTAACAAGACAACAGGTGACAGGAATAACATCAATGAAACACATGGGCAAACTGGGTGTGCCACAGGCAAACACAACATGAACACAGACACTGAGGCCACATTTACACATAGCCGGGTATTTAGAGAAACGAATATCCCCCCCCCCCCCCCCCCCCCACCTCCGTTTTCAATAATAATATTGTGCACACAACATCGTTTTCAAAAAAGTTGTCATTTCCATCAACCAGCATAAAAATGCCGTCGAGCGCTATCATAACTATGCCAAACTGGGCGCTCACATGACGTTAAGCATTTTCTGGCGCATTATGTGACTTTTGAGAACCTAAAACCCCGTTTCTCCCAGTTGACACGGCAACACATAACCGGCGTTTTCCGAAATCTCCAGTTTCAGTTTTTTTGAAATAATCGTTTTCTGTGATTTAAAATTAATTTCCTTATGGAAAAAATAAATGGGATTCTTTTTACTTCTGGAACCGGACTGTTGCACTCAATAATAGCTCTACAAACAGAAACATTTAAATGAAGATTCTTGGGATCTTCTGGAAGATTTGCAGATATGTTCTGATACAGTGTGTGTTGAATGAGACCTGCTCTCTTAGTTTGATGGATCTTCTGGTTAAAGTGTCATGAACATTTTGTCCATTGTTCTTTGAGTTGTCTGTCTACATCAGTGTATTCTGTGTATCAGAATAATTCATTGCGTCATTGCGTTCTTTATCAGTACAGCGCTATCATTGTCCTAATTTGCACATATACATTTCATTTGAATAAGACGTGACTAAATATGTGTGTATAAGCGGTGGTGGTTCATGTTTAGAGCTCTAGAGTATATGAAATTTGTACATAAAAATGCGCTTGCTCCGGTCCGTGTATGATCTCTATATGATCCTCGTTGTGAGCATTGTTAAACTCATCGTTAAAAGAGTTAATTCTCATGAATAAATTCCGCTCACACCCAGGACTGGCTGACGTAAAATCGTGCCGCGGTTAGTCACACACTCCCAAATTTCCACTTGTTGGTAAAATTTATGAGCACTTTAAGTGTTTTCAGTGATATGCAGCCTGTACATTACCGTTCACATCTCAAAAAAATGTTTTGGGGATTTATGACCCATTAAATGTCCAACCTTGACAGAAGAAGTGTAGGGCACTCTAATGGTCTGCTTGTGCTCTTGAAAGAAGGCCGGGGGTTGAGCTGCAATCTGCCACGGTCCTGGAGCAGGTTGAACACCAGCATCCACAGGCTGCCCTGGGAGAGAAGAACACAGTGAGAATGAAACCATGTCTGATGAGGTATTACATCATTGAGGCATATGAGCCTAAAAAAAGGTCAGTTGAAATTTTCATAATGTGACCCAATGAATCTTCTTGTCAGAGAAATGTAGCTTTTGTTGTTTATGAGCCACATCAAATGCAGAAAAATGTCATGCCCAGGATTTGCATCAACATGGAGATGAACTCCGTTAGATTTACACATGTGAGATCGGATTTACATTGTACATCCCTTTTTGTGGAGACAAATTTATGTGACCAAGTGTAAATGGAGCCAAAAGATGCATGAAGTGCAAACCGGCCCAGTATGACTTCTGGGTACCTGCAAACGGCTCCTGACTCCATTCAGTAGATCTGGACTCAATGAACGTCTCCAAGCGATACTGAGAACAGAATAAGCAGACACATCTGAATAAAACATCCAGAACAACATTTTGTTCTATCAACCACAAATCACATAAACATTATGCATGTCAAAATAACTCTAATAGTTTATACTTTTCTACAGAGCACCTAAAGGGACATGTTGAAGGAAAAAATATTAGATGGGAGGAAAAATTATATGTCAATGCTTTTGCGTTCTAACACAAATGTTTTGCGTTACCAGAAAAAAAAACTTTGCACTTGCTTGCAAAAATTTGTGTTTGTGAGCGAACACAAAGTTTCTTGGGGGAGCGCAAATTTTTTGGAAGCAAAAGCAATGAAATTTATTTATATATTCATTCCATCACCATGTCCCTTTAGAGGCTCCGTACTGTTCTACTCCTCATACTCATAATCTTAAAAGTTGTAGTAACATTGGTCAGTTTAAGTACAAGTATAAACAGGGTATATTCAGTCAGTATTAATATGGTGAGGTTTATGTTGCTCATGGATTTGTTTGGTTTGTTGTTGTGTTTTGTTTATTTTTTTTATTTTTATTGGGTCTAATAATATCGGTTAGCATAAGCCGAGATATAAGCAAAGTAAATTCGGTTAGTATTAATATGGTGAGATCCATGTTGTTGTCTTGTT
Organism: Siphateles boraxobius; assembly: GCF_051911475.1. Taxonomy (NCBI): domain Eukaryota; kingdom Metazoa; phylum Chordata; class Actinopteri; order Cypriniformes; family Leuciscidae; genus Siphateles; species Siphateles boraxobius. Next base: position 32,292,440 of record NW_027509219.1, read on the forward strand.
TTTTTTTTCAATATGTATTGGATTACTTGTTGTTTTTCTGTCTGGGCATTGCCTGATTTTTATACTGCATGAATTGCTGTTATTTAAACCAACATTGTTTTTTGTCATTGTAATTTTGGCTGTAAGCTGCTTAAGAAAGTTATTTTGTATTTTGGAATAGGGGACAGATATTATAAGATTTTATCTTCTTTCTGCTCCCTTTTGCACATGGGAAGTTAAATTATGTAAAGAAGAATTATGAAATGTTTTGTGTTTTACCATGGAGCAATAAATAAATAAATACTGGACTAAGAAAAAGATGCTCATAATGAAGATGATTTATTGTGGCAGACTAAGTCTGCCATCGATAACTCTAAGTCGTTTGAGTGCGTTGTGTGTTGTGAGTAATCTGTGAGTTATCTGAGTTGTCGAAGTTAACTTCTCGTTATCGTGTTGGACTTAAGTGCCTCATTACAATTACAAAAGTGCCACAGAATTACTTACAAAGTGCGATCATATATCCCACAACTTATGGTCTAAGAACTACAATTAGTATTTCCATGCAGTCAACTGGACTTTATGTCAAGCGACTTGTATCTCTGACGGCATTCGTGGTTCTGGAGGACTTGGATTATCCTACCTGTGGAAGTTGTTTTATCAGGTGAAGCTGAAGCTGTCTTTAGAAGCTGTCCGTGAGGTCTTTTTGAATATGAACCCTTCAAGATGAAGGGAAGTGCTTCTTTTTGCCTCTGATGTGGTTTTACATTTTATTTTGATTGTTTTTATACCTTGTTGTTCTTGATTTTATATTATTTTCCATTGCATCGCATAGCTGTGTCTGTGAGTCTTGGCCAGGACGCTCTTGTAAAAGAGATTCTTAATCTCAATGTGCTTCTTTTTCCTGGTAAAATAAAGGTAAAAAATAAAATAAAATTTATTGTAGGTCTCACCCTGTAGGTGTTAAAGGACTCCATGTTGGTAATAACTCCATCTTTGACGGGGCCAGAACTATAGCAGCACTTGCTGGAGACGTACGTTGCGAAAGCTTCGCGTGCTCTCTCCTCTGAGATGGAAGGTATACTGGTATCAATGAGAAAAGATCAATATGTGGGTGACCTTTGCACATGTTCAACAGGGTGTGTTGTACAATATTTGTCAAACATGGTCCTGGAAGACCCCACCATGACACTTTTTTGTTGTTTTTCAAAGCTTACACACTCACTTCAGGTCAAAGTGCACACTAATGAGCTAACAACAAGGTGAATCAGCAAATGTGCTAGATAAAGCATTCAAACTTTTTGATGCCAAGAACCAAATATGATGATCTCCTTGAGAGGGGAGTATATATATATATATATATATATATATATATATATATATATATATATATATATATTCGTGTACAATTACCTATTTATATTGTCTGAGAAGAAAAGTGTGATGATATAAAAACGTGTTGTTTGCTAAAGTAATTTTAATTATGTATTGTTACTCTACTGTCAAAACTCAACTATTAAAAACAATTAATTAAATAATTTTGAATGCATTACTATTCTAAATTTGATCTATATATAGCTCTATCTACAGTAAATAAATAATCTTGAGAAATTTTTCAGTTTGTCATAGAGCTGCACAATTTGGAAAACATTTTAGATTTTTCTGATAAAAATTGCAATAAAAATGTAAAATTTAGTTTAGTTAAAAATGTTTTGCTGTGCTTGTTAAACAATTTGCTGGGCTAAACAATTTTGCCTCAAATTATAGATTTGATTCATTATAAATGAATATGATTAATATTTATTAAAATATTAATTATAAATTATGTTTTATATAAATATAAATTAATCCTTTAATGTTCATTTTTTTAATTATGACTTTTTATTTAAAATTATACAATTAAACAGTACAATTGTAATACATCACTGTAAAAAATGGGTGCCTGTACAGTGTTAAAGATTCACTAAGTGCATTGTGTGTTTTCTGTGTAAAGAAAAAGCTCTTACTGCCAGTCTGGTGGGCTGGGGGCTTGTTCAGGCACAGGCATCGGTACAGTTGGCATTGGAGGAGGAAGATACCCACCTGTGAAAAGAGAAACACATCAGTAACAAAACTAGGGGCTTATTCATGTGTTTTGGTGCTCTGAACACTACGAGGTCTATTGGTGCATTTAAATCCTACTGGGAAGTTTGCATTATCGAGTTGAAAACGCACTAATTTGGTCAGAGCAAGAGAGCGATGTACCTTTTCTTTTCAACAAAATGATGAATAAAAAAAGCGCATTGGGTTTGTTTTTGCTTTAATTTGTTTTTCAGTTTATGAAGGTGCTGTAAATTAAATCATTATATATTCTATTGTACTGTAATTGTACAATACTATGGTATTTTGTACATTTTGTAACTTGTAAATGAAAAAAAGATTTAATTCATTATAACAAATTTAACGTTGTATACATTGAATCTCACTGGCATGCCTCCAATTCAGAAAGATTTACTCTTACTCTTAATTACGACTTTTAACGTTCATGTGTGTTAAACTCTTACATACGATATTTCCGACATGATTTGAATGCACGATATGAGCATGCGCACATATATTGCTCATGCTGAAGGATTTCCATTATCTGCTTTACTTTTAAAAACATATTCTGCATGCTTCTTACCTCCTCCGCCAGCCACTGTTCCTTCATATCCAGGGACCGTATCGAACATGTTTGCAGGAGGAGCGGAAGGTCCATGGTTGCTTGTGGCGGGATGGGCTGCCATGGCTGAATGACGTTTCAAACAAACCGGTTAGGGAAGTTGCCCACAATATAAGGCATTTATTAACCATTGATACATTTTTGTTACAAATGTCACTATATTTAAACATTTATTTTTTTCTATTGCACAGCTTTCTGAAATATTTGATTCTGATTGGTCAATCACAGTGGCCTGTGCTGAACTATCTTTGTAAAAAGCCTATAAATAGCCAGTTATTAATAGTTTTCAGTTGCTTAGCAAAATAAGCTATTGAAAATGTTATGGAAGTTTGCACCAAACAATAGTTAAGGACTTACTTTTTAGATCCTGAAAGATGCCTGAAATCAGGGTTTTTCTCGTGGTGAGCAGTGTTTGAACTAATGCCTGTGGGTGCAGGGCTAGTGTGGGCTACTTATGGTACAGGAATGTATGGTTTAAATCTGAGACTGGCTGCTATTGGATGGTGTTGAATGGAGTGGGTGGATTATTGGGTTGTAAACTGAGAGTAGGCTAGTTGTGACAAGCGTTAGGAACTGTACCATAGTGATAGTATCACGTAGTAAAACCCTGGTATTTTGATATACAGTTATACTGAAATTGATATTCCACAATATTTATATTGTAGAGCACTTCTAAGAATATCATGGTTAGAACCATGTCCAATAACCATAGTAGTACGATGTTATTTTTTGTAAGTGCTATAATCACAATAAAAGGGTATGTCAAACACCATACTTTGTGTAATACTACACAGTATACTTGTTTAACAATGTTTTCACACTTTTAATTAGTTGTTTCTACAATAAAACTTTGGTAATGTGGGATTACAAATTTAAGAACCCATTTAAGATCAGCTGATTCATCACATAAAAAACTAAGGGAAAGTATATTGTATTTAGCATTTAAGGTAAAGATGATGACATCACATGAATGATTCTGTTAAGCAAAGATTTAGCAAGAGGTTCCTACCAGTCCTGTTTTCTTTATTGTAAATCAAATGAGTCAGAATACTGAAACTATCCCCCCCCCCTGCTCTTTCCCATTCTTTGAATAGTTATGCTGATTGGATTAGGAATGGTAACATAGAGTCTGGGGCGGGACGCCGGTTCCTACACCTGGATACTTCAATTGCAAGCTATGTTTAAGGTCATCGCCCAGATACTTTGTCTCCATTTCTAAGCACTGCCTCCTAAAATCTATATAAACTACAATTTATAATGTCCTTAAGGCTGGAATACACAACACAACTTTTGAAATCTGAACAAAAGTCTTGTAGTGTATTCAGCCTTAAATTAGACTGGATGACTTCAGCTTCCAACAGCTCGTTCTCAATAAAGAATCCTCATGCTGAAGATACAACCATGTCTCCTGGTCTTCACTTCTGAGTTTCCTACACTAACTTCAAAACGTTACAATGTTTTGAATATTTACTTTATGAATTATGATTTTACAGTCTCAAGATACTGTGGTAGTAGTACCATGGTAATGGTATGGGATTACTAGTATTTTATATACTAACAAAAAGAGCAATAAAACTAACTAACATGTTTTTTTGTTTGTTTGTTTTTTACATTTACCATAGTGGTAAGTAGCTACATTGAGCACCATGGTATTTTTCGGAATATCATATTAACATGGGACTTTACCATAGTAAAAATGTTAGTTTTGTAAAGTTTTGCATTATTAATAATAACTGTATCTAGGTATTTTCGCGGTTGCTTTCATTACCATGGTGCAATTTTGATAGGAATACCGTACTAGTAACTTAAGACATACTATAAGTTGAAATGTTTTTATGAAACAGTATGCATGACGCGACACATCTGTTAACATTTAGTGTCTTTAAGCGGAAACTCTGGTTACCATGGTAATATTTCTATCGTAGCCTTTACAATGTAACGTTAGTCAGAGGAGTGTCATCATGAAAGGTATAATGAAAGTGAAGCTGTGAGGGACAGACGCAACGTTACGTACCGTGTTTTCAATGGCGTCCGCTGTAAAAAAGCTCCTAGATCACTTACAATCTTCCACAGCCTATATTGTCCGGAGTTTTTTGTCAGCTAAAATTGCTTCGAAATATTTTTTTCGCAGTTTTTCGTCAGCAGAACAGTTAAAAAAAAGTTCAAATAAGAGTACAACCCCCTGAGATTATGTAACGTTAACGTTATGTATATGTTTATCCCTCACATCCTCGCTTTCCTTCGCGTTAAAGATGGCGCTGCAGTAAATAAGCTAGAATAACATGCAGAGAATAGGGAGGGAGTGCATAGACAGTAAGTTAAAAGAGGGAGTGTCGTCGTCGTGTGGAAATCTGAGAATGAGTGAAAATCACAACAAAATCTTACCTGCTACTGCTGGTAATCCATAACCAGGGTTAACTGTGCCGTAATTTGCTCCATAATCACTTCAGAGTAAGTTTAATGAAGTCAGTTTTGTGCACTTTTTGAAACCGAAACAATGTAAATATTGATTACGAAGACTTTTTAAATCTTACCTCACGATCGGTCTCTCCATTTTGGAAACGCAGTTAGAAATAGCTAGAGTTCCTGAAACGTTTAACAGTTTCCTTTTGCTTTACACATCATGTGATCTTATTTCCTTAATGATCCCCTCATAAAGTGTACCAAATGTCAACAATAGGCCATTGCTCAGTCTACACAGTCGTTCATTGTATATAAAAAGTAGTAAACATCCTTGCTATATTGGAGTCGTAGCGCATGTCACAAGAGCAAAGTGACTCAACTTCGCAAAACAAGCAAAAGTTTTGAGAGCGAATGCAAGTTTCTCTGGGTAACACAAAAGCACTGAGATATACATTTTCCTCCGATCTGATATTATTTTTCCCATCACAATGTCCCCTTCACCGTTATACTGACGCACTGCATGAACTAAATCCACCTGCTTTTGAATATGAAGATATTCTGCTGCATTTAGGTCTTGATACTTATCGGGGCTAGTAGTAAAAAACAAACAAAAAAATTGTCCCTTTACAGGGCAATTTAAGTAGCTTCAACCTCACAAACATACAAATTTTATAAAACAAGAAAAAAAAAAGTTGTCAGACTTTTCACATTTGAATAACCTATTTCTCGGTGGGTTTATTTTTTTTAGCAGAATTTCTTTATTGCAGGAGTTAATGTGTTTAAATAATCCTTGAATTGCAAGGAGAGGTAAAACAGAAAGATGTGTTTGTATTTCTTTGGATTATTCCACACTATGGTGTAAATTGTCACAATTGAACCTGGCATTAAATTATTTATTAGGTACATTTAAACAGCAAGACAATTATGAAGCACATAATGATTATTTGCTTAACATATGAAATAGCCAAAATGGGTAAGATAAAAAAGAAAAAGATAACATAAAAATAAATTTATCAAACCATTGTTTTGGCTAACCCAAATGTATATAAAGTTACACTATATGCCAACCTGGCCTGACTTATTAAAATACTCTTGTCTCACCTTTTTGGTTAAAATCTACCATACATTTCTACATTTGCTAATGTGGTTTTATTTGCCCATTGATTGACCCATAATAAAAAATGTGATGATATAATGGAACTTTTGTTGGTTAATTAATTGGACATTTGACTGAGATATAGAACTTTTTTTCATGCCCCAGTCTCCCCAGTGCACCATTATATTGTATGGTTACTGTACAAATACCATGGTATTTAAACATATATAAACAAAACATGGTACTACCATAGTAGTTTTTGTTACTGTGTGTTAGTGTGGTGTCTCTCCTGTGGTTCAGGCAGCCTGTGTCTCTGTAGGCCGCTTCAGTCCATCTGTCTCATCTCTGAGCAGCCAACAAACTCACTCGCACCCCAACGGTGTACCAGCCCTGCCCACTATATTTAACTAGATTTGTTATTAAGTCATTTCCAGATTTTCATGACATGACTTTGAAGAGGTTGAAATGAGATCAGCCGTGTTTCTCTGAAACCCTCAAATCTGAGTAAGCCACAGGATTTCCCACAGAATGAATGAAGAGCTCTTCCAGGATGAAGAGAGAGGGTAGAGGAGGAAGATAAGAGAGGAAGAGACCCAAAGCAAAGACTAGGTTGAAGATCCGTGTGGTACGGGCAAGAGAAGGAAAGAGGAGCCATGTGGCATGTTAGTTGTTCGGTAAATCCTAAACTGCTCCCGGACGGGGTCCTGACAATAGGGACTGTGAAGAAAGGACTGGCTGGAGGAGTCAAAGGGAAAAGGAAGATGTTGTCGTTTTCTTTGCGATGTCGTATTGGAGTTATCAGAGGAAGGGTGAAAGGTAAGACATGTTAGAGAATGTGCATAAGGTTTGTGACCTCTACATTTGAGTGAGTGTGTGGTGATGTTTGTACAGGCAAAGGCAGAATTGTATGTGTAGGTTGGTGCTGTATACATTGAGCAATCATGCTGAAGTCATTGTGTCTGTAATTATTTATGTTGTGTGTGTGTGTGTGTGTGTGTGTGTGTGTGTGTGTGTGTGTGTGTGTGTGTGTGTGTGTGTGTGTGTGTGTGTGTGTGTGTGTGTGTGTGTGTGTGTGTGTGTGTGCGTCTGAGAAATGAATCATGCAAGATCTGTTGTCATATCAGCTGAAGTGACCTGCAAAACAACGTTCGGCCACATGAGGGCTGTATAGTGTAAAATGACGTGAAATACTCTGCAGGCTTACAGTAACCCCAAAATATTTGAACACTTTTACCACATTCTTGTCACCACATTAGATAAATTATAAACTATTTGGAAAATAAAAAAATACATATTTATATAAATAAAATATATTTTATTCCTGTGATGGCAAAGCTGAATTTTCAGCATCATTACTCTAGTCTTCAGTGTCACATGATCCCTCAGAAATGATTCTAATATGCTGATTTGATACTCAGTTGGTACAACAGTTGTACTGCTTAATATTTTTTTTTAACCTGTGATACTTTTTTCAGGATTCATTGATTAATAAAAAGTAAAAAAAGAACAGCATTTATTCAAGATAGAAACCTTTTCTAACAATATAACAAAAAGTCTTTCTTATCACTTTTTATCAATTTAACACACATCCTTGCTGAATAAAAGTATTAATTTCTTTTAAAAGAGAAAGAAAAAATGACTGACCCCAAAACTTACTAACCACAATAATGTTAAACTGCAGAATACAAAGTCCCTTCCCGTTAGATTAGATTGTCAGTGTGACTTGTTGAATGTTTTGTATGTGTTATAGATAGAGTGTCATCTGTTGTTGGGGAAGAAACTTATTTCGGTGTTATAAAGAGAAGAATGTGTGGAATATGTTGATGTGTGAAACAGGTGTCCGTATTCTCTCACAGACACATGCGGCTGTCAAGGCAAAATACCCAGACCAACCCCAAAAAATGAAATTTGAGACAGATTTCTCAGATTCCTCTTCATAGACTTGCTTTTGGTTTGGTTTGGTTATTTACATAATATAGTAAAAGCCAGTTTTTAACAAAATAGCAACATGAGGGAATATGATGCATAAGTTTGATTCTAAAGTCTGATGCCATTTAAGTAAAGGAAAAAGGGATCATGTTCAGTCGTTATTGCTAAATCAACCCTGACAGGGTGATCAGGATTATACAGGGTGATACAATAGATTAAAAAGCACTGTTAACGCATAGTGACGGTATCAGATGGTGCTTTGATGTATACCAAAATTTCATATACCAATTTATTTATACCCGTAGAAGAAAGTACTAGTGGTACAATTGTAGGTACTCTGAAATATTTAATTGAATTGTGTGTCACACAAAATTGAATTGTTTGATAGCAATACCAAATATATTTTTTGATATGCATCATGGTGTTAAATTCATTGATTCAGTAGTAAATAAATACTATGTTTTAGCCTACATGAATATTTCATATACATCAAATATTCTATGCACATCTGATATCTGCATATCATATCTTATAGCTACATCAAAGTCCCATATATCCATTTGGTACATCATTTTGTTTTTGATTACCGTGGTTTGACCACAGTTACAATTAAACATGGTCAAATGTTTCAATGTTTCACACTATGATGAGCTCTTGTGCTCACCTTGCATTTACTTGATCAAAAAATAAATATTGTAAAAATACAGTAAAAACAGTAATATTGTAAAATATTATTGTAATTTCAAATAACTGTTTTCTGTTTGAATATATTATAAAATGTAATTTATACCTGTGATGCAAAGCTGAAGTCTCAGCATCATCACTCCAGTCTTCAGTGTCACATGATCCTTCAGAAAATATTAATATGCTGATTTGCTGCTCAAGAAACGTTTCTGATTATTAGCAATATTGTAAAAGGTTTTGCTACTTAATGTTTTTTGGAAACCGTGATACATCTTTGTCAGGATTCTTAACCCACATTTACCATGGTAAAATGAAGAGAAAAGGGCACGTGAGAGAGAGAGAGAGAGAGAGAGAGAGGGAGGAGAAAGTGTCTGTGCGTGAGGCACGAGGGGGCTGACGGCTGAGAGACTTATTGTAGTGACAGGGTTTGGCTGTGCTTTTAATATTTGTGTAGCTTGCTGGTGGTAGGAAGATACTCCCGGGGAAGAGTGTTTGTGTGTGAACGGAGATGATTAATAGGTCAGTGCAGGAAGGAAGAGCACGTGCGAACAGTAAGAAGCTCAAGAAGTGAGGGAGGAGTGGCAGAAAGGAGAGAAGGAGCGAGTGTTCGTTCTGTCCGGGGATGATCTGTGTGAAGCACTGGAGCGTTCGGATACGTTCACATTCTGCAGCGCTGTCATCTCTGGATGAACTACCATCTGCCTCAGAAACCCACGACTGAATCTGTGCGAGCGATCGAGTGGATCACATGTGTTTTATGGATGACTGACTGGAGACTGGTTGAATGAGCGGATTGGCAAGCGTTATAACCACGTTATGCTGTTTGGAAAGAGCAAATTGGAGTGACACTGGAATGTTTCAGGAATAATCCAGTTCCACCCATGCAACACACTTTTTTCAGTCACTCATTCATGCATTGCACTCTTACAGTCGCTTGCGTGTACCTTGCTGAGATTCAGATGATCTGCACATTTTCATGGAGAAATGTTGGAATTCTATATGATTTGTAACAGTATTTGTGCAACAGGATCAGCTATAGATAAAACAAAAACCCATCTGAGATCTGAATCTTCAACGCTGAATGGATTCATCTAATCAAATCACTGTTTCATTGCTTTTCAAAGAAGATTCTTCCTACTAACTTTTTAATACTAACTGAAGTTACACATGTAATGTGGCCCATGTGTCTGCTTTAACAAACGGTCAGTTTGGTCAATTTAGTTAGTTTCTAAACTGTTGGCAGAATGGAATCGTGATATTCCCATGATGCTGTGTGGCTTTAGGAAAGAAGGTCGCAACAATAGTGGTGAGTCATGTTGATCATTTTTCCAAATCCTTTCTTTTTCACTTCATTTTTCGTATATATTAAAGTCTCTTATGCTTACCAAGGCTGCATTTATTTGATCAAACATATAATAAAAAACAGTAATATTGTGAAATATTATTACAATATAAAATAACTGTTTTCTATTTGAATGTTTTAAAATGTAATTTATTCCTGTGATTCAAAGCTGAATTTTGAGCATCATTACTCCAGTCTTCAGTGTCACATGATCCTTCTGAAATCATTCTAATAGCTATGCTAATTATTCTGATTAATATCACTGTTGAAGACAGTTGTGCTGCGTAATGTTTGTGGAAACCATATGATACATATTATTTTGGAAATATAAATAGAAAGTTCAAAAGAACAGCATTTATCTGAAATAGAAGTCTTTTGAAACATTATGAATGTCTTTACTGTCACTTTTGATCAATTTAATGCATCGTTGTGAAATAAAAGTATTAATTTCTTTTAAATTCCAAAATGACAAAAAAAAATCATACTGACCCCAAACTTTTACAAAATGAAAATTTAGTTAGTTAGTTAGTTTGTGAATTATTTTTACACCCAGCTTCTTAAGGTATAGATTACCCTTTCAAAAATGTACATGGTATCATTGGTATCAATTGGTATTTTATGGTACTTACCTTGGACCTGAATGATTACCACATTCATATGGTATTTACATTATATACTCCAAGGATCTTCAAAGAGTAACATTGTACTAGTACATGTCCAAAACAACAGTAGTTTTGGTACTTTTATGTTCATGTAAGCTTACGTTTAAAATTATTTAATCTTGTACAGTTTATGAAATGTTTATGGTCAGGGTACTTCACATACAACAAAAAATAAATTTTATTCATCATTCACTTTACTCTAAATCAAACCTTTAAGAATGTAATTTTTGCCAGTGGATCTGTTGTTCTGCAGGCTGTCGTGCCGGGCCCTGTATGGCTCCACCGTGGTCCTCTATGCAGTTGTCTACATACTGGTCCAGGGTAGAAGAGGCCCACACATTTATTCGTTTTATCCTGGGCCGTGTGGTTTTCAGCTCCAGCCCTGCTGCTGGAAAAGCCTGTTCAGAGCTGAGCGAGGGGTGACAACTGGGGCCGCTGTGGCCTCTATAAATAACAGCCCGACTCTGAAAATAAGCCCTGAGCTTCCATTTGCATTGTTAGAACATCATCCGTTTAACCTACATCAGGATTGGTGTCAACACAACCAGGGCCATCGGAGTGGCTTGCTCCAAATTAGTTTCAGAGTTTTAATAGACTTGGAAAATTGAGTTATCCTGACCCATAATGACAGTTTTACTCTGCTGTGACTTTCAGAGCTGATGCTGTGTGTCTCAGTTATATAACAATTGCTGATTTTGAATATTCATAGATGTGTGATTGACTGGTAAAGCAGTGGTGTGTTGTTTTGAGCCTATGACCTCTTAAACAAACAGTCTGTGTGATGTCGGTTTCTTTAGCCTTTTGGCCTAAAGGGCAGCTGAACATCTTTACTGACCAATGGAGATTTATGGGTTGTTAACGCTCAGGTTGGACTAGCATGTTGGGATTGACTGACCTTAATTTATTGAGTAGCACACAAATTGTCTCTTCATCAAGTTCTTTCTTGTCAATTTCGACCAGGCACCTAACGTTTCATGGATGGGGAAGCTTCATGGTTTAAAAACAAATGTACTACAGGATATATTACTATATATATTTAAAGAAAGCAAAACTTTTATTCAACAAGGATGCATTAAATTGATCAAAAGTGACAGTCAAGGCATTTATAATGTCACAAAAAATATTTCAAATAAATGCTTTGCTTTGAACTTTCTATTCATCAAAAAAGCCTGAAAAAAACGTTAAAATGTTAAAAATATGAAGCAGTACAACTGTTTTCAACATTGATAATATTCAGAAATGTTTCATGAGCAGCAAATCGGCATATTAGGATGAAGGATCATGTGACACTGAAGACTGGAGTAATGATGGTGAAAATTCTGCTTTGCATAACAGGAATAAATTACATTTTAAAATGTATTAGATAAAAAATAGAAAACGGTTATTTTAAGTTGTAATAATATTTCACAAAATTACAGTTTTTACTGTATTTTTGATCAAATAAATTCAGCATTGGTGAGCAGAAGAGACGTGTTTCAAAAACATGAATTATACTAACTCCAAACTTTTGAACAGTCGTGTATAGTCCAACAGTTTCAACTTTCCAGGGTTAGCAACAATGAAGAGAACAATTCTGACGTACATTATCAGACATGCGAGTTAAAGTCACTTAAAGTGAAACCGCTCTCACAACCCATGATGCCATAATGGATCTTTCCAAGTGAAACAGGATTTTCAATAACAAAAACACAGGATAGCACTTACCAGAAGAACACGTTTACATATGATTTTCGTGTTGTATCCTGCTTCACTACAAAAATAAGTAAAA